>NC_091121.1:51985967-52303013 GCF_040183065.1 Periplaneta americana | reverse complement strand
GCGGTTCCGCCGGCAGTTAGCTTGAACCTGCGTCCCATGGGCCTGGCGTCCCGTCTTCACTCATGATGATTTGGAAAGGTAAAGTGTACTCCTTTTCTTGTTGTTAATTATCTAGGTCGTCATGGATACCGAAAGGTAAACAGATTTCACAACAGCTGTCTTAGTGTTACCATTCTGTTGTAAGTATTGAATATTATCGTTATTTTTTTGTATTGCTTCCATAACACTCCATATTTCTCTCTACCGTCCTCTTTACGCGTATGCTGTTCAATTTAGTTTCATTTTGTACTCTTCCTTTCCCGATAGCAGCTTGTTTGTATGTTACTACATACAACATGTAATAGTTGAATAGCTGAGCGGGAAAACGTTGCAAGCGCCAAATTAAAATTTTACACTAACAGAAAAGGAAATAAATGATGCTCAGCATTGTAACATTTTCCCACAACCTCCTAGGTTCTACAGCCTAAATTGAAGATTCTACTTTCATTTTCAACCAACAAAGTTCAATAAAATGTAAAATAGAGTACGTTAAATGTGTTTATATTAAAACATTGCAAGAGGAAATAAAATGTCTTTTGCAACGTTTTTCCACTTAGCTATTCAGTTATTCTAGTCATTAGGACCGTGGTTCTGGATTTAAATCCTATCTAGGACGATGGATTTTAAGGGGAGAGGATGATATTTTTTAAAACTTTTTTCCTATTTGGTGTAAATTATTAACTTTTTGTATGTAGAGAGCTCATGCCTGTGGCAACTCAACCAAATAAAAATATTTTGAAAAAAAATTATTAATTCTGGGCCCAAATTTGAAAAAAGATATACCCAATGCAGGATTGTACTAAAACCGATATATCTAAACCGTTTTTAAAGATATATTCAAACAGTTTTTGCAATGTATTTGCAAAAGTATGTTCTACAAACTGTCTGTAACAGAATTTTGATATTAGTCCGTACGTTTGTAAAATAAACAATTAAAATTTAGTAACAATTTTCTGATTTCCTTTCTTGCAAACAAACGGACGTATTTTAAAATGAAATCAATGAACAAAATTCTGTTACAGAGGAAAGTTTTCTGATAGTCTAAAGAATGTAGGTTCTAAATTTCATGCATGTATCTTTAATACTTCAGAAATTATATTCATTTTGTCTGGCAGTGTAGCAAAAAAAAAAAAAACGAAGTTACTGGAAACCGATAAAAGCGGGCGTGTGATTTAAAAATCCATAGCGAAGGAAGTTTAAAAATGACGTCTCAACATCCGATAAGGGCAGAAATACCCACAAAATGTTATGCAATGCATTCCACACATATCAAAGGGTATTTTAAAGAAAAAAAAACTATTTTTTGAAAATTTAATTTACCGGAAACAACAATAAAAGTGGGCGAGTGATTTAAAAATCCATAATGCAGGAAGTTTAAAAATGGCGATCCACACATATCACAGAGTATTTTAAAGAATATATATATATATATTTTTTTGAAAATTTAGTCATTTTTCATCAAAAATACCATCCTCTCCCCTTAAAGTACGATAAAATACTTGGCATGGGTTCCTTAGGGAAGGAAATAAATCTAGAAGGCTCCTGTCATAGACTGATGGCACGTAGAATATCCTCTGTCCCTGAAAGAGTGCTCCTGACAAAATTTGTAGGCCATTTCTCTCCTACGTTGAAATTTGGAGATAGCACAGTGGGTTCATACCAATGGCATAACTGCGCGTGAATTAGCCATATTCTCCATCCATAATTCATTGCATAATAACCGTAGCATGTAACGTTTATATTTTAGCTTTGTGATATATAGGCCTAGTTACCGTCTGTAGACACGAGTTATTTTGTTGTACCCCCCTCTTTTTATTCGTTCGATACACATAGTTGCACTCAGGAATTCGTTTCCTCTCTTGTAATTAGCGCGATTTAGAACCCGCAAGAATTGTTTGCATAGTAGTAGTAGAAACTGCTGATAGTGTTTTGTGAATACAGTGTTGTAATACCTCGCCAATCGACGGTGCAAATGTTAAGAGTTATTTTTAACTCTCTTAGTGCTGACCCCCTTTGGCATAGCATTATGTGAAAAATTCCAAATAAATTTACACAAAAATGCATTGATTGATAAAATGGCTATGCTCTTAGCACAGCAGTCTGGAGAATAACAGAAAAATGGAAACTATATCAAGATTAGATCGTGACCAGCACTTCTAGCAAATTTATAAAATCACGTTGTAATCGTGATTGGCACTTTAAGGGTTAAACAGTCTCCCAAATTGCTCTCCAGACAGACGTGAAAATCAAAGATATCATTTATCTGATTAGTGTCGCCAAAGTTTCGCTATGCCGCCTCTCGACTTGTAACACCAACAGACAACGTTTGCTCTTCTCAAGTAGATGTCACTTAGCGGTATAGCGAAGTTTTGTTAATGACATTAAAATGGCGTTGAGAAACTTTTGCGATCTCGAATGGCCATTTTATTGTTTATGTTGTAATATTTCATCTTCCGAATCGTATGTTTTCTTATCATTGTGATACATTTGTCCTGTTACTTCTGAACATATGACATAAAGGTACGATTTCGTTATGGCGATCATCGTCGAGCGAACAACGCCGTTTTATTAATTCTAGATGTAAATAAATATACGGAGCTGGTTTCTTCACAAAGTTCAATGTGGGCTGCAGCGTTCTGCATTGGCGTTCATCGCTGTGAATAGATTTGGATTCAAATTGTCAGTGATGATCTTCATTCATTTAGAAATCAAAAGAGTGGCGATAAACAATATGGGTTTCAGAAAATACAGAGATACCCATAAAAAGGAGATGTTGTGGAAGGAAGTTAGTGAAATTGTAGACAAGAGTGGTCAAGTATCTGTATTTGAAGAGAGGCCAATCTGTGTTCCAATATACGAATATTAGAGAAGCTATATTTTTTATAATAGGTTTAATAAACACACTATGTACATAGGAAGATACATTGTTAGAAGTTTTCATCTTTTGCATAGAAATTTAAAGAATTTGTCCTTGCTCGACAGGCGATTATGTAATATTGTCGACATCAGTGTCCACAAAATGGTGCATGTACACTGCCGTGTGGTCTCCTCTTTGCTCATAGATGCTGTGATGGAACCCGTGGACCGCAGTCCTCGTGAAGACGCGTCGCAATTCGAAATTTGGCTTCTCCCATTCTTCTGTGTTCATAGCCGGTGTCAGATAGAATTCTGGGTTTAGTTCTCTTGCTTTTTGTCTCTGTTTCTGTGTGGGTTTTGCATGCTGGTGTGTTTCGTAGGCCGTTGTTCCGCATTAGCTCTCTTACAAAGAAGTCCGTGCCTGCCAATAGGTACACTATCCTCGTTTATGTTGTTCATGAAGTTTGGAGGGCTCTCTTTAGGTAGGCTGCTTTCACTGCTTCTAGTCTCCTCAGGTTCGCCGTGGTAAGCTGGATCCATTATACGGAGAAACTGTATTAAAACATTACGTTTTTTAAAGACAGTTTTATTAAAATGCTGAATTTAGAACTGTTAAATCAGAGACGTAGCCTATAACTTTTAAAAGGTGTGAAGGGAATCTCTCTCTGAAATTTCAACCTGTAATAACGACGATTAATGTAATCAATTATTTCAGATTATTTTAAAATCATAATGAAGTGTGTCTTTGAACTAGTTGTAAGTTGAATAGCTTGCATATTGTATAACGGACGATGTAATTAATTTTGCTCACACAGATCACCCACTCGGAAAATAATTTAAATATACGTCTCTGTGTCAAAAGTAGCATAAGTACAACAATGTATAGCTCTTCTTTCTCTACTAGAAAAATAATCCCTAAGCTTATCTCCAACGTTAAATGATTCAGCAGAATTATTGCCTCCAAAATTAATGCTATCAAATTTTCTGATGGCATAATAATTACTTTCAATAGCAAAGATGCCTAAAGGATCCGCTCAGCTGACGTTGAACGCTGAGCGATCATCGTCAACATTGTTCGCTCGGCGATGATTGCCATAGAGATTGTTCTTTCGGAGATGATTGTCATAGAGGAACCATATTTAATTTGCGAACTTTGCAGTGAGTTCAGTTCCTGTAGAATTCTTCAAAGCACGTTCCGATATGAGAACACGTTAACTTAATACTGAATAGATCTAAACCGCAGTTCGCATGAGATAGTAGCTTTGCTTTTAAATGTATTTACTCTACTCTGTGTTTTTCCGACAGGCCATCTTTCATGTTCCGTCATCAACGGAATCGTAATGTCCGCCATGTTTCTCATGACCTCAAGAGTTAACTTTGCTGTCCATTTAGGTCAAACATTCAAGAGCTTCAGTTTGTCCTTAAGCAAATGCAAGATTGTTGTTCAAATTTGACCGTATTCCTTCGTCTTGAGTGTCTTCTTACGTAGCGCCCAGCTCCGTGCAAACCAGTTCTGACTCCCGCCTCATTATTTCCGCTAGCACTTCGTATTAATAGGCCAATAAAAGCAGCTGCCTCATTTCTCACGGATAGAGGACCACATTATTAATTCTTTTTGTTGCTCCAGTGAGGTTCCATTCAAGATAAACAACACGAGGAAATCCGATACACACAACAGAAAAAGCGGTGTAACGTGCTAGGGAGGACCATGACAAAATATCAGTCTGAGATTAGCCAAGAATATATTAGTACGTATATTGTGACAGTACTCTGAAATGAGCCAGAAACGACTCTTTCATTTATATTTTTCTTTATATCATGAATCATTACGCAGGCTAAAGAGTAATTAAATGTAGCCATACAAGTAATCGGAAATGACCAAATTGACAAACAAGCACCAGACAACCAGACTAGACAGACAGCATCACAAGATACACGGAAAGGCGATGACAGAATCAAGATGTGATGCTTTCAGGTTGTAGGCGATAGTAAACAGGACAATTCGATGAAAATTCACCAAATAGGTGAACTACTACTGATTTTTCCAGACAGATGGATCAGGTTTTATTGAAAATATATATTTTCCTTTTCTTTTCTTTAAGGTTGAAGAGAATTTTTGTTATTCCTGGTTTACAAGACTAACATATTTATTTTTAAAAGTTAATGAATAATGACTGAACCAAATGATTGGATATATAGGCTCTTATAGATGGTTGAATATATAGTTTCATATATGTAGATGGTTCTGCGTATAGGTTGATGTAGAATGGATTGATAATAGGCCCACAATATAGATGCTTTTATAGGCCTATAGGTTCATATAGACGGTTGGAGTAGGTAGGTTCATATAGGTCTAGATGTTTGTGTATAGGTTCGTATAGTTGGTTTTATGTATATATGCCTACTAGTTCATGTAGATGGTTTGATTGTAGTTCATATAGTTTTATATATAGGTTTATATAGATGAATTTATGTAATTACAGGTTCATGTAGTTTTGATAGTTTTGTGTATAGGTTCTTATAGATAGCTCGATCATAGGTTCATAAGCTATAGATAATTTTAGTACAGATTCATATAGATGTTTAGATTGTAGGTTTATATAGATGGTTTGATTATAGCTTCATATAGATGGTTTCATGTATAGATTCTTATAGATTGTTTTGTGTATATGTTCGTATAGATGGTTTGAGTATAAACTCGTATAGATGGTTTTTTGTATAGATTCGTATACTGTAGGTTCATGTAGATGGTTATAACATAACTTTATATATCTGGATTGCTTATAGGTTCATATGAATTATTTTGTGTTTAGATTCATATAGGTTGAGAATATATTTATATAAGTAGGCTAGATGGTTTTATATACAAGTCCATTTAGGCTAGATTGATTGATGTATAGACCTAAGATCATAGTCTATAGCCACTAGTGTATACATAGCTAGCTTAGGCGGTAACGCATTTGCCTGCTGATCCGGAGTTGCACTTGGACGTGGGTTCGATTCCCTCTTGAATTGATTACCCGGTTGGGTTCTTCTGAGGTTTTCCCCAACCGCACGGCGAATGTCAGGTAATCTATGGCGAATCCTTGGCCTCATCTTGCCAAATACCATCTCGCTATTACCAATTTCATCGACGCTAAATAACGCAGTAGCGTCTTTAAATAAACAAGTAAAAAAAAAATATCATATATATATATATATATATATATATATATATATATATATATACTTATATCTAGACGGTTTTATGTAACCTATAAGTTCATATAGATGGTCGGATGTATAGATACCTACATAAGTTTAGCTATATGTTCACAGACACAGGCAATTTGAACAGACAACATTGATCAAATTTTTGGGGAGTGGAGTGATCAAAATTGCAAGTAAATCTTAATTGTTGAGACAAATCGAGTCGTCTATGAATATATAGCAATTGAAAGATGCTATTACGTGATACATAGCTAGATAGAGAGACGTGAAATAAAATAAAAAGACAGAGACGCAGGGTTCCCAACCTGTTGAGCGGAGCCCCGGGGGGGTTGTGATACCATCTCCACTGTGATGGGTTAACGACGTGTGTAATGATAAACATACGAGTGTAATTATTTGCAGAGGAAGAAGGGAGCTGCGTACAAAGGATGCGTTTAGGTACAGGCTGTGGCAGTTGTAATGGACTGTTTGCTCGGCTTCAGTTGAGCCTCGTTTTAATTTTATTCACAGTTGGGCGTACAGCTGGACAAAAACCAAAATGTATCATTATTATTACTGTTATTATAATTGTTGTCATTATTGTTCTTGTTATTGATGAACAGTCAAAGTTAAACTGCCATTTCCATCCATTGCAGATCTTCCTTGTTTTCTCTGTGTTTGTGGAATGTGGTGTGCTTTTATCATTTATCTTGGATAAGTGTAAATATAATTTTACTTTATGAATCGTATTTTCTCGAATATCCCACGCACTTTTTTCCCTAAATATACAAGTAAAAAATACGAGTGCGCGGCTTATTCGAAAACTGTTGGCAACATTGCACGATTTGTTTCCCGCGTAACTTCTTAGGTAGTAGCGCATGCCATTATCTTCCAGCTCGGGTATTTCAATTCTTAACATTGTTAAATGGCGTTTGGATTAGCAGTAACTAATATGTCAGAATTAAGTGTGATAAGTGTATAGTTTGTGCGTCTTATATTTTCAGTTCTGAAAATGGGTACTACTAAAGATATGAAATTGCTATCCTTTACTTTCAGCGAAAAAAAAAAAAAAAAAAAAAAAAAAAAACTTAAAATTGTCGAAGATGCGGAGGAACATGGAAATTGTGCCTTATCCTATTAATGTTGCAACATATCATATGAATGCCTATTAAGCAAGACAACTGGCATGTGTGCAATGCGCGCGCATAAAATGATTTGAAATCCGTCCTGTTCCAGGATAAAGTTTTTTGTTAACTGAACTGTATTTATGCTTAATTGTTTTTAATTTCCCGTGAATACATTTGTTGGAAGTTGTTTTTCTCCTCTTTCAAAAATGAGGTGCGTGGATTATTCTACGTCGCGGGATATTCGAGAAAATACGGTATTTGCTATAGATAAAATTGTTGGTACTTGCAGTTGTCTGTCATTGTGTGATTTCGTGTCCTGCGAAACTTTACAAAAAAAGCCATATTTTAGCACCTTATTTTCGCTTTTTACCTTTATCGGTCAGCATCGAGCACTTACACCCATGAAATAATGAAGTTATTGACAAAACTTTATACAATTTGAAGAGAGTTTCCACTCTTACTTTATTCCGTCATGTTAATTTGGTTATGTCACAGTTTAATTCATATCTGACAAGAGATAGTGTATAGAAAAGTTCAGTTTAAAAAAATCGGCTCCTAATCGGAACTGTAAGGCACAAACAGCTTCTAAATGTTGCGTGAAACCTACAGTTAAGTTGTCTTTTTGTCAGGCTGGTGGAACAGACGTGCGTGACACGAATCACCGTGTTCCTTTAGCTTTCATTCTCGGATATTCTTTGTACATCACATATAAACATTCTGTCGTTGATCTTCATGATATTTGATTACTATTAACAGAGAGAGAGAAAGAGGTCATCACAATCATTGTTCAACGAGTACATTTCAGAGTACAGGTACACTGAACCAGTAGTTAAATTGTAATTTACAAGTTAACATATACTTACCACTGGTAGGTCTATTGCATAAGATACCTCTTAACTAGCGACAAGTATAACGTAACATTTTACGCTATTTTTAACATTCACTTTTGAAGTGAAAATTCTTTATGTAGGGTACGAGTCGGACGGTGTGAGACAAAATTCTGTGACGGACGATTTAAAAAGGCTTTGTGTGTTGTTGTTATGGGATTGTGTATGTTTCTATGTTATCATAAACCATTATTATTTTGTTTTTAAATTCTGAAGAGTATTGAATATAAAAGTAGTAAATTTAACCCTAATTTATCGCCTCTTATTACACGAAAGTAAAGATTACTACGTATTTACAGCTTAAGAATTTTGCCTTTTGCCTCGCGTTGAGGATAGGCCTACTCTTTTTCTCTATTATGATTTGTATTGACAGCTAACTTTTGTTCCTCACTTCTACAGGCTTTCGAGAGTGTTTTCGGCCTAATGCTGTCCTCGTCTTTTATTTGAACTAATCCTAGACAAACTGATTCACCTCTCGCTCTTATTTATTCATTGTTATTGAATGCTAAAAGCTTAGATTTTCCTTAGAAAGGGATGTTGTTGTTCAATTGAAGAAAGGTTGAATGCATTAAAAATATTGTATGCTGGAAAATTCTTATGTCTCTGCAAGTTTCCGAAACTTCATTCGAATTCTCGTATGCTCTATAAAATCTTAGGGGAAACTCGGCTAATTCCGCAGTACGGGTAATTCCGCAGTAGTGCATATATGAGTTTACTGCGGCTTTACAATAGCGTGAACGTAAGTTTTGAGAGGCTGTCAATAGGAGGCATGTCCTCTGCAGTGCTATAGAAAAAAATCAAGGATATTGGTCGACACCTCTGTCGGCAATACAGTGAAACATCGAAAGTTGGCTGTTTTTCGTGTTTTGCTACACAGCTGTGAAGAAAGTGAGCATTGTTACATATACATTGTTCCTTTTATGTTACTTTCATAATGTATTTCATAATTATTTACTATTGCGGAATTAGCCAAGCCCTATTGCGGATTTATCCGCACTGTTGCGGAATAACCCGAGTTGTTCTTTTTCATCTGTAATGTATGTACAAGTAATTGCATTTTAACAGGTCTCTTTATCTCATTTGGTAATGAAAGGTTTCGTCCATGTTTACATACCTTGATAATATTTTTCAATAAACATTTTGATAGAAATATGATAGATTAACTTCTTAATATTGCGGAATAACCTGAGTCTCCCCTATAAATTGATTGACGTTTGATCTACTACACGACAAGCATCACGAATGAATGGAAACTACTAAACCGTTTATTTCTTTACTGATAAGTAATGTTACAGACTCATCACTAGCTTTGCACAACGAAGATCCTGCTTCGTAATCTGACGTATCTTGTTGGGGGCAGGTTTCCACATTGTAACCATCATACAGTCTAGTATTTCATATCTGGTTAGCAGTTCATCCTGAAAAGTGATTGACAGGAAGATAGTCTACAGGAAACGTCGTGAAATGAGTGGCTACATAAAACGGTATTTAAATGTAAACATTGTTCAGAACAGACGAGGTGATGATAGGTGCTAATGTAACAAGAATGAAAAAGAAAGCGAAGATACGGATAAACAGAAACATCCAAAACATCCCTGTAAGGAAAGATTTCAGCCTGGAATATTGAGGGGAACTGGAGAACAGTGACACTCATAAGACCCCCTCGTGGATTTTTCGTCGACTACATCTGACACGCACCGGAGCTCGAACCGTGGCCCACACTGTCACCTCCTGGACCGCGAGGTGTGAAGCATGCAGGATGAGCTTTTAACCTAAATCCAGGAACGCGTAACAATTAACACTCAAACGAACTCTCTCTTTCTAAGTCATGTGTGTGAAGTTGGGTAACGAGAGGGGAGGAAGAAAAATGCTTCCTGCAGGCTCCCTCACGTGTGAAGTGGGCGCTGGGGAAATCGCAAGAACCACTCAGCTTCTATATGTACCTATCGTATTGATAACTTGCGCTGTGGAGATAGCTGGAAGAGCTGATGAAAAAGTTGTCAGGCAATTAGGCCAATTTTATTTAAATTGGTTTAAGTGTCTAGAGAAAAATAGCAAATACTCATGCAACTAGGAAAAATAGTAAGCGCGTTCATAGACTGCAAGAAAATGTCCAGAAGCGAAGTTATATAAACTAGTTTACATAGCTATGGAATGCACAAAAATAGTAAGTTTCAATGCAGCTCGGAGAAGCAGTCAGTTTACAGAGATTGTGGCCATGGGCGTCGCTTTCACTATCAGTTCATTCTTCAAATGGTAATATAGTAATGTTAACCCTTAAATAGACAGTGTATCCTATAGGATACAACAGGTTAATAGGCTATATGCTATAATTGTAATAGAACGATAGAAAAAAATTGGTAGGAAATAGTAATATACGTTACAAGAGCGGTATGTTGACGTTTTCATGGTCGAGGAAAAGATTGAAAAAGCGAAACGTAGTTGAGCTTTTTTAATTTCCGAGAACATGAAAACAAACATACCGCTCGTGTATCGTACATTATTTTGTGCGAAGATCGTTTATTACATACCTGAAAGACGAATTTCTAATTAGTTGCAATGAAATCTCCATGTTGGTTTCTGTTTAATGACGCCAACTTCGGAACACCATAATATCTTTCTTTAACATTGTTGCTGTAAAATGTTTTCTATGTTTACTATACTCCAGCAGGCCGTGATTTACGTCTGTTCCCCCCCCCCAGTCTATAAATGCGAACTTAAAACAAACGGTAAGGTTATGTAACGATTTATTTTTCATTTTAATATTTTAACAATATTATTTATATAACATATTGCAGTAATAACATCGGCATCTGGAATCTCGTTGATTTTTTCACGGCTTCCTTAATGTTACTTGTATCAGGAATGCAATAAGTTTCGTGGAGTAGTAGACTTTACTTAATTTTTGCAGATATTTAAAAACAATAATTAACATTCCAATTTAGGTGAAATTGCAGTGGTAAGTTTCCAATTTATAATTATTACTATGTTAAACGTCTCTAAAAATAATATGTTAAAAGCCTAAAGCAGTAAAATGAATGTCGCGCTTAAGCGGTAAGAAGAGGGAAATTGTTATGTGTGTTACGTTGGGAATACTGAATGTGGTATTTCACACTTACCGCGTATTGGTTCTGTGCGGAAAGCAAGCAAATACGCACGATCTCGCACAAATTAAAATTTCACATTACTATACTATTATACAACAATAAAAATATGGGCATTGCGATAGTTGTTTTCTTTACGGTCCGACAAGGTTTAATAAATTAGTGTGAGAAATGAAGCTTTGCCAAGTTAAGGGAATGAACTCTCATTCCAACAACATAGATATGTTTGAAATATCCAACAACATTTACATGGCGCGTTAAAGTCTTACTCATTTGAGGCGTTCAGAAGTCAACATGATTAGCTCCTTTTCCAAAGATTTTGAGATATTCAAGGTTAAAGTTAAATATACCTAATTGGTTCTGTGTTGTAGTCAAGAAGAATATTACATTCTGTGGGCTTTTTACTGAACTATGGATTTAATCACATTGACCACTAAAATATGGTCAATTTAATACATTGCCAACTTAGAAACTCTGAAATAACCTAAAGTGGAGTTAATCATGTTGACTTCTGAACGCCTCATTTATTGACATGCTTTTACCGTTAGAAGGATATTAAATAGCTACTCTTAGTAGGCCTATAGTACGATACAAGGATGGGAAATGCTTTTTACAAAACCGAGGAAAAGTTTGAAAAACGAGCAGAGCCAGTTTTTCAATTTCCGAGATTTTGTAATGCAATTCCCAAACATGTATTGTAGGCCTACAACATTTTTTGCGCGATCACATTTTAAAAATTGAAAATATAGGCCTAATATATTTTGCACTGAAAATTTAGAGCAATATTATTCCAAAGCCTTCGCAAAACTGCACTGTAATGGTAACTAAGTAACAATAAGTGCACTGTATAGTTTTATGTTATGAGGAATGGTTTCTCTAGCAACAATTTTGTGTGTGGGGATTCTAACTTTCAAGCTCTAAGAACAATAGCTGTAAATACAACAAAAAACACGATCGTGAAAAAGTAATTTAAAATAAATCTCGTAAGTTAGCATTATTAAGATTTACAAAATTGATATTTTCCGGGTTAAAGGGCCGTGGTTTGTTGGTAATGCAACCAAACGTTTCGTCCACTACACCGGTGGACATATCAGTGGCGTGGTACACGAGAGACTAATGACGCCGGCCGTGAAAGCCTGCATTCTAAGATTAACACTTACAACTTGCTTTGCATGCATTCAGAAACTTTTACATATTGAAAACTCTTTTACAAGACAGGTTGAAAATTAATGAAAATGTGTCATTATAGATTGTAGGCTTACTTAAAAATATTTAATTAGAAGAACCTTCATAACGTTATTCATGTTCACTATTTGCTTTGCTTAAAGTTTACATAATCTTTTACGTGTTTGAAAAGCTCTCAAGAGAAGTTGAAATTTGTAACTATTTGTAATTCAGCCGTGAAAAGTTCAGGAGGACTTCTGTTTCTTACGTAAATCAGTACACTTGTTAATCTTCATTAAAAACATTCTTTCAATACATTTGAGCATATCGATTGTGATTTAGAAATGACGGCTTTGACTGATACGGAAATTTTAACGATAAAATGTAAGGAATAGGCTAAATGAGTGAAATTAATAAATAAATAACGTTTATGAAATAGGGAGAAAAGGATACTGAAGAAAATGCGGGTTAAATATGGGAGAACCCGTAAACTACGGGAGACGTGACAGCCATACCTCCATCCAACTCGTTTCGAGACAGAACGCTCTTATTTACGTTCTTCCTTGAACCTCAGTCCACGCAAATATTCTTTTCGGGGGGAATACCTGGAGTGCACAAAAGCCGTCTATACACAATTGAGGAGATTGGAAATGAAGTGATATCATACTGGTTTCAGCAATATTGAAGACAGCTTGCTATGTGTGACAACAAACAACTTTGTTACACAGATGAATGGTGACCATATTGACAGTGTATTCCGTTCGTCAAGTATTTATGTATAGAGGAGCAGTTTTGGGTATATAGATTTCATCTTCAGGTCACCTTTCACATCGTACTATATTGGCTTGTATACAGTTCCGAAACGTTGTAGATAAGGCTATTATATTCCGGCATACGAATCTGTTTCTGAACGCAATCATCGTGGAAGCCCTAAATCTCTTATGTTTATGTAGGCCTATTGGTTTTGATGAAGTGAAATAATCGCGAGGTGCTGCATTGTTTTGGACGCAGGAAGTGCGCGCCTCACACCCAGGCTGGCACCACGGACATTGCTGCCGCCCTCGTGTCTTCATTTTTACGCTTTCTAACCATTTTTATAATAGGCTTCACCCTGTTGCGCAATCCGACATGTTTCCGCAAGCCGCACAATAACGCTCGGCCAGCCATCGGAACGCATGCGCAGCACGATTCTGTATATATAGGCTATAACGCACGTTTATATTTCAAAATTCCCAGTTATTTATTATTCTTCTTCTTTGCAGCTTAAACATTGGAATCCTTTCTTCATTCCGGAACTTGACAATTATTTTCGTGGGACGCGTCGTTATAGACTATATACTTATTTTTCTTTC
This sequence comes from Periplaneta americana, assembly GCF_040183065.1. Taxonomy (NCBI): domain Eukaryota; kingdom Metazoa; phylum Arthropoda; class Insecta; order Blattodea; family Blattidae; genus Periplaneta; species Periplaneta americana. The sequence goes on along the minus strand of NC_091121.1, from coordinate 52,289,295 downwards.
GGTTGAATCGCACATTGTCGCCTTACGACTAGAGATCCGTGAAATTCGCGAGGTACGATAACTAGAATTGTTCTCATTTACAACTTTTTTTATAATTTCTTTATGCTTCTTCTCATAACCCCTCTCCCCCCCCCAAAAAACGCACTTTTAAATCGCGAAATAACGCAGATTCGTATAACAATGCGGAAAAACATAATTGAAGGGTTCAGAGCCATAGTGGGCCAAGCGCCATATATTAAAAGCGAAGAAAACAAGGGCTAAAATTAGGTGATTACCATAATTTTATAAAGACATATAGCAAGTAGGCCTAATATAAAGTATGAACATTAAAACTAAATGACATGTCAATCTTCATTAAACTATGGTATTCAATTAACTTTAAACCTTGCTTCCTCCGTTTTTATTCAATGGCGCTTGGCCCACTATGGCTCTGAACCCTTCAATTGAAGTTTTAAAACGAATTACAGCAATATTTGTTGCTTTTTCGTGATTTTTTAACAGTAATGTATTTAAAGTAAGTTAATATTTTCATAATTTCTATTTTTAATTACTCATTTCGTTCCACTATTTTGTCAACAAAAAATTAATTAATATTATTAGGCTAGCTATTACCCAAGTCTTTTATGCATATTAAGATTTATAAAAATTGCAAAACTGAAAACTGATGGTGAAAATCTTATCATGTTTAATAACTTATCTTAAGCCAGGATTATAAAACTTGAATATAAATGTTAAACATTATGTTTTATTTAATGACGCTCGCAACTGCCGAGGTTATATCAGCGTCGCCGGTGCGCCGGAATTTTGTCCCGCAGGAGTTCTTTTACATGCCAGTACATCTACTGACATGAGCCTGTCCCATTTAAGCATACCTAAATGCTATCGACCTGGCCCGGGATCGAACCCGCAACCTCGGGCATAGAAGGCCAGCGCTAGGCTATACCAACTCCAACTATGTTTCTGTATATATACATACTTATATAAAACTTTAAAATAACATTGCCACATTGTCAATAACACCGAAATTTTGAAATTTTAAAACGAATTGTTCTTAAACATAAAACCACTTTCACAGAATTCTGCTTTGGTCTTATCTTTTGTTCGATCTTGTGTTGTTCTATTTTTTATATTTCTCAATATGTTCAGTTTTAGATGATTTAAATTGTATTTAAGTCTAGTCTTAAACTTACAGTTCAGTCACTGTCACGTCCAATCACAAAATAGCTCAAGAAATAGTCCAGTTTGGAGAAACGTACAATACCACGCAAGCCTCTGAACTGAATAGTTTAATCAAATCAGTCCAAACATTGTAGTCCAAGACGTGTTAATCCAGAATTCTGAAAGCGTAAAGAGCACAGCTCTGAAAGGACCTGAGTGACTGATGTATATTAAAATGCCTAACAACCTCAGTATGGTACGTGGATATATCAATATCTGACGTTTTTCCCCAGAACTGTAGTGAAACTGAAAGATTCAGTCCCCAGGTACTAGGAGGCTATCACGATTTTAAACAGCATTTAAGCGAGAAAATCTACAGCGATTCTCAAATGTTTCAACATGTCATAAAGATTTTGAAAAGTAGACCTACTTTGTTTTATCGATTTTTCCTCTCGGGCTGTTTTAACAAAAACAAATATAAATACTTAAAGAAAAGCTCGTTCGAACCCTTGCGAGCCCCCTTGACTTTAAATTATAGGAGAGTTTTCCTGAGACTTTTTAGTTGGTTATTTAACGACGCTGTATCAATACTAGAATATTTAGCGTCGATGGAATTGGTGATAGCGAAATGAGACTGATGATTCCCGATAGATTACATGACATTCGTGTTTTGGTTGGGAAAATACTAGAAAAAAAACAACTAAGTAATCAGCCCAAGCGGGAATCGAACCCACGCCCAAATGCAACTCTGTTTACCTAAGTCATGTGACAGATTTTTACGATAATGACTGCCTTGGAATGCACCCTCATTGGTAGGTCACTGAGATTTCAATTCACATATCTGAACGTGTTGTTGTGCTGTCACATAGAAAGACGCCCTGCCTGGCCCGGCTGAATTGTGCCCCGCCCCGTGCGTGGGCCCTTATCAGCTGTGACGCACTCTGCGTCATCACCTCTTATCAGGGAAGAACTGGGAACCGGGAAAGAAGAGGCCCGTCTGCAAGGAGCGGCTTTCCTTCCAGTGACTAACACCAGGGACGGCTGCCACACATATTTAACGTTAACGTTTCCCGAAAACAGCACAATTGAAAAGAAAAACAGAGAGAAGGAATATTCATCAAGATAAAAACAATGAGGAAATTATTAAGTTATAAAATGGGAAAACGCAGAAGGAATTAAAAACAGGAAAAGTATAGGAAGAAAATGTATGACAATACAATAACAAGTTAAAGACTGAAAAGAAAACAAAATGCGAGGAAGGCGGAGAACGCAAAGAGATAAGGAAATGCAGTAAGGGAAAGGACGAAGATGGGAAGCAATAGAGAGAAATAAATTTTACAGAAGAAAGGAAAAGGAATAACTCACAAAGAGTGAAAGTGTTACAAGTATCACAATATTAGTTCTACTGATTGATATCTTAGATTAGAAAATAGCTAGGAAAATGTAAACCCTAAACGACAGTAAAGAGATCTCTCCATACTAACAATAAGAATGTTCAGATCTTTATAATAAGTCTGTACCTCTGATGAGAGTCGGACATGCAAGGCAATAAAACAAGGCGGGATTTGAACCGCGGCTCATAGTCACCGTACCTTAATCTGCGGTGACCCCAATACGAATATTTATAAATCTGGCCGGATATGATTTCATTCGCTCTCAGTTTGATTTGTTTGCTGTGTTAGTCAATCGAGTGTAATTTTTTTTAATCCACTGCATGCTTGTCAAAGGTTGATGTCGACACTCAGTTTCCTCATCAACGTGCTATCCACTGGCTCTTATTTGAACTATATAGAAACGGCCAGGGATCGAAATCGGGTGTTTTGGATAATTATTTCTTGAAACCTGAAATTAGTTCAGTGGTCTATACAACTTTTCAATCAGAAGTACAAAGAATATTCTAAAATAGGCCTATTTCACTACATTTTCCCTCAACATCTGTTTTACAAATCTGCTGAAAACCTGCATGCCTTTCATGAATGAATAAATGTTAGCCTCTAACGTATCGTCGTTGTTCCTGCAATAACTCCTATGTGCAAAATATAAAATTTTTCAGTAGGAAGAAAAAACACATTTATTCATCCTATGGCAGCCGTACATAGGAGACTATGCATTCTTACATTTTCGAAAGAAAGAAATGTGATTACATAGCCTATAGAAGATTTTATTATTTGCTGTATCACTATTTAAGTTATTTAATAGAGCAAAAATCTGAAAATCGATAAATATGTCACATAGGAATTATTGCAGTAACAACGACGAAGTACTACATGCATATGTAATTCATTCAGTAGTAGTAGTTTTCTGCACAAGGGCAGATCTTTCACTGCAAATCCAGCATTCTCCAATCTTTCCTCTTTTCCGTCTTCCTCTTCATCTCCACACACGATGCATAGGGCCTGTATCTTTATGTTTATCATCTGATATCTTCTTCTATCCCGAACTTTTTTCTCGTTCACCATTTCTTCCAGTTCAGCCTTCAGTAGGCAGTTTCTTCTTAGCAAGTGATCCAACCAATTTCTTTCTCTCTTCCTCATCAGTTTCAGCACTATTGTTGCGATTTTTTCTGTGTATACTGGAAATATTTATCTTTATGTTCGAGGTACATTAATTCATTCATCGTTTTCTATCCAAGGGTAGGTGTTTCATTGCAAATCTAGCATTCTCCATTCTTTCTTATTTTCCTCTTTGTATCCGCATAGCCCTATGATCCATATATCTTAATGTCGTCTATCATCTGACATCATCTTCTGCCCCGAACTCTTCTCCCGTTCTCCATTCCTTCCAGTGTATCCTTCAGTAGGCAGTTTATTCTTAGTGACCCAGCCAATTCCTTTTCCTCTTCCTGATCAATTTCAGCATCACTCTTTTTTCATCCACTCTTTCCAGCACAGCTTCATTTCTTCTTCCGTCTGTCCATTTCACACGCTTTATTCTTCTTAATATCCACATTTCAAACGTTTCTATTCGCTTTTCTTCACTTCGTCGTAATGTCCATGTTTCTGCCCCGTACAATGCCACATCCACACACTAGTCTCTTCCTTATTTGTTTTTCCAGATGTCCGCAGAAGATGATCCTTTTTCTATTTAAAGTTTCCTTTGCCATTGCTGTCCTCCTTTTGATTTCCTGACAGCAATTCATGTTACTGCTTATAGGTTTAGTAGGCCCTACACCCCAAATATTTGAAGATGTCCACTTGCTCCACTGCCTCATTTAGAATTCGCAAGTTTACCTTCATTATTTTTCTTTCTATTTATTTATTTATTTATTTATTTATTTATTTATTTATTTATTTATTTATTTATTTATTTTGATAATAATTGTAACAAAATATATTATAAACAGAGAAACTTTAGCTCGTCCCTGAAAGGGTAGAACTCGTGCTCAGGGGCGGATTCCTGAATTGAAGTCTATGACTATGGTCTTTGTCTTATTTGCATTTATTTTCATCCCATACTGTTCACACCTGTCTCAAAGAATAAAGGCTGGTTCACATTAAAATTGGAACGGAAACGACAACTAGAACGAGAACGGAAATATTGTTAAAATAAATGTATTTAAATGTAGCATTCACAATTAACTGTTATGAATGCTCACATTTAAATACATTGATTTTAACAATATTTCCGTTCTCGTTCTCGTTGTCGTTTCCGTTCCCGGTTTATTGTGAACCAGCCTTAACCCCCTGAAATCAATGACATTACTTCGGTCCACTCTGTATATATGAACAGCACTATAGTGTTAAGCTAAGTACATATTTGTATCTTATTACTTCAATAATTAGAGCATAGACATTGCACGCACTCATTGGAATTTCCATAATTCCCTCTCCTCTCTCTTTGACTTTTTTTTAACTCGATAAACGTGGTCAGTCCAGTCATTTCCTCGATTCTCCATGTTGATGTCGACTTCTCTGTTCTGCTGATCCCCGTTTAGTCTCCCTTCCATTCCATGACAGCTGTCCTTACAGTAGGGCCTACTGTTTTTACGCCTATTCTTTGTTCTGTATAATTTGGAAATTTTAACTGCACGTCTCTAAAAATCTATTCCTGTATTCGATAATTTATTTTTGAAGATGTAATGTGTGCATATCCAAAAAACAGCAGGCTAATAATATAATCTCTCTTGATTCAGTTACTCTTCTTATTTTCACACAAGTAAAATAATAGAATATCGAAATTTACTTCACGTCTTGGAGACTGAATGTGTGTCCTGAAGCAATGGTGCGACATGCTGACCACATGGTCAAGGACCCCGCTTCTTGTGATTCATAACTGCTAACACTGATGAGCATGGCGTGCTCTATGAGCCTCATTGTCGCTGCTGATAAAAGTAGCGTGATTGTAGCTCCAACTAATTAGCAGCTGTAGGATATCAAATTATCACGCAGCCAGCCAGCCGGCCGGTGTGCGCGCAAGACCCGCGTAAAGCGGTAATCGGGCCGGATATTAATTGCAGTTGTACTGTTTGTTAAGATGCCGATAATCGATTCGATGGCATATAGCAATACCGTTCTGTACATTGTCAGTCTGCGCCAATATCCGTTCGGAGGGAATAATTCCGCCTTATTCAAAACAGGTTCGAATTGGATTTCTTTGCTAGCGCAATAGAGTACTTGACTTCTGAGCGTGGCAGACAGAAATAGCTGGCCGTATCCTTTGCGTATACAGTAAAACCTGTCAAAAACACCACCCCTATTGAGAGTCCACTCCTCCTAAAGATCGATTTTTTAAAGAACCGAATTAAAAATCCATAAAACCAATGTAAATCACACCCCTTTTAGGAGACCACCTCTCTCTGCGACCACCGACCAGTGATTGAATACCCATTTTATTAATTTTATCCTTTTTAAAAGACCACGTTGTATTTGAAAAAATCTATAATTTGGTATTTTATTGCATTGCTGTAGCCTAAACAAATTCCAAGAAATTCGTGTAGTAGCCTACTAGAAGTTAAAATGTTTACCAACATTGGTAAGTGGTACCATACCGTATTCACATTGAATGCCCAGCTCTGTCCTTAATCCCTTAAGGAATGATGGGGATTGCTAGAAAAAAGGTACAATGATCAACCCACCGATGCGATGACGGGGATGAATTCAGAGAGAGAATTTCAACCCGAAACAATTTCACTAGAATAAGCCGTATGTAATATTGAGTTAATTCGACAATCGGCACCACTGGAAGACTGTATGAATGGAGAACATATAAATTAACTTTTTAACATGTTAAAGGATAGTTTTGAAAATGAGATTGTAAAAAAGAAATGTAAAAAAGTTAAGCAGAGTTCAGTTTATGATTTTGTGAAGCGAAGTACGTATGTAATGAATCAAAGGAGAAACTTGTAAAAATAACATAAAATAAGAAATAAAGTTCTGATTTCAAGCATTTATTGTTAGTAATACTCTCCAAGTTTTTTTTTATGTAGATACATTTTAACCCATTATTTGTGTAAAATGACTCCCTCTATTGAGAGACCACCCCTCTGAAAGACCATTTTTTCATGGAACCAGCAATGTTCGTTTAATACAGGTTTTACTGTACATCTGCATGTAATAACAGCAGTAGTAATGGTGGTGGTGGCGGTGGAGGTGGGGATGGGGGTGGTAGTGGCGGTGGCGGCGGCGGTGGTGGTGGTGGTGGTGGTGGTGGTGGTGGTGGTGGTGGTGGATTTAATTTAACAACTCTTTCAGCTGCAGCAACAACTACCACCTTCAAGGAAAAAACTACATAACAGAATCAACTTTCAAAAACTGATTGAACATGATGCGTTGACGGATGTAACTTAGAAAGTTTCATTAGCACCTCCGTCACACGATTTTGATAAATTGTGTGTTTTGTGTAATATTACATTATATATGTATGTAGTGTTGGGAAAGGATGTGGATTGTGAATGTATATCCCATCCCAAAAAACAAAAAAGTAAAATAAATTAATTCTTATAAATTTTCAATTAAGTTTCAATGTAATTAATGGAACACTAAATAAAACTGAAGTTAACAAAAATAATTCATACCAGACACTCACCCCCTAGTCAAAATTATTAAATCACAAATTGATAAATTTAAGACATTATTATCAAAGCTCCAATTACAATAATTGAGAAGTCTACACATGTGGAGGAACGGTTAGCGCGTCTGGCCGCGAAACCAGGTGGCCCGGGTTCGATTCCCGGTCGGGGCAAGTTATTTGGTTGAGGATTTTCCGGGGTTTTCCGTCAACCAAATATGAGCAAATGCTGGGTAACTTTCGTTGCTGGACCCCGGACTCATTTCACCGGCATTATCATCTTCATCTCATTCAGACGCTAACTAACCTAAGATGTTGATAAGCGTCGTAAAATAACTTACTAAAATAATTATAGTTATTTTTGAAAATATGTGGTTAAGAGTAGCCTACGTAAGATTTCTAAATTCCGTGGAATTTTTTATTTCAATTTTGGTGCGTGGTGTTGTTAAAAGATGTATCCCTTTGCCACTAAAATGTTTAATGTTTTAGTTTTCCCTGAATGAACTTAACTCATGTTCTTAGGAATGTCACTTGTACCCCTTTGCTTCTGACCCCCTCAATTCCGATACGAGCCACTGAAAATTAAAGGAGATTTCTACATAAAAATTAAACAAACAAAACTAATCACCTTCATGACTGGGGCAACTTTTAAACAGTATCATTCACCTTACTACTAATACTGTATTTATAGTTACGCATGTTTCTCGCCTCCTCGTCGCAACAGGCAACGAAAGACTTTGTAACCTCCTGTGAATATCCTGGTGAATCTGATATTGCTACCACATATTGCGCATAACTCCTGGACCGCACAAATCAGATGCATTTTACCCAATTCGTACTTGGGGTGCCGCTAGGACTGTCCCTCCTCCCTGAGCGTCCCTCTTTCACCCACCCAAGATAACTTGTGAAGACAGTAGGTGAACTGAGGACCAAGACAAGGACTGCGTGAAAAAGTGGAAGAAAGTTGATACATACAGACTGCATCAGTGGTTTTTGAATGACGTCACCTTCCGCTGTTTATTTCTTACGTTAGACGTAATTGCATTATACTCCCTTAAGAATTCATCAACCTAGACGGGTTTGAACCCGGCTTCATTAGCGCATCCGGAAGTGGACATTCGTTCCTATTTGCTTCTGCTTGTTAAAATGTGATAAAAGCTTTATACTCACTGCCAACGTATGTGATCGAAGCTTGGTAGCAGATAATTGTGTTTGCGCGCCCAAAATAGAGGCTAATTAATTGTATCTGGAGCCGCTATCAACAAGCAACACACAACAGCGGGCCGGCGGCTACAGTCTATCGCGGAGCTGGCTTGTATCAAATGATTGTCGTATGTAATGTACGAAGGCCCGTATTGTGTATGCCTATAGGCTATGTATGTACTATATATGTATGATACGTATGTTTGTATTAACAACAAAATCAGGCTTAAGACGTAATCCTTTTTATATTATTGCGTTGTCTTTTGCTTTTTACGTAGAGCCAGGATGCGAATTACCAGGGGGGATGGGGGATTCCCCCCCCCCCGTTGGAAAGTTATCCCCCTCTCATAAATTCGTATCAACATCCCTGCCAGGGATAACTTCTATCCCTCCCCTCACAAATTATAATTCTTTCAATAGGAGTAGGCTATATGTACTTTGTAAAGTACAAAGTAAGCAAAAAAATAATAATATTTTTGTATTACCATCACCGGCAAGCTGACAACAATAACTTAGGAATTACACATCTTATCTTAAGTCTGATCATGGATATAATTATTTATATGGTCAAGATGCAAGACAAGCAACTCAGTGCGACCAAGTGTTAAGCCGTATCGAATGAGGATAATAATAATTTTATGTATGGTATTCTCTATCTAGGATTCTATACCCTCTAATCAGAAATCTTAATTCGCACCCTGCGTAGAATTACGTATTTCTATTCACTATTACGTATGGGGAGGGGTTACTTGGGAATTGACTGTCAGATAAAAATGCGACTCTTTCTTTTTCCTCGTATTTCCCTTGTTTTACTTGTATTCCACTTATTTTCCTTGTATTACCTTGCACTTCTTGTCTTTCCCTTGTTCTCCTTGCATTCTCGTGTTTTTCTTGCACTCACCTTGTCTTGCTTGTCTTCCTTTCATACCTTTGTTCTTCTCTTCTCCTTGTTCTCGTCTTCTCTTTTTACTCCTTGTCTTTTTTGTCCTCTTTATATTACCCTTGTTTTCCTAGTACCATCGTTCTTCTTGTATTTCATTTGATCTCTTTGTATTTTTTTTGTACTTCATAACATCCCCTTGTTCTCCTGGTCTTGTTTACCCTACTTTTTCTTTGCTCTCCTTATATTCTCTCCTGTTTTCCACGTATTCCCCTTATGTCTTTGTCTTCCCCTCGTTCTCCTTGTTTCTACCTCTCTCGTTCTCCACTTCCCCACGTTCACTTTGTTTCCCCTTGTTCTCCTTATCTTCTTCGCCTTGTTCTTATCTTCCATTCTCGTGTATTCCTTTGCATCTATACGTAGTTCTACGTAAAGATATGCAGCAGCATAGTAAAGTCATGTACCTGTCGAGTTTTTTTATTTCTCAGAAATTTGAGTATCTTGTTATGTGCTAAATTGTGTTTAGATAATCCACTATAATTCTGTCGGTTATTGTAAGGTTTATAACCATGGATTATTTCCAAACCTCAGTCCCCTACGTCTCTTTTGCCCTACACGCTCCCTCTTTGCTACATAAAACATGTAATTCTACGGAATGAATCGAAGGCCCCGGTATAGTTTTGTTTGAGAGTCCCTAACAACGTGGAAAATGTGACCATATTATTGAGTTTCTGAAGGCACGCAGGTCTGATGTCACTGCGTGTATTGTTGGAGACAGAAAAGTAGAAGATACGTGGCTTCAATCCCAGAAGGGAAATTCTAGACATTGCTTCTATAGTGTAAGGTCCCATATATTATTTATTACATTTACTACAATTTACAATTTACATTTACTACAATTTACATGTAGAAAAGAATGAAGCTGAACAAAGCAAAATGTTCAAGCACGCAGTTCAATGTTGCGAATAGATAACACCACGATAACGATTTTGAAGGTCTCTGGTAGAGAGGAGAAGGTACATGTCATTTCACACCCACTTTTCCACAGCTTCTTATGTACTCGGAGACACATGAACGTGCTGCCAGTTACTTGTAGGAAAAGCTGAAATATTTTAGTTTTTCATATTTTCATAGATTTCGAAACATCCACAGTTTCTGAATTACGTATGGGCTCCATTGTCACTAGGGAGACTAGGAAAGGCGGACCTATCTGTATATGTTGAATCCGTTACCGAGAGCTGTTTTCTAGAAACCAATCCCGCGGAAGATTCAACTTCAGTGACGATGGAGTCGATGAATTGAGACTAAACCTGTTACCTGTGTACTTTCTGACTTTCTGGAAATCTAAGGGACTACGAAACGTCGTTTTCTGTGTTGTCTTTATGAAATCATCATCGACATCAAGGATTAGACCCACCGACCTGTTCTATCTCAAATTTATTCACGCTATCTTTCAAGGATCGATTCAAATTTATATTTTCTGTACTACTGTACTAAAAGACAACGTTAGTTCTTCTGGTATCTGGCATACGTGGACTTGATTCTCCAGTTTACTGTACAAGGTATTTAAAAAGTATATAACATTACTTGTAGCTTTTCTATTTTTTAATGTAATGAAGAAGCTCTGTATACAAAAGTAATAGGGGTGAAAAAAGGAACACTCTGAACATCTTTTCAAAAACTGAGTTTTTTTATTTACTGAGTGTTTCAAAGAGTTTTTTTTAATGATACCATGTACTTATTTTTTTCATTTTTGGGTTCTTCAGATCTTAAAACATACAAAAAATAAAAATATAATTTTATAAATTAAAAAAGCACATTGATAGCTTAGAAAATGGATATTTCTTTGAAATTTAACTGCAGTATTAATACAAGACATAGAATTTCAAGAAATATAATTATTAAAACAATTTAACAATGTATCAATTCTGTTACGTGTTGATATCAGTTTACAGAAGGTATTGAAAATGGCGCCCATTTACTGCTGAACAATCCACAAGTCTCTCTCGGAAGTTGCTTAACAGTTTTAGAACACTATTCGGTTGATCTGTTGTATCTCATCCCTAACTCTTCCAGGTCTCGTGATCGGTCCTGGAGACCCACCACTTCAAATAAGACTAAAAAAAAATTCTAGTGAGTTGAGATCAGGGACATAATGATGCCCATTCAGGAACCATTGTTATTGAATGGTTTTTGTTAGTTTTTTCTGTTATTTAATTCATGGGTCCCCTTAGTTTCCACAGTAATAAATTGACAATGTACACTTACGTTACATTGGAATAATAAAACTGAAGCTTTATTTTTATGTATTAATAGGCCTAATTTTGAAATAGTGAATAAAAGTATGATTTTGTACATTTTGATATCTGAAGAATCCAAAAATGGTGAAGTTATTAAAAAAAGACAAACTCTTTTGCTCATCCTTTATACATGAAAACCATATTTTTTTTAGTACAAGTTCAATATATTCCTCTTTCCACCCCCTATAACTTTTTATATAAAGTTTCTTCGTAAAATTAATATTAATAAATCTACAACCAGTGATCTATACTTGTTACTCACCTTGTATATCTTTCAATTGTATCTGCAATTGATTTGACAATAAATTCAGTCTTTATGAAATATGTTTATTAAAACAGTGAGAAATTTGGACACAGAGGTAGCCTGACTGTTGGTTGTGGGACTAATCGGACCTATGCGGACATTGTGATTCAACTCAATGATGGTGCGGACAGAACTCGTCTTGTAATTTGCTGCGAATCTGTTTATTTCTCCTGGTTATGCGGCAGTATTAAGATGTCGCATGTGCGCTGTATTCTTAGTAACTCCGTATGTAACCCGAGAGACGCTGCCGAGTCCTTTACCTCGTACAAGGATTTCTTTTTGCGTTCCGGAAGTGACGACACAGCGACCAGCTGCCGGCGCACGGCACACGTGGATCCCTCATTCATGGGCGCGAGGGCTGTTTGCTCGTCCCCCGCTGCGATGCTTTGATATGAAACCTAACCCCACTCGATCGGAATGTCTTCATTATTCGAGATGTCATCCCCTTCTTCGTCGTATTCTGAAGTCATTTGAGTGGCGAGTCATTCATGGAAAAGAGGACAAATCTCGTTGTTTCCTGGTCTTACAGCGTCGTTCTCTCTGTCGTGACAAAACACGATGGTCTCGAATCAAGGTTACGTATCAGTTAAAATTTATTTTAACCGCATAAGACAGAATTTCTATAACATTCCGAAAGTAGCCTATAGGGTTACCAGACGTCCGGATTTTGCCGGGCATGTCCTGTTCTTTAGGTGTCCGGCCAGGCATTGCAGATCAGAAATTGTCCTGCTTTTATCTACTCCAATTCTAAGTGGATTAAAAAGAGAACCGTCTATGTCTGAAGTCAATTAGAGGAATTGTTGCTTAGTCAACTGTCCGAAGACAGGTTTGAACCTCATAAGTAACACCAATAAGGCATGACTCATGAGGCAAATAGACCAGGAGATAATGGGGTAGGGTGGCCAGTTCCTTTTCCCTCCAATGCATACATCGCCGATTAACTACATATTCCACTAATCAGACGTCAGACGCATACAAACAATTGTTCTTCCTTTGACACATATCGTCAAGTGAGATGTAGGGCCTACTGCCTGATAATATACCGTATATAAGCCAGAATAACGAGCATATTGGACAATGGTGTAATATGTTTTAGTATCAAGTATTTTTAGAAGCAGTGTGTGTTCGATATAGTCTAATAAAATAGGTAAGGAGTATGGGGGAAGAGGCTAGCTAAGATGGCGTAGTATAATATGTAGAAAATTAGTGAGATCGGAAAGTGAAAGGTACACATGGAACAGACATAATAACGAGCATATTGGACAATGGTGTAATAAGTTTTAGTATCAAGTATTATTAGAAACAATGTGTGTTCGATATAGTCTAAGTGATCTGAAAATCAAGAACAGAGTGTTAAAAGTGTCAATTCTGAATGAATTAGAGAAGTGTAATAGGAAGTTAAGTATAACGAGAGAGATAATTGAAAATAGGTGAGGAGTCTGGCGGAGGAGGCTAGCTAGGATAGCAAGTGTAATATGTAGAAAATTAGTGAGATCTGAAAAAGGAAATGCACACAACAAACAGACATAATAATGAACTTATTGGACAATGGGGTAGTATGTTTTAGTAACAAGTATTATTAGAAACAGTACGTGTTCGATAATCAAGAACAGAGTCGTAAAAGTGGCAATTTAGGATGATCTAAATCAAGTTGTTTAAGTTTTGAAAGGTGAGAATTGTCGAATAATCTAAATCAAGTTGTTAGGTTTTTTTAAAGATGGAAATAATTGATCAATTTAAAGAGCGTCTATATAAGGTATATCTGTAATGAACGTAATCGTGGCACCGGATACAAAAATTGTGAGGTCCACATTACATGGATATAAATGTTGGTAATCAAATACAATACTATACTACTATATAAGCCAGAACCTCAATCAGAGGTATTAGAGGAATTGTGTTTGTAAAATTTTTATTCAAGACATCTTTCTTGTGTGAATTTCCATAAGAATTTACAAAATTTCTTGTTTAAACAAACTGAGTCATCAGAGAAGTACCAATAATTAGAAAATTAAATAAAGCATGAAGCTATTTCAAACGTGTAGGCCTACAGTTATATAGTTAATTTAATTAATGACTATTGACAGTTTTATATTAATTATATATAGTAAGATTAACAATTTACATTATTAGGAACTTTAAGTATTCTTTACCTGACATAATTAGGAACATTAAATCCAGACGTTTGAGATGGACAGGGCATGTAGCACGTATGGACGAATCCAGAAATGCAGTTGGGAGGCCGGACGGAAAAAAGACCTTTGGGGAAGCCAAGACGTAGATGGAAGGAAAATAATGAAATGAATTTGAGGGATGTTAGGAATTGGGTTAATCTTGCTCAGGATAGGAACCGATGGCGGCTTATGTGAAGGCGGCAATGAATCTCCGGGTTCTCTATAAGCCATTTCTAAGTAAATAACGGCAAGAAAATTTTGTTTTCTATAAAAAAACTCCATTTTCTTTAGATGAAGGAATCGATTCTCATCACAACTAATTTAAATGCGAACCATAACGCAGTGTCATCCGGGGCTGCTTTTGTAGAGAAAAGTTCCTTTCCACACACCAGGAAAGGTGTCCTCTCATGAATGGATGTTGCGTTACAACTTGTTAAACAGCGAGTTCCGTAAATAGCAAGAAGAGTATGTTTTTGAAAGATCTAGTTCATATCTTCTCTTAATATTCCTGATATTCCACATTACACAGCGTAACTTCCTTTTACTATATATTATTTTAATGTACCGAAGTACATATGATGTTTCCATGCAGATATTCTGCGTCATCGTACGATCAAAGAGTAGTGAAACGGAGAAAAATTCTCTCCGGCACCGGGATTTGAACCCGGGTTTTCAGCTCTACGTGCTGATGCTTTATCCACTAAGCCACACCGGATTCCCATCCCGGTGTCGGATCGAATCCTCTCAGTTTAAGTTCCACCTCTTGGGTTCCCTCTGGTGGCCGCCCTGTGCATTACTGAAACTAAGAGGATTCGATCCTACACCGGGATGGGAGTCCGGTGTGGCTTAGTGGATAAAGCATCAGCACGTAGAGCTGAAAACCCGGGTTCAAATCCCGGTGCCGGAGAGAATTTTTTTCCGTTACACTGCTCTTCCTTTTACTAGCTTAGCAGTGCTATGTTATATTCCCAGTTGAATCATTAAGGAGCGGTACGATTTACCTTCGGATTTTTTGTACGTTCCATTTCAATCTCCAGACTTTTATATGATGGACTGCATGCAGAGTTTACCTGCTCCATCATTTGTTCCCCCAGGAATCTCGAATCGAGGCAGGGTTCCATAACGAGGCTCCAGCCTGGAGTATAGACAGCCTGTGTCAACAAACACGCTGGGTGGGGGTGTGAGGGGGACCGGAAACTGCAACAAAGAAGTACTGGGATCTGTATACAGGCCCGCCCTCTCCCCGCACTTCCGGTCAGAGTCTGGCGAATCCGTGGCGCAGATGTTCACGTGGGCCAATTGCACGTAACGTGTGATCACCCAAATCATACCTTGATATGGCTACCTGACACTTCGACAACAATGCCGATAAATTATATCTGATGAAGTCGCCAGGACCTCCAACATCGCAGGAGATGCCGAGGATCGAAGGCTGAACAGCGATGTGGTGGAACGTGAGTGATTTTATAAGACGTAGTAAACACTGAGGTGCGGTCGATAAAGCCACCAGTGGGCTTGATCGGGTATTTTCCAGCTGCCGGACTAACACTGGCTTCAATTCAATGTGTAATAAATCATAGGCAAATAAATAAATATTTTATTAAGGAAATCGGGCTGACCTGCTTGCAAGTGAAACACATGGAACTGGGTGAGGCGGGGCGCGGACGTCCTGTGTACCGACAAATATAATCATTATTAGCATTTCTATCTCCTGGCCATTACATCGTCATCATAATCATCTCTTCGACTTCATTTTATTCATCATAATCTTCATCGTCGTCGTCATTTTATTCAGCATTATCTTCGTCTTTATTTTATTCGTTATCATGATCTTCAATATCTTTGTCTTCATTTTATTCATCGTGATCCTCAATATCTTCATTTTCATTTCATTGATCATGATCTTCATTATCGTGGTTTTCATTTAATTCGTCGGTGTGATATTTATTTATTTATTTATAAAACAGTTATATTACCGGTTGTTCTGTATGGTCGTGAAACTTGGACTCTCACTTTGAGAGAGGAACAGAGATTAAGGATGTTTAAGAATAAGCTTCTTAGGAAAATATTTGGGGCTAAGAGGGATGAAGTTACAGGAGAATGGAGAAAGTTACACAAGCAGAGCTGCACGCATTGTATACTTCACCTGACATAATTAGGAACATTAAATCCAGACGTTTGAGATGGGCAGGACATGTAGCACGTATGGGCGAATCCAGAAATGCATATAGAGTGTTAGTTGGGAGGCCGGAGGGAAAAAGATCTTTGGGGAGGCCGAGACGTAGGTGGGAAGATAATATTAAAATGGATTTGAGGGAGGTGGGATATGATGGTAGAGAATGGATTAATCTTGCTCAGGATAGGGACCAATGGCGGACTTATGTGAGAGCGGCAATGAACCTCCGGGTTCCTTAAAAGCCAGTAAGTATTTATTTATGTATTTATTTATTTATTTATCTATTTATTTATTTATTTACTACTTAGAGGTATATTTATTTCAAGATGTGAACTATACAATTATTAAAATGCTCACGTAGGCCTAAACAACAATATTTAATATAAAAATCATACAAATATTTATGTATAAGTTATTAATAGACATATATATATATATATATATATATATATATATATATATATATATAGTCGGCCTCAGTACCGTAGTTGATATAGCGCTGACCTTCTATGCTCGAGGTTGCGGGTTCGATCCCGGCCCAGGTCGATAGCATTTAAGTGTGTTTAAATGCGACAGGCTCATGTCAGTAGATTTACTGGCATGTAAAAGAATTCCTGCGGGACAAAATTCCGCCACACCGGCGACGCTGATATAACGTCTGCAGTTGCAAGCGTCGTTAAATAAATCAAAATTTAAATTTTAAATTCTATAAATATATAGGCCTAGATATTCAATTGTAGCCTACTTGAAATGGACAATAAATGCAGACAAAGAGAAATCTAATGATATGAATATAAAAGTATATGAATTTAAGAGCATTAAGATATAAGAAAACAGAAGTTGAAACATCAGAATGTATTGAATATAAATTTTAATTCAAAACTTAATCTAAGTACTATAATAATGTTACTAAAATACAGTGTAATGCAAGCTATATCATTTTCAAAAATTTTCATTATCTTATTCATCTCATTCGTAATCATGATCATTGTCTTCGTCTTCATTTTATTCTTAATCATGATCATTATCTTCGTCTTTATTTTAATTTCATCGTGATCTTCATTATCCTCGTCTTCCACTTACATGTTCATGATATTCATTATCTTCGTCTTCATTTTTTTCATCATGATTTTCATTCCTTCATCTTCATTTTATTCGTCGGTGTGATATTTATTTATTTATTTATTCATTCATTCATTTACTACTTAGAGATATATTTATTTCAAGATGTGAACTATACAATTACAATCCTCACATAGGCCTAAACAATATTTAATATAAAAATCATACAAATAGCGTATTTATGTATAAGTTAATAGGCCTATAGATTTATAAATATGTAGATATTCAATTGTAGCCTACATGAAATGGAGATAAATGGATACAAACACAAATCTAATGATATGAATATAAAAGTATACGAACTGAAGAACGTTAAGATATAAGAAGAAAACAGAAATTGAAACATCAAATTCAAAATGTATTGAATATAAATTTTAATTCAATAATGTTTCTAAAATACAATGTAATGCAAGCTACTGTATATATCATTTTCAAACATTTTCACTATCTCCGTCTTCATTTCATTCGAAATCATGATCATTATCGTCACCTTTATTTTAATCTCTTCGTGATCTTCATTATCCTCGTCTTCAACTTACATGTTCATGATCTTCATTATCCTCGTCATCAACTTACTTGTTCATGATCTTCATTGTCTTCGTCTTCGTATTAATTTTATCAGTAATCATGGTATTATATTCGTCTTTGTTTTATTCGTAATCATGATCATTATCTTCGTCTTCATTTTTTCGTCATCGTGATTTTCATTATCTTCGTCTTCATTTTATTCGTCATAATTATTTTTATCTTCATTTTATTCGTAACAATGATCACCTTCTTCGTTTTATTCGTCATCGTAATCTTCAATATCTTCATTTTATTCATCGTTCTCGTCATTACCTTCACATTCATGTTTTCATGACATCGTCAACTTTAGGTGTTCAGCTATTTCGATTGTCGTCGTTTCTTGTTTAGTCTGTGCAACAGATCCACCCTTTGTTCCATTTGTGCAGTATTTCAAGTTAAGAATAATTGCATAATATGCAGTGTGACATCCCTTTCGAGATTTTCGAATTTCCACTGGGAAAGCAAGCCGAGATGGGAACCCGTGAGTGTGCGGGTCTCTTTCTTCCTGTTACCACGGTTAACGCATCGCCAGCCTTTAGAATGTGTGAAACGTCTTTAAGCCTTAAGCAGTCACGCCTAATCACCCCACACCACTTAAACCGTTATTATCTCGAGTATGCGAATTACGATTTCAAACATGTTTACGGTTATTGATGCCTTACCTATTGTAAGAAAGGTACTGAAAGTTCCAGTAGAACAGGTTAATTGAGTACGTAGTTTGCAGCTCCGTATATGTGACTGTTGTGTTGACAGCACCTCGCGCGACTACTTAAGGGTTAATTCGAAACCGTATGGTTCGCGTCGTGTTGACGTCGCCGGCTTTTTATTATTTTTAATTAAGAATTAAGAATTAGCCACGAAATCCCGTGAAGGGCAAAGGCCTCCTGATTATGCAGGGTGGCTTGTCAAGCAGTTCCCGGTTAGCCACTCCGGGAATGATGGTCACTTTTGTAATGTAATAGTTTGGGATGCTGTCTGGGTTAACACTGAAGGGTCCACTGTTCACTAGTCACTGTTTGATGATGTGCAAGTCATTTTGAGTCGTATTCATAGACATTCTTAGTGCGGGCTTCCGGTGGATGATCAGCGAACTAACATTTTTCGTATTCATAAACCAGTGTTAGCGATATGATATGAATCCTGTACAAGTAATCAGACGATAGCCGGGGCTAGTTTAGCACGCTCGTAGCGCGGGCTAGCGAAATGTCTGTGAATAGCACCCTTTGTGATTAGTTTCCATTGTTGTCGGTCTTTCGCTATTCTTGACCATAGATGGCCGAATCTTGATCTAAGTTCATCCGCTCACCTTGTCTTCTGTCAGCGCATTATTTTTAATACTCACTCG
Source organism: Periplaneta americana (assembly GCF_040183065.1). Taxonomy (NCBI): domain Eukaryota; kingdom Metazoa; phylum Arthropoda; class Insecta; order Blattodea; family Blattidae; genus Periplaneta; species Periplaneta americana. The sequence goes on along the minus strand of NC_091121.1, from coordinate 52,270,060 downwards.
TAATTTCATGCTCGTGTTACCAGACTCTAGTGCGCATGCGCTGAGATAACCTGCGTTCTCCAGATGTTGTCACTCTCGATTGTGGTTATACTACCCAACTTCACACTCTTGTCGGAGAAGTTGCCGAACAACGTAGGCGCACTGACTCCTAACATTTTGAATCCAGTTGCAATGTCACGCTGTTGTGGTAAGCTACACTTCAAGTAAATTAAAAAGCTGAACGATTTCACATAAAGCTAACATTACTAGTGGCATTGTTAGCAATAGTTGTGATTTAAAACAGTCACTAGTCAGACCTAAGTCCAAGCAGACAATATGCGGCAAATATTGCTGTTCCTTCCACATGCTAACTTAACGAAAATATACTTTATATTATAAATTGATAACTATCAAGAACTTAAAATTAAATTAATGAAATTTGAAAGCAATATGAAGCTGCAGTGGTTCGAAAAATGTTATCAACAATGGAAGTATGATTAATACTAAAGCCATTCGTAACACAAAGCAGAACTGTCCCTTCAGAAACCCTGAAAACCTTTATTGTGCGAGGATATTCTACTTCGCAAGACAATCGGCACTGAGTAACAGCAATGTCTGTCTTACCGCATTAGCTTCCAAGGAAATACCTCTGGTACTCATTGCTGTAAGAAGATGAGTGAACCCCACGGCAATAGCGGTCAAAACAATGACTTGACTCGACAGAGAATTGAACCTGCGTCCTTCCGGCGTGAACACTTTAACCGCGACGCTATCGCGTGGTCCCATTTATATTTAACATCTAACAAAATTGATAACTACAAGATCTCACTGTTGGCAGAAATCTAAATCCTTTGTCTTAGGGACCCCACCTTAGAACGGAGAAAAATCGGACAGGCAATAATAATAATAATAATAATAATAATAATAATAATAATAATAATAATAATAATAATAATGATGATGATGATAATAATAATAATTTGGAATCAGAAGTTACAGAGTTAGAGTGGTTGATTGTTACATAAATTAAACCAACTGTAAAATTTACTGTTATGACAAGTGTTGTATGTTTCTATGTATCCTCTACGTCTACATTTAGATATTCTAGTGATTTTTTATTTTATTTATATTTTGTTTCTCTCATTTTTGCCCATAATGCCTCTCATTTGAAAACTTTTACTACCTTACCTACTATCTTAATTTTTTCCTTCCTCTGTATGTGCTCAAAATTTATGTTTATTGTATTCTACCATCTTTTATTAAATACCATACATACATACATACATACATATATACATACATACATACATACATACATACATACATACATACATACATACATACATACATACATACATACGTACTTAAGTGTTCTGCTCCAGGGCAGGTCTTTCACTGCAAACCCATCATTCTTCAATCTTTCCCATTTTCTGCCTTCTTCTTAGTCTACGCATATGATCCATATATCTTAATGTCGTCTATCATCTAATATCTTCTTCTGACCCGAATTCTTCTCCGGTTCACTATTCCTTGCGGTGCATCCTTCAGTAAGCAGTTTCTTCTCAGCCTGTGACTCACCCAGTTCCTTTTTCTCTTTCTAATCAGTTTCAGCATCATTCTTTTTTCACCCACTCTTTCCAACACAGCTTAATTTCTTATTTTGTTTGTCCATCTCACACGCTCCATTCTTATTCATATCCAGATTTCAAATGCTTTCGCTTTTCTCCACTTCGTCGTAATGTCCATGTTTCTGCTCCATACAATGGCATACTCCAAAGCATTTCACTAGTCTCTTTCTTAGTTCTTCTTCCAGAGGTCCACAGAAGATGCTCCTTTTATTAACAGCTTCCTTCGTCATTGCTATCCTCCTTTTGACTTCCTGGCAGCAGCTCATGTACTGTTTCATATTTCTGCACATTGTAGGCCTACATATCTCACTCAGTTTGACTTGGTGTTTACGTTTTATTAAATATGCTTCTTTCTTTATGTTGTATATATCTCATTTCTATTGACTTATTGTATTATGACAATCCCTTTCAATATTTTAGTACTTTATTTAGTATATTTCGTTGCTGCGCCTCCAAAATCCGCTATGTGCATTTCAAAATATTTTTCAGGAGAAAAAAAAAAGCATTATCACTCATAATCCTCTTGATTTTCGAAGCTACTTTCGGCATAGTTTGAATCATTACATGAAAATTGATCAAATTATACTGCAGTTAGCTTTGAAAATCAAGGGAATTAAGTGATAAGGTTTTTTTCTTTCTGCTGAAAAATCTGTTTAAACGTACATGGCAGCGACGATTTGTAATGTTCTCTGTGACAAAGTTCTACTCGTGGTAGAGTGTTAGAGAAGATCCTATGACCTTAATTCTGTCGGCTTAAATAAAATTATTATTATTATTATTATTATTATTATTATTATTATTATTATTATTATTATTATTACCCTAAACAGGAAACAGTCTACCTTCAAGGCATAAGCAGTAATATTACAGCGTTCCACTTTATAAAAAGAATTCCTCGGTCTTGGCTAGCAGTTTGTATGGTTTTTGCGTAAGAAACTGTTATGATGTTAATATTACCAATAGCTGCGCAGTAATCTTCAGTCTTGCGCCCATTCGATTTTATTCCCCCCCCCCCCACCTCTTCAAACAGGGAAAGCATCTGGACTATTTTGCAAATATTCATTTCCACTTAATATTTTGGGCTGGTTTCTTCTGCACGTGGTGGGACTCTTTAAAGTGCAGGTCCGTAGGCAGATATCGTCCTAGCGAGATTCGAAGTGGGTTTAAAATTAGAGGCCGTGCAATACCAGGCCGGCAGGTGTGCGAGCTGCCGCCAGGAGCGCTGGCGTCGCGGCAGCTGGCCCGCGGTGCGCTCAGTTGCAGAGTGGCTTTGGTGCGCGATGGTCCTGCAGGTGTTGGATCTAGTCACCTCGGCGCACGAGGCCTTCTACGGGGACTGCCCTGCCACCACCTTCACCATCGACAGCACCAATACCTCCACGTTGTTGTCAGGTAACGTCACACTCGGTTGTTTTGTTGAGCCAGTGCATCTCTTTCGTTCGACATCTTAGTGTGCGACGTTCGGTTGTTTGTGACTTAAGTTTGTGTTACAGATAGCAGCACTAGGGCTCATTGTTGTCAGTTCCTTGCATTTGTTACGTTCATTGTAACTCATTCTTGTATATCTTGGAAAATAATAAGAAGGATGTGTGGAATTTCGCAGATATTGTTCTCTTTCCAGTGTTTTTTTTTTTTTCATGCTTTACGTAATATGTTTTGAGACACAAAGATGCCTTCTTCCGCGCATAGTGAAAAACGTTAGGTTGGAATCCGTTTATTTTATAATTGTTTCAGTGATTGGCTCTTGAAAAATTTATCAGACGAGCAGGGTGCGAATTAACGGGGGGATGGGGTGGATTCTCCCCCCCCCCGTTGAAAAGTTATCCCCCTCTCATAAATTCATATTAAGATCCCTGCCAGGGATAACTTCTATCCCCCCTCACGAAATATAATAGTTTTAATATGAGTATACTTTATAAAGTATAAAGTAAGCAAAGAAAATAATATTGATGGCTAATCATCACCGGCAAGCAGACAACAATCAATAACTTAGGAATTACACATCTTATTTTAAACCTGCTCATGGATATAATTATTATTATGATCAAGATGCAAGACAAGCAACTCAGTGCGACCAAGTGTTGAGCCGTATCGAATCATGATAATAATGTTACGTATGGTAGTCTCTATCTAGGATTCTATCCCCTCATCGGAAATCTTAATTCGCACCCTGCAGACAAGACGAAAACTATTTAGAATTACAATAATTATTGTAAACAGCACCTTTCAGTTAGTGCAAGAATATATACTATCGTTGGACTGCCTCTAAGGATATATCCGTGATTGTTTCCCCGTGTCATATAATAAATTTTGTAAAGAAAACATGCAAGTATTCAGTGCACTAACACAGCTGGACCATCTTTCTACTTACTGAGGCATTCTTGCATTTCGCTTATCCATTAGTGAGTTACTTTCATTTTGAATATTGCCTAAAATTCTGCTGATCAACAATTGTTGTGACATTTTCGTTATGTTACGTTGATGTGTTACGTTAGCTTATCGGTTCCTAGAGCAATCATAAAATATCACGTGAAATGTAGGAAACTGAAACTTAGAAGCGGTATATTACTGTTCATAACACTGAATAGGCCTAATACATTCCGTTTGCATTTCTAATTTATGTAAATTAAAATAAAACACTACACTTCCATCGTAGAAGTAAAGAGACCTTTTATATATTACTTAAAGACTGTTGTAATACAAAAATAAAATCATAATTTTGATCCGAATTAAAAAGCAAGCGTAAAAAAACAGCCAAACGTTAGCGAGATGTGAATTACTATATAGCCGTAAGCCGCTCATCCATGCCGCTAACAATCACACAAAAATGTCTCCCCCTCTCGATTTCAGTCGAATTGAGGTCTGATAAAATTTCCGAGAGGCAGTTATTGTTGCGGAAGTCATTTGTTTTGTGTCGATTAGAGAGAGCGGCGCCATCACAGTTAAATATGAGTATTGTCGAAATGTTTGTATTTTAGATCTGTAGTGAAATTACTACGTTCACCGCAGATATGCAATAGAATCCTATAAAATCCAATGCAATAACCTCAAAAATGATACAGGAACAGTTGTATTGAGAAATATCTTGTTCAGCTACAGCTTTTGACAGTTTGATTTCGTTTCTATGTAGGCCTATGCATAACATTGAGGGATTGCGGAGTAATACCTATCGATGATATTACTACGCTAGGGGGGTTACCGGGTTTGATCCCCCCCTTGTACTTTAAAAATATATTACATAATTTTAATTTATTTGATAGTTTCCATGAATTTTCCTGATATGTAAAGTAAAGTAAATTGTCTTACGTATCATATACGAATAGCAGCTGTTAACTAAATATATATATAATTATTCTGTAAGTGTAACAGTCACAAGCATTTTTATTACACAAAATTAAACACGAGTTAAAATTTGTTAAATATTGGATGGCTATGAAAAAACTACGTTTTGAAGATTTTATAAGGATATTCATGAATATGTTCAATTAGAACATAGTATAGGCCCTAATATTAATAAACATATCTTTATATAATAATAATAATAATAATAATAATAATAATACACAAAATTTAAAATACCGATAATGTAAATTGTAAAAATTTTTAATAATGACCTCCTCCTTGACAAAATTCTGTGTACGCCACTGACTACTACTACTACTACTACTACTACTACTACTACTACTACTACTACTACTAACACCACTACCACCACCACCACCACCACCACCACTCTTGCAATAGGCCAATATATTTTGATAAAAAAACACAGCCATCCTAATAAAATAATTCTTTTACATGTATTTTGTACTTTGCTCTCATTCTTTGGCGTAATTGTATTGGCCTTATGCAGACTATGGGCCAATCAGAGAGAATTTTAAATAATGCTGTGTTCCTTTTCTTATCTGTATCGTTATTCAAAAGTCAAAGATTTAAAAGCCGTCTAACATCGTTAAGATTGGTTATAATACTGTTTTGTTCATAAAGGAATGGGTTTACTCGTATTCAGGTGTAAACCAGTTTCAAAATATCGGGCATGGTCGTCATTTTTCTCCTGTATCACTCGTATTCTCTCTTTTAGGGAATGAACAGCACTAAGAAGAAAATCTTGGGAATATCTTCAAATTTTTTACAAGATTCCACAATGATTATAATTCTGAATCTTCTCATTGCGCTGACAAAATCGCTGTTACATTCAACGAGTACGGCCAATTCGGATTTGTAGAAGTTGAAAACCATTATTTTTTGGTATGAATTTTCAAAGAAAAAAAAAAGGACATTAACTCAATAATAGCTTGAATTAGTGTTGATTTATTATTTATTTCACTTGCCGTAGTAACAACAGCGAAACAAATGGATCAGATTTCTGTGAAACTAAAGTAATATTTCTTAACTTTTGAATAATCCTATAGCCATGTTGAAACTTAGCTCCGTTTTTCTTAATTTTATCTGTGTACATCGGTTTATTAGGCTACTGCAGAACGATTTGTTTGGTCATATACATATTTCACTTCTGTCCAGTTTCGTAGTTTCTTTATAATTTTTTTCTCTATAGCCTATCATTTCATAGCCTATTTCGTGAACTTTCAATCCAGATAGCCTTGAGTTTTATAGCCTAGTGTATGTAATAATGTATAAACTCGAGGTTCCGCCATATTGCAGGCCTACATTTCCCCGCATCTCTAGTGATTTGGCTTTTTAAATATTCACAATCGAACATTTCATAATGTCTGTTGCTTATTTTTGAAAGGAGCGAGATGTATTTGTCGCCTAGAACGCATATTTTACAATTGGTGAATATTACTCATATAACGAAACATGTGAGTCAACTGATCCATTTTTTATTGTTTTATCAGTTATGTTTTCGCTTGTTTCGATAGTGCATTGTTTACGTTGTTCTTGTTACGTGATGTATTTTTATTAAAGATATAATGGCGCTGCCATCGCTGATACTAATTATGATGCGGGGACGGATAAAATATAGCCTACGAGTATAGTTAAATTAATAATTCAGGAAATTCGATTTTAATATTAATTGAGGCAAGTAATACACCACATATTTTTCTGTTTTATCTATCATTAAAATATGCACTCCTGCATATGTGACATACATATCTGAAATGCAGGTAGTAGGCCATTGACGATAGCAAGGAGGAGAGTTCGGCCGGCGCTGTGGACGGGGTTCCAGCATAGCTCAGATGGTAAGAGCACTCAGCGCGTCAAGCTGAGGGTTCTGGGTTCGATTCCTGCTGCCGGAACGAATTTTTCTCCATTAATAAGTAGTACCTCTCTCATTAGATTTTTTCTGTGAGGCTGTTGGGTTTACTTGAGTACCAAGCCGAGAGCAGTTGATACGATATATAAATGGTGTTAGTTGCGATCAGGAATGAAACTATCATTGCGATCGATAGAACAACACGTGGAAGCATGCTTGATTTATATGTAGGTACAAGGTGGGCATCTTGAACAACAGTTTTTTTAATTGGTTGTTTAACGACGTTGTATCAACTACTAGGAAACAACAGTTGTGAGAGTAATGTAAACAGTAATGCGAGAAGCCATGTAAAATTAATAAGCCAAAATAAGTTATGAGTATAAATACAGGAACTCCAACTCCGTACAGAAAACTTAACCATACTTCATTTGAGTGGCTCAGTGCCAGAGTTGCCTAAACCATAAATTTTTAAGCCTCTGATTTCTGCATAGAATGACTGTAAATTATCATTTATATGTGTGTCAAAGTAAGTGTACTAGATAAATATTAGATTACAGTGAATGTGATATAATCAATTGAGCGCATATAATTTAAAAAACGACGTCTACGTTTAGACTTCAATAACTTTTTTAAGTGTCATTGTGGTTTAGGCAACTCTAGCACTGAGCCACTCAATTTAAGAAAGGAAAATTGATCTATGGTGTATATAAACATTTTTTCTTAATAATGCAGCATATTTTGGGCATGTTAATATCAATATGGAACTTAGAGAAGGATAGCATTTTTAATTTTACATTGTTGATATTAACAGTATCAGGTGAAGATGAACAAGCAGGCAACTGAATGAGGATGGAATATGTGAATTCCCGTGTTGATTACGAAACCAACACTCGAATACTGCGTGTGAAGCTGAGTTGGGGTTCGTGATTGTTTTCCTTTGGTTAATATCATCCAAAGTACAGTAGTGGCAAAAAAAAAAACCGGACCGATCCTTGTAGCTGATACAAAAGAATTCTGTGCTGTGTATTGTGTCAAACTGTGGTAATTTCAATATGGATTGTGAAGCCAGAGGTATGTACTGCTATTTAATGTAAAAGTACGCAGTTATCTTTGCCGAATAGAGGTAGAAATGTAATTTGATGCCAGATGAAAATAAAAGTCTCAAATTTTTCGTCTGTAAGTTTGAGGCACTGAAGGAAACAAAAGACGGGAAGAATGGAACAAATGCAATAAATTTCATTGTTACAGTTAATTATGCAAGATGGATGTGTTTTGTGACTAGCAAAATTTGAATCTGTGTCTCTGAAATCAGCTACAAGGGTCGGTCCGGTTTTTTTTTTTTTTTTTTTTTTTTGCTACTACTGTGCATAACACAATTTATGAAATCTCTGGATATTAATAGTAGATGTCACAAATTTGAGAAGTTCTCGGAGACAAAAGACTCTTTCGCTCTTTCTCTCTGGAGCGGTAAATGTGATTTAAATTTGCGTCAATGACAGTGTGACGTAGAACAAGGTCATCTTAAAAGACAAGTCATATGTTGTCATTATCTACAATTCATTGTTGCTTCTAGACAATACAAATACTTGCTTTAACTTCTAAGGAGTATTCGTAATTTATAAAAGCATTAGTCTCTTAGGACGTGAACTTCCGGGATCTTTTGGTTACAAATTTGTTTCTGTTTGGATATTCACCGTTAATTTCTACGGGAATACTTCCATGACGAGTTGTCGGAAAATGTAAATATGCCTCTTTGCAAATTGTCAGTAACCTGTTTTCTAATTCATTACTAATTTTATGTTTTTGTATAAACTCGCGTTTCGAGAAGTCGGGAAAGTAAGATCCGAACATCCATGGAAGTACCCATAATGTGACGTTGAACAGGCGTGATGACAATGAAGTGCCAAATATTTGAAATAGCTGCTCGCATGTGCAACATAAATTGGGCCAGATGCCGCGACAAGTTGCGACAAGGCTTCCTGCAGATCTGCGGTTCTTTATCTAGCGGGTTTTTGAGCGGAAGTTTACCAAAACTTCCTGCGCGTGGCGTGCTTAGAGTTTCTTCATCACTCGCCAATATTTCACACCCGTATCCATGGAAATCCACTTTCATATCCCCTCACCTCTGATTTCATCACATTGTACTGATAGCGAGGAACATGAGTTCAAATCCCGTGACAAGAGTCTCTTCTTTCTTTTCCTGACTCGGAACTCGTTGCAGTCGTTTGTTAAATCTTTATATATACTGCTTTTTTCGTCGTCTTTTTCTTGTTCTTATTTTCTCACGTGTAAACTGAAAGCCTGTTAAGGGGACATGGAATTGCCTGTCATGACAATTTTAAATTATAAAAAAAACTTTTTCTAAAAAAACTGTTGAAGCTAGACAGCAGTTTTTTCGCAGCTCATGAACATATACTTAACTTGATCCATGGTGTAATTTATTTCGTTACTGAAAAATAAGTTTTTCCCCATTCGTATATTTCTCCAGTAATTCTCAGTACGCTACATCTTCCCCTGTTAATCTCCAGTTCGAGGCCTGATGGGATGTGTTTACATTGTAGGCCTATATAATTTTCGATTTTGTGAAAAGGGTTATAGCTACGAATTTTAATTTGCACGCTTATTTTGCGTGAATTTATGAATTTTGAGCGAAAAATTACTCGTTCGTTCCGCCCCCCATTTACGCTTTGATTTTTTCGCTTTGAGTGTCTTAGGCTACATATGGATCATACTTACTTACTCACTTACAAATGGCTTTAAAGGAACCCGCAGGTTCATTGCCGCCTTCACATAAGCCCGCCATCGGGCCCTACCTTGAGCAAGAATAATCCAGTATCTAGCATCATATCCCACTTCCCTCAAATCCATCTTAGTATTATCCTCCCATCTACGTCTCGACCTCCCCAAAGGTCTTCTTCCATCAGGTCTTCCAACGACCACTGTATATGCATTTCTGGATTCACCCATGTTATCTTTCTTATTTCTCGGAACGCATTTTTGAACAATGCTTTTTCTAAATATATCATAGGTAGGCCCCCCAAAAAAGGCATAATTAAAAAACTACTTAAGTGACATAAATGAAGTTTTGTAGTATAGCTTTAGGTCTATACGGATTTCAAGAGAAGCATTTGTGAAAAAAAATAAACTGGTTAAAAATTATAGAAGTTAATATCTTTACCCATCTCCTCCCTTAAACATTATTAAAAAATTGAGTAGTCTCTGCTCTAAATAGATAGTGCTCACTGCTCTCACAGATGGCGAATGGCGTCTATTGCACTAGTTAATCTCGCATGCCATGTGAAGGAATGATGTTTATGAGGTTGGTAACTTAACTATTCCTTCCAAGTACTAGTACACGCCGTTGTTTCTTAAAATAACATTCAAATTTTAGGTTAAGTTTTCACGCACTCTTAATATAGTCAGCTAATTTTTTACGTGAATTTTCTATGTTCGACCTACAAGAGAGAAAAATTGGAACGTTTTGATAGGAAAGGTTTACTCTGACGTCACTCGTGTAACTATGGAAACAGAAGTTAAGATAACGTCGAGCCTCGTGGTTTTCTACGCGGTCTGTCTCGCTTCATTCTCTATTTAATTTGCCTCGAGGTTCTTCAGTGGTAAATTCTCTGATGTTCCTTCAATGGAACGACGAAAATCAGAGTGAGACATATGGTCAACAGGCATGGGGCTCACATCGACACTTCTCAGTCCCAATTTCCCTTGCAAGGACGCTTTTTTCCGCACCTTATAAATATTTCTCCTTCAATTTCGCAATTCATTCATTAGTTCTTTTTCATTGGGCTCTTACTCCTTCTGGTGTTGGCCTTGCAATCTATGTTGACTGTGAATCTTGATGTGTGCCTCTCCAGCTCTTCCGCTCAAAATTACAAACATCATAACTATCCAGTTAGTAACTCTGTAGTGCTCGGGAAAAGTGGCACAAGTCAAAAATGTTAATTTTACAGGAGAAGGAAAAAAACTGTCTTCACACTAGTTTATGTCGATTTGATTTTCTTCTGTATGAATTATTGTAATGGGACAAATACTTATGTTTCTTTTTTCAAATTATTAAATAATGTTTGTGGAAACTGACTTATGCCCCTTTTCCCAAGCACTGCAGAACTGCTACTGCAAAGCATTAAAAAAAAAAAAAAAGCAGAGTGTTATGAACATGCTCGTCCTAAATTAGTCAATCCAAACATAAAAGAAGCTCCTCATAATAAAACGTTAACAAATGCATAGGGAACAAGTAAACTACAAATTCAGCAGCTGGGTACCTTGTTCTAAAGTGTGCATTGATTAATAAATTAACATGGAGACATGAGACAAATTTCTCTTTCTGCCATTGTAGTGCAGTACTTCATTCTGACTCTGCTCCTACCTGATTCGATTGATTGAGGTTTTCCAGACAATAATCGTGGCAATATTATATAGGCTCTGTATGGGTTATGTGTGTTTTTATTGTTATTTTAATTGCAGCATAAATGTTTCACGCAGTCATTGGAATTTCTTGAAATCCCTGTGAAATATATTTTAATTCAATTCAATCTCTTTAACATATGGTAGAACAAGTAGGCTAATTATTATGGGATAGGATTTCTTGAACTACTATTCTGTCCTCTTTCTTTTGCCATTGCTGCATTTTTGTGGTATCAGTGTTGTACGAACTATTATTAACCTCTGTGGCAGCACTTCTAAAGAACTGCGCATGTTACAAAATCAAAGTTGGATGTCATCGTGGTTGCGAACTTGCGACGGCAAACTGTACGGGAAGGCAGCAAATAGTCAATGAGCTGTTGAGCTTTGTAGATGCTTGGTCACACTCACGAGTAGTGTGTCACGTAGTCAGAGCTGCGCAAGGCACCTCTGCAGACAACCCATTCCAGTACTTGGAATCGCTAGATTTGCAGTACCGAACGCTATCACATTTATACAGTGGTAGGCCTAACCTATGAGTTGCCTGTCCAGCTCTTATTATTTAGTTCTGGAGAAAATTATGAATTCAGAGTGAAATTTCAAGCCACCGGGCTTAACACTTTTTAGCCTGAAGTCTTGAAATATGAAGCCGTGCATTCATTTTTATTTATTTTGCTAAAATGTTTTATATCTTGGACTCTTTCTCCATTTAGAATTATCAGTAGGTAGCGTTTTATATGCGTATTTAAGTAACTGATGAAAATAACATAGGTTATTAGAGTCTGTGTGATGTATCTTGTCTCACTGTGAAAAGAGAGAGAAAGGAGATATGTCTTACTTCGTCTGCATTGTTATGGCAATGGGGGAATGGAGCGATGCCTTCCGTCCATCCAGTGGCGGAAAGGACCAGCTGATACATTCTGTAGCGCAAAATAAAATTACAAAATATCTGTCTTCGTACTGTGTAGTTCCATCACTGAGCTTGTCTTTCAAGAAATTGAGTTCCGGTAGCCTGCACAATAACAAGGTTTTGAAAGGAATGCTGAAAATTTACAACCTTCCTATAATCTCCACCCTCATTTGAAGGGACTTAGTTCTATTGCTACTGAGACAAGATAAACCTTACCAGGTATAGTGGAGGAAAATTCGCTCTGGCGCCGAGGATCGAACCCGGGTCCTCGGTTCTACGCACCGAGCGCTGTAATCATTGAGCTACGCCTAGGCTCAGTCCATAGCACCGGATCGATTAAGGCCACAGAGGGAAAATACCAAAGGAGAAAGATTCGATCCAGTGCTGTGGATTGAGCCTCGGCGTAGCTCAGTGGTTAGAGCCGTTCGATGCGTAGAACCGAGGACTCGGGTTCGATCCTCTGTCCCAGGGCGAATTTTTCTCCATTAATAACCAATGCTAACCATAACAGATAATTCTGTAGACAAAAAAATTAATCTTTACGTTGAAAATAAGTTTTCTTACGTCTATGTTTGTGTTTTTTTTAACTCTCATAATTGTGTACTGATATTTCACGACGATACTGTTTAGTTACAAGATGGTTTAGGGTTTTTGAACAGTGTTCAGAGATGTTCGGTTATTACAATTGTTAGATCATATCAACTTTCATTATTAATCAAACATTGTCAGTAAGAAATTAAATATCCATAGTAAAATGTTTAATACTACTGTACTTTACTGTCATTACGAACCCGTTGATGGACCCTATAAGTAGATAGTAACAGCACAGTCTAGTAGGCTATATACAGTCACGAAGCTCATTACGTAGTAAATATGCATCCATAGATAGTTGCTAACCACTAGGATCGCTAATATCGCCTCATTACATACAATGCGAAATAGTACCGGCACAGTCTATTGTTCCCAGCACCCTCACAACTCAAGCTTCGTGACTGTATATACTAGACTGTGGTAACAAGCCAGAATATTCCTATAAGTAGGGGCTATGTGTTTTATAGGTGACTTCGTATCTCTGTTATAAAGTCGCCACGCTAGTCCGTTGGGGGAGTCGTTCCCAAGGATTAGGAAGTGTCGCGATGGGGAAAGACAACCTGATGCGGGTACGCAACGAGTCCCCACCCCTCTTTACCCTCTCCCATTTCTCCCCACTGACCTACAGAACGATATTTTTAGTTAAGTATAACCCACTTCAAGATTTGAACTTCATACTCGTTCGCAAAAGTGTCCATTTCGGACAAAGTGCAACCGGCTGAACTAGCGAACGCAGGAAAGCGGAAGACAAGTGTAATTTCTTATTTTTCTTTCAACTTTTCGTTAGGATAGACAAACTCGTTCGCATGTGTGAGTTCGTAATGCTATTCTGGAGTTAAATGTTGGGCATTGAATTTTGTCTGGGGTCTTCTCTTTCGGGGTCGGGGATGGTAAATCTACGAAGCGGGCTATCCAGCTTTAGTTCTCTTTTTCTAAACTCGACAAACAGGGGAACCATGAAGCGGAACTCGTGTGCATGCTGATATGAGACAGCTGATGACTGGCAAAGGCGAGTTCGAAAACATTTTCGTCGGAGCCGAGCTGCAGCATCTGTATGGCGTGACTCGTAAGACCGTCCGAAGGGCTGGATGCAGGAGAGAAAGTCTGGACAAATTCTCCAGGATAGGAAAGTAACCTGCAGAGAAGCTCAGAGCCACAACGCGGGCTTTTCTGTTGCGTTTCATACTTCGTCCATGCTTGCCGCAGCGTTTCGTTCAGAATTATTGGTAATGAAATTATATCGTAGAAAGTTGTGGTCACACCGATCGGCTGACAGGGGTTCGAGTCTCCAGTTGTCCGCCGCTGCGTCTGCAGAGGCGCGTGGAGTCACTTGGTGTGTGCGGCAGCTGGTGCGCCCGCACCTGTTGTTGAGTAACCGCCGCCATTGTCGCCACGCACCTGCTCGCCCCACAGCCTGCGCGCTTTTCCTCCGGTCACTCTCCGGCTTGTCTGCCCCCCCCCCCCGCGATTCTCACGGGTTTACTTGCTCAATGTTTGAAGATTAAAACTCTTCTTCTCTCATGCTCTACCTATTCCTATCTCACTTTCTTTATCCTCTCACTATTACATAACCTTTCCTTCTCTTACTTGTATTTTCCCTCTTGTCTCCATATCCTCCCCGTTTCATATTCTCACTGTACCTCTTTCATGCCCTTCTTCTTACTCTCAAACATTCACATTCTCTCATTGTACCTATATCATGCTTTTCCACTTCATATTTAGGCCTATTCTTTCTTTCTAACACATTCTCTGACAGTACCTGTCTCATGTTCTCCCTCTTCTCCTTTAGCATTTAGGCTACCTTCTCTCACTGTACCTGTCTCATGTTGGTCCTCTTCCCCTCTAACATTCACATTGCCTTTGTAACACTGATATTCTCCCATTCCATCTATCTCATTTCTCCCTCTTCCTACTTCACTCTTCCTTTCAATCACTCATATTCTCTCATTTTATCTCTCTTACGTTCTCCTACTTCCCACCTTACTCTTTCGTTGTAACACTCACATTCTCTCACTGCATCTCTCTCATGTTTTCCCTCTTCCTACTTTACACTCTGTTTCTAACGCTCACATTTTCTCATTGTGTCTCTCCCATGTTCTACCTCTTCCTTTCAAACTCTCATAATCTCCCATTGTATCTCCCTTAAGTTCCCCTACTTCCTACCTTACTGTTCCTTTCGAACACTCACATTCTCTAATTTTATCCCTCGCATGTTTTCCCTCTTCCGTCTTTATTCTTTCTAACAATCACATTCTCTCGTTGATTGTACCTCTCTCATATTCTCCTATTTCCTTTCTAATATTCACATTCTCTCACTATCCCTCTCATGTTCTCCCTCTTCCTTCTTTACTCTTTCTAACAATCACATTCTCTCGTTGATTGTGCCTCTCTCATAGTCTCCTATTTCCTTTCTAATATTCACATTCTCTCACTATCCTCTCATGTTCTCCCTCTTCCTTCTTTACTCTTTCTAACAATCACATTCTCTCGTTGATTGTGCCTCTCTCATAGTCTCCTATTTCCTTTCTAATATTCACATTCTCTCACTATCCCTCTCATGTTCTCCCTCTTCCTTCTTTACGCTTTCTAACAATCACATTCTCTCGTTGATTTTGCCTCTCTCATAGTCTCCTATTTCCTTTCTAATATTCACATTCTCTCACTATCCCTCTCATGTTCTTCCTCTTCCTTCTTTACGCTTTCTAACAATCACATTCTCTCGTTGATTTTGCCTCTCTCATAGTCTCCTATTTCCTTTCTAATATTCACATTCTCTCACTATCCCTCTCATGTTCTCCCTCTTCCTTCTTTACTCTTTCTAACAATCACATTCTCTCGTTGATTGTACCTCTCTCATATTCTCCTATTTCCTTTCTAATATTCACATTCTCTCACTATCCCTCTCATGTTCTCCCTCTTCCTTCTTTACTCTTTCTAACAATCACATTCTCTCGTTGATTGTGCCTCTCTCATAGTCTCCTATTTCCTTTCTAATATTCACATTCTCTCACTATCCCTCTCATGTTCTCCCTCTTCCTTCTTTACTCTTTCTAACAATCACATTCTCTCGTTGATTGTGCCTCTCTCATAGTCTCCTATTTCCTTTCTAATATTCACATTCTCTCACTATCCCTCTCATGTTCTCCCTCTTCCTTCTTTACTCTTTCTAACAATCACATTCTCTCGTTGATTGTGCCTCTCTCATAGTCTCCTATTTCCTTTCTAATATTCACATTCTCTCACTATCCCTCTCATGTTCTCCCTCTTCCTTCTTTACTCTTTCTAACAATCACATTCTCTCGTTGATTGTGCCTCTCTCATAGTCTCCTATTTCCTTTCTAATATTCACATTCTCTCACTATCCCTCTCATGTTCTCCCTCTTCCTTCTTTACTCTTTCTAACAATCACATTCTCTCGTTGATTGTGCCTCTCTCATAGTCTCCTATTTCCTTTTTAATATTCACATTCTCTCACTATCCTCTTATGTTCTCCCTCTTCCTTCTTTACTCTTTCTAACAATCATATTCTCTCGTTGATTGTACCTCTCTCATATTCTCCTATTTCCTTTCTAATATTCACATTCTCTCACTATCCCTCTCATGTTCTCCCTCTTCCTTCTTTACTCTTCCTAACGATCACATTCTCTCGTTGATTGTACCTCTCTCATATTCTCCCACTTCCTTTCTAATATTCACTTTCTCTTAGTGGACTTGTCTCATGTTCTCCCACTTCCTACCTTTCTTCCTTTCTAACACTCGCATCCTCTCACTGTCCTCATATTCTCTCGTTTCCTATTTTACTCCTTCTTTCTAACATTTACATTTTCTCACTGCCTTCTCTCAATAATAATAAAAAATAATAGAGATTGAAGTATAACATACTTTCGACGTTGGCTCATGGATATAACGTGTATTTGGTACATTTTATTTTTGTCTCGAGAACTTAATTCGTCTTTCGAAAACGACGTTAATGCAACAAAAATTTTGCAGTTGATAGTTATTCCTTTCATTTGTGACGATTACAGTGAGGGAATCCGAAACTGCGTGGACGTTATAGAATAGTATAGTCTAAAATCGTCCGTCGCCTCGTGGCTATAAATCATGCACCACAATGAACCAAACTTATTCACGTGTTCATATGGCAGAACAGAGAGTGGAGCAGCAAATAATTTGAACTCTGATAAATATCTCAATAAGCCCAACAATACACAGTAGCAGCTGCCTCTGCCATATGAGCCACCCATCCTTGCTGTAATAGGAGTTTTCAATCATTACTAGAAATTCAGAAATAGTTGGACTCCTTATTCTTTTGGTTAGTATAGAGCAAGGCTACCGTTTAAACTAATACAGGCAAGGTACACAACACCAATTTCTAGAGATAGAGATACTTCTTCCCTCCCCTGCCGAGAATCGAACCTCCTCACTAGCACACTGGAAAATAGCTGATATGTAGCCAAAGTTAACAGAACTTGGTTGTAAGCCACTGTTGCGCCCGCAGATTGGGATAGACGCAATCCAATAAGAGCGACGCACATCCGGCGCGCAAATCTAATCCACGTCTGAGTTCGCCTTGTTTGTTGCCATTGTGCTGTTGGAGATATGTATTTCGAAACTGAATTGGAGCAGCATATGACTCGCAGATTAGGTTCCAGTTCTTAAACCCTGCCGGGTGAAGTCAGGGGCAGAGAGAAATGCACCAACTACGGACGGTCAAATATACACTTGGGCCTCATTCAGAAGATACAAATGTTGGTATGGAAGCTAGGAACTGTGCTGTTAAATGCAACCATTCACAATATCATAACGACGTAAGATTGTGCACAAGGTTCAAGCGAACAATTCAGCCAATCGTAATACAGGAATAACGTTGCAATGGAAATTCGAGCATCGAATCGAAGCACAGCATGAACTTCTCATCTTATTTTCCGACGTGACTTGAATCTTCGAAGGTAAAAGAGGCTACAAGAAATCGAGAACGTTGCAAACCCTTCTTATCATTACAGAATAAAATTACAGTCCGAACTCCATAACAGAATGTAAATCAAACTTACAACATCGTGCATGTTTTTATGTTACTGATCTTACCATCAATGTCTTCTTTTTTTCCGAGGATCCGTCCGCTATCTAGCCCTGAAAATATTACAATCTAGTGTATTATTGTACGCGCCCTCGTATATTCAACGTTGCATTCTGCTTTGTCTCTGAAGTCTCAACCTTTGGTTCACAGACCCATTTGTTCACAAAACAAATCGGCTAACTAATGCGGAAAGACACGATTGCAGGTGGCTTAAACAAAATTGTTAGCTTTCAAGTTTGGAGGATTCTGAAAATAATTTTTATTCTAGTTTTTTACGTAAATTACGTCTTTCTACATATATATCTTGATTGCACTGCTTTTAACACTGTATCACTTCGGAAAACGTATTATTTGACTTTACCTAGTTAAAATGTTTCAGCCTGCTATTGGCCATCTTCAGAACTGGTTGCTGTTGTTCTTGGCGCCTTTTGTTCCACATTACACTACACAAACACAGCCTCACAGGAAACAAAAGGCGCCAACACCAACAACAACCAGTTCTGAAGATGGCCAATAGCAGGCTGAAACATGTTAACTAGGTAATATAATATTTAACACAAGAAAGTCAAATAATATGTTTTCCGAAGTACGTCTTTCTCTTCACTAGGTATGAGAGAGGACAACTTGAGAATTGATTGCCACATAAAAATGCAACCTCCTTGTTATCCTTGATTTCCTTCTATTTTCCTTCTTTCCCCTTGTTGTTCTTTTATTCACTTTGTATTCCACATGTTCGCCTTGTAGTCCTCTTGTCCTCATTGTATTCCCCTTATTCTCTTTGTCTTCCCTTCTCTTTCTTTTCCCCTTCTTTTCTTTGTATTTCTTTAGTTCTCCTGTATTGCTCATGTTCTTCTTGTCTTCTCCTTGTTCTCCCATTGTTCTTGTTGTCTTCTTCTTGTTCTCCATGTATTTCTCTTGTTTTATTCTTCTTGTTTTCACCTTCTCTTTATTCTCCTATTCCCTGCTTTCTTCTTGTATTCCCCATTTACTCCTTGTATTGTCTTCATCCTCTGTATTCCCTTTGTTTTCCTTATTACACGCGCTATTCGTCAACAATTCCTTTGCATCCACACGTAGTTCTATGTAAGGATGTGCAGCATCGTAAAGCTATGTACCTGTCGATCTATTTATTTATTTTTGATTTACCAATGCATATCGTAGTTAAGAATTTTAGCTTATATAATTGAATTTATAAAGTGCTGCAACTTAAAAATTGCAGCCGTTGAGTTGGGGAAACTGAGTCACTTTTATTTTGAATGGTTTCTAGTCAAACAAGCTAGTCGCAGATTATAGTTCTGCCAACGATGGTGTGAATGACACAGTCATCCCGGTGGTGGTGTAGTGGTTGTGATGACATCTTACCTTACATTTACATTAAAAGATACTACTTTTATATGAAAGATGCTTCGAAATTTTCGAAGAACGTGATGTGGTACAAATTTTAACGTAACTATTGACCTTGTTTTAGAAGGGATTCAAAATTGCTAAAACATTAACTTAACATCATTACAAATCCGCAGGAAGTGTACTGGACTAGAATCTGTATATGTCCGTCTCTTCAGACTGGAGATGGATGCCCTCTGACTGGAACACGTGCTTATAGGTCTACACGTCGACCTCGATCGCGCGGGATGCGTAGAGAGTCTTGATCCCTGAATGCGATACAGTCTTTTGTTTTCATCCGCTTGGAAAATGAAGTCATTTCCGACAGGAGGTGCTGATCCACTCCAATAGCGTCAGTTCGCAGCCCAGCTCCGCTATTGACAGCATCTGCTGACCCGAAAAACCATTTTCCGTTATTTTCTCACACGATACAAGAGTTATTATTGCTAGCTGAAATCTCAGACCAGCCCAGCATACCTCGAGCTCTGTAAACAGACGTTCATGGGTATTGTTCAGACTTCCCTTCCCGTAGTCTACGACGACGAGACAAATTAAATGTACGTACGTCTATGTGAACTCAAAGTTTGGCCACTTGTCCCACTCCGTTTCTTTGAAGAAATTTGGTTTAGAAAACCGACAAAGGGACATTATTAGAAACGGGGATGAATAGGCTGTCTCTGAGCACGAAGACAACTTGCTCAGTTCTGTGCATGCAGTTCCGCTTCGATGTCTGTATTCATATTGCAACCTTGAACGAAATTTCGTCCTCATCATATTCACAGATCTGTAACCAGTCTCGTACCGGGCGCGATGTCCGCAACTGCTTTAACGTTAACCACAGTTTGAATTCGAACCTCACTTAGGACATCGGTATGATAGTGTGATGTGCTGTGTTATCCTTAGGAAGAGAGAGAGAGACGAAAATTAGGCAAAAAAATCAACAGTTGCATGGTTTTACTAGATACCTATGATGCATATCTTTACGTAGAACTACTGTATGTGCGGGTGCGATCACCTGTCGACAGGTGCATAGCTTTCTTATGCTACATATCTTTACGTAGAATTACGTGTGGCTTTAGGCTTACTATGCTGCGTATCTTTACGGAAAATAAAACGTGGATGATGTGAGAAATGAAAATAGGAGAGTACAAGGATAGCACGAGGAAGGCAAGGAGAACAAGAAGAATACAAGGAGGACAAAAGTGATGTAAAGATAATTGAGAGAGAACAAAGCAAGAATAAGGGAAACGCGAAGACAAGGAGAACACAAGGTGAACAAGGGAAAGACAAGGATAATAAGGGGTACGTGAGAAAAACAATTAGAACACAAGAATAACGTGGAGAATACGAGAACAAAGGAACACTAGGGAAATACAAAGGAAAAACGGGGAGAACAAGGGAGATGTTGCATTTTTATGTAACGGTTAATTCTGAAGAAATCCCCAAAGTTAGTGAGGAGAACGACGTAGTTCTACGTCAAAAAATTGAAACAGAACATGGTTGAAAAGCCCAAAAATTAAACCACATTTTAACAGTTGAAATATTGTAACTTCATCAAAATCCAACACTGGACTGAACGTTTTTAAGTAAAAATATTCCCATCATTAATTTGTAAGCGTTTTGAAAAGTGGTGGCAAGTCATCGCTAGTTTTGCACTGTCATCACAATCATCGTCACCATCATCATCAGCGGAACTTCTTAACATTGGGGACGTTTCTTTCAGTCTCAATGGCTATGAATCGAACCCACGACTTTGTGCCCTCATTTATGACAATTTAGTGTCAAAATTAGCTGCATACAATAGAAGTCTGCTGTCTTGTCTTCCCGGAGACGTTTGGTGGACAAAGGAAGTTCTGGGCTGAGCGCCGGGGAGTGAGTGCTTCCCTGTGTTGCGCGGTTAGTCATCCACGAGGCACACTCATGCTCTTTGTCAAGTCGCACGCACAGTTCTCTTACATCACTTTTCGCTCAGTTTAAAAACCCTCAATGCCGCCGGATGAGTGTTGATAAACTCCGTTACACAGGTAACCGAAGACTTTAACCTACAAGTTATAATATTTTAGCACAATCCAGAAGGCCTCTTTTCGATGATTTTCTGCAGCAAGGAACCAACACAATCGATCTGATGACTGCAGACTCGGACTGTGTTTGGTTGATATTTTTATTTATTTATTTATTTATTTATTTATTTATTTATTCATTCATTCATTTATATATTTATTATTTATTTATTCTATCTATCTATCTATCTATCTATCTATCTATCTATCTATCTATCTATCTATCTATCTATCTATCTATCTATCTATCTATCTATCTATCTATCTATCTATCTATCTATCTATCTATCTATCTATCTATCTATCTATCTATCTATCTATCTATCTGTCTGTCTGTCTGTCTGTCTGTCTGTCTGTCTGTCTGTCTGTCTGTCTGTCTGTCTGTCTGTCTGTCTGTCTATTTATCTATTTATTACAAACTGCCCCCCAACGGAGATAGACTCTTAAAGCCTCAGCATACTGACATATGATTTACAAATATAAATACAGAGAAGAAGAAGAAGAAGAAGAAGAAGAAGAAGAAGAAGAAGAAGATTGATATGTATACTAAAATTTAATAAAATATATCTTAACAGTCTAAAATAGTATTTAAAATTTGACATTATTTTTTTCAAAACTATTGTGACAGTGTCGTCTATTAAAGATTTAGGTAAACCAATTTTTTTTTCCTAAACGTGTTAGGGAATTTTGGAATAACACCAATGGCCCCCATAAGAATACCAGTCAAGTCTATGTATTTAAGATGGTATTTTAATGTCTCAGTAGTTGGTTCATAAATGTCTTTCTTTTCTTTGTGAACTTCCTCAGGTTAGTCAACGCTCCGTTCATATCTAATTGTAAGATCTATTATGAAGCCATATTTGGTGATCTTTGAATATGCCAATATGTCTATGCGTCTAGAAGAGCTATTTATTGCTATATAGGCTACAACTTACTTCTTTCACTTTCCAGGATTTCTTCTTTAGTACCAATTAAAGACTTCACTTTATGGTGTCGAGCATTACGCATTGACAATCCATGATCACATTGACCTTGGACGTGTGCAAGAGTTTCGTTCTCCGGGCTACCATATCTGCACCGGGATCCGTTCAAAGACCTACCAGGAACCGCCCTTACAGCTGCAACGTTTACACTCATCTTCAAAAGAGAAGATACTCATTCCGAAGTAGAGAACCCAGATTTATTGGCGAACCATTTATTGGATTCTGGAATCTCTCTATATAAAGCTATACCTTTTTTAGGTAACTTACTCCATAATTCATATTCTCTATGACGTAGTTCTTCTCTAAGTTTCATTGTTACCGACCTCCGAATTTCGGAAGGACAAGTCAGACCACGGGGTTTGCAGGATGACTGAAGTTCAGCTTCTAGAGATCGCACAGTGTTCATATAGGGATTGTCACAAATCAATAAACCAGAGATTAATAATGACTGTTTACGATAGCTGTTTTCAGCCTGTAGTCCGCTTACCCCTGGAGATCCGCGATTGTTTCGAGAGATGTCCACGGAACCAAAGTGTATTTTCAAACTGTATTTTAATTAA
This sequence comes from Periplaneta americana, assembly GCF_040183065.1. Taxonomy (NCBI): domain Eukaryota; kingdom Metazoa; phylum Arthropoda; class Insecta; order Blattodea; family Blattidae; genus Periplaneta; species Periplaneta americana. Next base: position 52,247,258 of record NC_091121.1, on the reverse strand, counting down.
GCTGAATTTGATCATCTTCTCTTATTTTTCTCAGCTTATTGGAATAGGTTTTACTTATCGCAGACTTTTGAGACACAGAATTTAACAGAACTGAGATCGACTGAGGGGCTTCTCTTGACTTGCAAGCGTCCTATCTGATAGGCCTATATAATTGCTATAATTTCCATTCTTCAGATTGAAACAACGATAAAGGATAAAACTTAGTTTCACGGAGTTGTCAATCGAGAATTCCAGTCATTTATTTCTCAATGTCAGTAACTTTCTAGCAACAAATAATGATAAACTCTCATCCGATATTGTTGAAAATATAAAGAACATCTTGATTCATTGTCATTAAAATTAAGATAATATTTTCCGTCCTTCAATACAAAAAACATTTTGATGATAAACCCCTTGTTGATAGCAAAAAGTAGTTTGGCCATCAAAGAAGAAAGAAGAGCTGAACAAATTATCTTCTGATTCGAGCTTAAAAATCGTGTTTCCTGCAAGGCCTTGTTGCAATCTTGCATGCATGACTATGTAACCCGATGTTTCCCGAATTATAATGAAACACTTAATGTCATTTGCATCATCATATTTGTGTGAGTGTACATTTCCTGCTTTTGGCTTGTTGAAGAACAAATACTAGCTATAGAAGTAAACTTAAAGATGAGCCAGACTTGCGACTTAAAAGTATCTACAATTGAGCCAGACTTCGCAAAACTGAGAACTGTAATGCAACACCAACCATCATATTGATAACGTATTGGTAAGTTTAAAAAACTGGTGTCATTTTTCACAGCAGAGATAGGGGAAAGCAGCTATTTTTCTGGCTTACTAGAAAAAAGATGTAATTTCATCAAAATCCTAGCCCTACTCATTACCAAAAAGACTTTAGGAAATTGGTACTTGCCTACGACATAGACTTGACGTAAAATAACTTTGTGTTTGTGTATTTTGACATTTTATTCAAAAGTTGAAACTAAAATTTAATATCATTTTATTAAGATTTCTGAACTGACTACGTTATGCAAATATTTAATGAGTAGAATATGTGAATGGGCCTAAAGTATGCAAAACATTTTAGGAGGTCTTCTAAAATGAAGTATAAGCTTCAAGGGGTCCGTGATAATCAAAAGATTGGGAATCCCTGGTTTATGGTTTCGCTACCTCTTCGATTCTATAGAATGATATCTAAGGTTATGTAGGGCCTATGTCTGGACACTGGAGGTACAGTAGAGGAGGCAAGACCTGTCCTGTGATCTTAACATGTGCCTGGCTATATCACCAATGGGGATGGAGGGGGGAGATAGGTTTTAATCTGAGATAAACTTGCGTATTGGTAGATTCGTATAGGCTAATATTAACCATAATGAACAAACTCCCTTTCTGATGGCTCGTTCTTTCCCCTCCCTCACAGCTCACATGCCAGGTCTTGCCTCCTCATCTGTAACATCAGACATACACGTTGTACACTGACATTCAAGATATCTGGCCTGTAGTTTTCTGATCATGTAAGCCAGTGTTTCTCAAACTTTTTTGAAGTGGGGACCACTTTTTAAAGTCAGAACAGTTCCGCGGACCACCTTACTCTTGTTCCTTTCGAAAGCAAATTTATCATTTTCGTAGCATATTTTAATACCGGTATACTTATATTTTAATATTGAATTAAGGTTCGGTACTTCGGTCCTCTGTTATGAATTCGGGTGGTCTCTGGCTGGATTACAGGCGCGGCGCCAGATGTGCAGGAAAAAGATGTCGAGAAACATCACGTATGTAGTGCTTTAAATCCCTCTTTTGTTGCTGAGAGTAGAGTGAGAAGTCGATAGACGGGTAGGGTAATAAATTTCTGTACTGGGAGAAAAAGTGAAATTCGACAGCCATGTGTCATTTCCAAACTCTGAGATTTTAAGCTATAGTGTGATACGCAATTCGTTCGAATTTTATTTTTTCTTGTATCTTTTTTGAAGTACCACAACGGCAGACCTTGAGGACCACAGGTGGTCCGCGGACCATAGTTTGAGAAACACTGGTGTAAGCGAACTTTCTAACCGCGTAATAAATCAGAACCAAAGATATAACAAATTGATAAACTTTTAAATAGATCCGCTAGTTCTCAAGAGGCGACCCTATCATTGAGACGGGTAAAAAGATGTTGGGGAAAATGACAAGAAATGTATATTAACTTAAGTATTAATTATTATCATGTTTCCCGCTGAACCTAGTGCTTTTTACAATTATTAGCAAAGGGTGATAACATTTTAAATTCTATAATGCAAGTATATTTATGTGCTTTGGTAACACTGACTGTCATGTTTGCCATCTATTCATGTAAGTAATAACAATAACTAAAGAAGCCACATTTACACGAATAAATTATCTGTCACTCTCGATTAGCAGGGGCCGGTATCTTTTAGTGTCGTGCTTTATAGGCGCTATGTTCGGTTCAAGTTTGTCGAGTATGGCGAAGTTCGATATTCGCCGATGTTCGCACTGTAGAAGAAGACCTGTCGTGTTTTTTCCACCTTGATTCGCTGTCCTCCACTCTCACTTCTTCATGTTTTAATCACTTAAGGATTTTAACACAGATCTTGCAGATAAATCGCAATATAGCGAACGCCAGTAGAGGAAGTTATCCCCACCCACATGAAATGTGCATTCGACACAACACTCGCCTATCACATAGAGTGTCTGGTGAGCTAGTAGGGGAAAAGTGGAAGGGGTCGTGGGCGGAGCTTCTACGTTCGCTATATTGCGATTTTCCCATTGTAGGACACTAACACAGTCTAGTATGTACAGTCACGAAGTTTGAGTTGTGAGGGTGCTAGGAACAATAGACTGTGCCGGTATTATTTCGCATTGTCTGTAATGAGGCGATAGTAGCGATCCTAGTGGTTAGCAACTATCTATGGATGCATATTTGCCACGTATTGAGCTTCGTGACTGTATATATTAGACTGTGACACTACTATCTTTGAACGTCAGTGCAGTCTACCCGATGACATACGTATCTCAGACAGTTGTATGATTCTGTTAAGTATGAATATGGTGAAATAAAATTTAATTTCGAAATGGACGCCAAGCAGACAAGAGTTTAATGCTTTTGAAGGTTAGTTGGGTTATTTTACGACGCTTTATCAACTGCTCTGGTTATCTAGCGCCTGAGTGAGATGAAGGTGATAATGATAGCGAGATGAGTCCAGGGTTCAGCGCCAAAAGTTACCCAGCATTTGCTCCTAATGGGTTGAGGGAAAACCCCGGAAAAACCTCAACCAAGTAATTTGTCCCAACCAGGATTTGAACCCGGGCCCGCTCGTTTGACAGCCAGGCAGGCTAACCGTTACTCCACAGCGATTAGTGAGGTTCGTTTGTTGGATCTGATCTTGTACATTTTATTCCACCCGTGCTCCATTTTCGCCTTATCACCATCATTCACGTCTCGTAAAAGCGGACACTCAGCGCAGGTGTGACCGATGCACCTGTCGGTATCCCCACGGACTTCGCGCCCTACTGCTGCGGCTTGTTTTCTTTACCTTTTTCTTTTCTTTTTGACTTCCTTTTCATCTTAATTTCTCCTTCCAGCTCCCGTTTATTCTTTCACCGTCTGTACACTCATTTACTACTCGCTAATTCCTCTTCTGCCTGCCTTCCATATTTACCTTTACTCATTCTGTTTTCATCTCTTTTTTGTTTTGTTTGTCCTCTCTAAGTTTTCCTTCACGTCTGTCTGTGTCCTATTTGTCTGTGAGTATTCTGCCTCTGTCTTGATGACTATGAAGTGTTGACCAATAAGAAAACTGTATTTATTGGTCGTGACCTATTTTACGGAAACTGCCAAGTTTCGATGTTGTAACAGAGTACAGTTAGACGGTGGATAAGATCTGATACAGAAATCATGCAACAATAGGATTTGTGTGCCGCTTGGACAAACTTGTACGCACCGAGATTTGACCTCGGAGGTCAAGGGTGAGGAACCTCGCTGTCGGTATTGTTCGCGCGGTTCCCACAAACCCAGAGCGAGAGCGTGCTAAGTCCACTTCCGGTCCGTTAACAAAGATGGCGGACTGACGCAGTAATTAATATGCCGCCCGAACACCGTGGCGGTAAAATGGAACAACACACAAGCTACTCGGGTCCTGGGTTCTTGTCAATATTAGACCTCTGGAAACAATATGGAAAAAGTGATGAGCTGCAAAAGGTAGAAAATTGAAAGCCGGAATTGCATACGGGATGAAGCTTGAAGAACGCAACGTTGTAGAGACATGTTTATTCCCCTGCCACCATTCTACAGTTAGCAACGGGAAACTATTGCATAGAATACTGTGATTCACAGGTGGCCTTGCATAACAAGGGAGTTCCATTAAGTCAGATTGTCTGGTGTGGCTCGAAGTGAATATGGATAATGGATAAGTAGATCAAACTAAAATGAAGAGTCTTTCGATTGGGTTGAATGTAATAGTTTAGAACTATGTTATGAATGATCTACATAAATACCCAATTAAACTTGGCCATTACTTGAATGTTCTGGACATTAATGACGTCATTTAAAAAGTATCTTAGAATTACTGTATGGCACTAGACTGATAGACCAACAGAAATATGCAAGTGAAAAAGGGTGTACAAGAGACGTTTCATAATGAGAAAGGCTTTACAACAGGCATATGCAATTGAGAAGGATTGTACAACAGATTTTTGATAATGGTGAAGGCTGTATAACACCTCTGCGGTGGCTGATTGGTCAGACCTTAGACATTTACATCATTCCGTCACCATTTCTCCATTTCGTCATCATTCCATAGCATTCCCCGAACACCGGCTGGCGACGCATGGATAGGGCTAGTCTAGGCGCGAATGGGGTTGCCTGCTCGAAACCTGTGTACTCAGCGAACCTTAATATAATCGATCGGTGTGGGTTTGGGAATGCGCCTAGCTTGAGGGTTAGCACAGTAGATCTTGAAATGCTGGGTCGTAGTGCCCTCCCCCTTCTGAAATTTCGTTCCATTTCAAGACTGTACAGGCCCAGAAACAAAATTCAGGTGGCCCACTTTTTTCTGGGTTTTTACAACAAACGTTTGACAATTAGAAAGGCTATATGACTTATGTAGACCTATGCAAGTGAGGCCTGTGCGACAGACGAATGTTCTGTAACGTGAAATCAGTTAATTTTATGACGAGTGAAAACTTCGCTTGAAACTGCCGGTATTATACAGGGACATCATTTTATTTTTACTTCAGTTTTTATTGTACCTGAGTTTTTGAATGTACTTCACTCCCACCCCTTCTACTAATGAAGTTCAACCGTCCTCCACACAAGACCGCAATACAGTCATAGTAAACAGTGCGTTCCAAAAATATGTTCGCGTTTTCCAGTGACGAAAGAGCTTTCAATATTGCATCATTTTCCATTTGCCTACGTCGCATCCCGGTTTCCTCCACTTGCTTCTATTCGCCTCTCTGTAAATGCTAGTGGCTGGGCTGTCTTAGCTCTTTTCTGAGAATATTAATTTCTGTTAAGAATTGGACGTCTACGTAATATTATACCCATACAATTGTTTAAAATAACTTAAAAGGGCCTCGTTAAGTAATTAACTGTCACGTGATTTCCTCCCTTTCTACGACGCTGCGACGTAACCACATGGACGGACAGTAGATAGCATGTCTGAGTAATTTTATCTTTTCGGGTCGGGCAGAAGTGAAGATTGAATTTACAGTACGTAAGGTCTCTTTTATAGAGTAGGTGCAGAATTATTTCAACATGAGTTACTGATACGAAGTACGAACCTGATAATTGGAATTAGGCCTACGTACAATAGCCTATAGTGCGATAATATGCACATTAGAACTGAATCCTGTATCGAAATGAATGGCCACCATTTTCAAAAATGTGTTTAAATATCCATATTATCATTATTTTTCAATTTAACTTCAGTCTCTATATTGTACGCTAATGTGTTGTAGACAGTAGCCTATAATATACACTGCATAATGAATACGTCCTAATGGATAGCTCAGTTCGTGAGTAAAAACACTCATTGTTAATACTGTACTGTATTTTGATTAAACAAAAACCTAATGAAAATTATCAAACTCAAAATCGCGATATTTCCTAGTTTACGTAAATGGATACTTTTCTTCCCTCTTATACCTAGTAAAGTGATTTGTTTGTATATTACGCCAGTATCATCAAACTCCAGTCGCGGAAGGAGGTAGCAAACGGTGTTTCCAGTTCTTAATCGTTGATGCAAAGGTATAGCCAGGTTAATATTAGAAATGTTAGTAAAAATAGAATGATGTCCCTGTACTTGCGAACAATTTATTAAGTCATTACATCATGATGTTACAGATGATGATTGCACATAGGCCTACCCATTATTTTTCGTCCCCTTAATATCGTTTAATACGTTTATAACTACTGAAATTTTTGTTGTTTTGTTTTGTTTTGTTTTGTTTTTGTTTTCTTTTTACATCTGGCAAATCATTGACACTTCAGCTGCAGCCTCCTTCGTAATAAATGCCTACGCATCACTTCCTCCTTCCCTTGTGTGACTGCGAAAGGTTTTTCCTCATACTTCCCTGTTCCCTGCATTTGATGTGATAATGTTTTTGTGTTTATCTGTAGCAGTTAATAGGCTACTGTTAGTACAACCTGTCTTAAAATCTGTCAGCAATTTGATCCGCACACCACTGGCATGTACAAATCGTCGGCTACTTCTAAAATCTCCAATTTTTTCCGAATGTTGAAATCTGTATATGTTATATCCGTCTGGTCGGTCGTGGTCCTTCATGGGCTGTCGTGCCACGGATTATTATTATTATTATTATTATTATTATTATTATTATTATTATTATTATTATTATTATTATTATATCATAATGCATCTGCTGATAAAATTTCGTAGATCTCAGTCTGTAAATGTTTATATACTTACTTACTTACTTACTTACTTACTTACTTACTTACTTACTTACTTACTTACTTACTTACTTACTTACTTACTTACTTACTGGCTTTTAAGGAACCCGGAGGTTCATTGCCGCCCTCACATAAGCCCGCCATTGATCCCTATCCTGAGCAAGATTAATCCAGTCTCTATCCGGCGTGGCTCAGTCAGTTAAGGCGCTTGCCTGCCGGTCTGAAGTTGCGCTCGGGAGCGGGTTCGAGCCCCGCTTGGGCTGATTAACTGGTTGGGTTTTTCCGTGGTTTTCCAGGTAATTATGGCGAATCCTCGGCCTCATCTCGCCAAATACCATCTCGCTATCACCAATCTCATCGACGCTAAATAACCTAGTAGTTGATACAGCGTCGTTAAATAACCAACTTAAAAAAAAGATTAATCCAGTCTCTACCATCAATCCCATCTCCCTCAAATCCATTTTTATATTATCCTCCCATCTACGTCTCGGTCTCTCCAAAGGTTTTTTTCCTCTCTGGTCTAACTCTATATACATTTCTGGATTCGCCCATACGTGCTACATGCCCTGCCCATCTCAAACGTCTGAATTTAATATTAAGCTGGGGAATAAAAATAATAATGCTATTTTGCTTTCCTGTACAATGTTTCCTCAAACGCAGTTATGACGTTTTAGAAGTAAGCCAACGAAATGCCTGTACCTCTTCGAAACTTGGGGCCCATCGTAAAATAAAACGTCTGTATTACTAACTTATTGGTTCTGGTATTAGGCTACTACAGTATGAATAATTATTACTACTACAAGTTTTACTATAGCTGGTTCTAAAAGTTCATCACTTCTCCATGTTTCGATGCCTGACTGCGACATTTCGAAATTTTGTCCTTTATTTTTAGGCCGAAGTTTACGATACTTTGAATAGAATGCATTGTTACGTTTCTTTCCCAAAGCATTTACATTTATTGTGGTTGAGAAGTGATTTATATTTTCCTGGGCGTTTAGAAATGGTGATTGCGAAACTACACACTAAATTTCTGTCATGTCGCGAGTTGTCCTGAGAAGAATACGAAATGGTCGGCTGTCATTTGGGTTCGTCGCTTTGCCTCGGTTCAGTGCCTGGCGGCCAATTGCAAAATTCCAGGCGCATTACCCGTCTTATGTAAGTACAATCAACTTACAGTTCACTGCCATTCGAGGAGAAAATGGCTGGACTCGTAGTGTTTTCTGTCTCAGCGGTCTTCATTGTATTACCTTCAGATACGGCTAGGTGGGGCGGAATTGCAAGTACTGAAATGTACATAGGCCTACGTTATGGCTTGTTCCCATCGTTGTGGCACATTCTTTATTACGAAGAACAAAAACACATGAGAAACCTATTCAAGGAACTGTGGTGCATTGCCATCAGATTGGTGTGTAACTTACGTCTCTGCCTTCTGATTCATTAGTTAGCCTGCAATGTACTTTCGCGGTTGTATGTATGTAATGTATGTACAGAGAGAAAGTAATATAGCCTGACTGTGCAGGTTTTAACAGCTTATTCCTTAAACAGAGTACAACAAAAAATTCTAACACCATATTAGTCCTAAATGAATAATTTTCCCCTAAGTGCTAACACTGGTTTACTTGTTAAGTAGGCAACTATCCATACGATTCTGATTTTTACTCTTTTCATTGGAGAAACTGATAAAAGAAAATGCTTCATCCCATTCCAGTTTGAAACGGACGGTTTTCTTGCAAAATTAAATAAGTTAGAAAAGATTAACACGTATCATTATGTCCTGCCGTCAGGAAATCTGACAACCCTACTACAGTGACTAAGGGATGGAATGCTGCTATTCATACCTGAGTTTGTGTATGTATCCTTAGGTGAGCCGACGATGCGCTGTTGCCAAACTGCGCGGGCTTTGAGCCTAATTTTCTAATTAACCATGCACTTAATTAGATAATGTATAATAGGTATTTTCATTTATTTTAATGTATTCTATTGCCTCCTTCAGTCTGTGCAGTTATATCATTACCACTCTTTATATATGTACGGCCTGTTTACAATATGTTATGGATGTACTAAGTAGACTCCTATATACAGGGTGATTCACGAGAAGTTACCGCTACCTACGGAGCTTATTTCCGAAGTCATTCTGAGCAAAAAAGTCATATAAACATGGGTCCTATTCTCACTGTTTTTAGAGTTACACTAATTTGAAATTGTTTGTAAGATACCTTTTTTCTTTAGTTTTAAGAGTAAAAGAATATTATAAATAGAGAATGAACTATTCAGAAGTATCATTTCTTTAATTGGCCAGTATTCTGAAGCTAAAAATGTGTTGACAATTCCTTAATTGCTTAATTATCAATTTTAACTACAACATTAAATTATTCTTACGAACTTATCACAAAAATTGTTACAAATCACGTGACTTCTAACAACTTGATTCTTTACAGTTCAATTTTTTATCCTGATGTACAATCTTAAAGAATTTACAAGAGTAGCATGATTTGCAACAATTGTCGTGATAAGTGCATAAGAAAAATGTAATTTTGTAGTTAAAAATTGAAAAAAATAAATCTGTACGAAGAAATTATGGAATTAGCAACATATTTTTAGTTTCAAAATATTAGCCAATTAAAGACACGATACTTTTGAATAGTTAATTCTCAATCTGTAATATTCTTTCACCTTTAAAACTAAAGATGAAAGGTATTTTACAAACAACTTCAAATTAGTGTAACTTAACTCTGAAAATATTGAGAATGGGACCCATATTCAGCCAATATGACTTTTTTGCTCAAAATGACTTCGGAAATATGTCACTGTAACTCTTCGTGAATTACCCTGTATGTAGGCCTATACATCATAAAAAGTATGTTATTCCATCATAACCTATAGTTTTAACACCATCACATCGTATGACTTTCTTCTTATAGTCGGGTGGATTCGAAGCTGGAGGCAAAAATAATGACACTGAATTTCAAAACTGTAACAGGAACCCTGTCTTACATTTCACGCACAAAATAATATAGTTACCCTTAACATTTTCCATTTTCTGCCTTTATCAATACTGTTGCTGCTTCACAAATATTAAGGTTGAGATGTGATCAGTTGATGCTATGCATCCTAAAAACTTGATATTTTATTAGGCCTGTATCAAAATGAGAATATGAGCTTGAACAACACTCGCTGAACTGTTTTGCTCAGTACACCTGTGCTGTGGTCTACTACAAATTAGGAGGAACCTTTGCTTATAGCTCACGTGCATCGCGTCATGGGAAACATTTCCTCAGTCGCCGCTGCCCATTCAAGTCTCGCATGTTTTCTTTGCTTGAACATCTCTATACTAATGTTCCGGTTCCTAGAATCCACAACTTAGCCAGTCAGTTCCGAGAATCTGCTGCGAATCTCTCTGTCCACAAGTTATGTTTCTGTGGTAACTTATTCCTGCTTATGATACGAGATGACTTCAAGACCACCTTTTATTCTATAACTCTTCCATTTCTCAGTGTGTTAATACATCCTTTGGCAAGAAAATTCCATCTTTTACTTAGTCTTTTTCTCAAAAGTCAGAGACTGCATCAGGTTGGGACTCGAGATTATCATAATTCGTTCAGTGAGCAGATCCTCACTCGAACCTTTGAATGAAGGGTGTTTCTTCTCGCATTGTGCAGTCCTTGCAAGTCTCAGAAAGATTTTGGAGCTAATTAAGTAATCATGAAGCTTGCTAATATAATAATTAAGTACTTGCTGTTACGGAATAATATTTAATGAGATATTTACAGCGAAGAAACAACGAATAAAAGTATTTATTGTCATGCGAGAAGTTGAGTTTCTTCTTCAAGCCCAGCACTTGAGTTGACTGCTACGTGAAGTGCGTACTGATCTGTAAAACGTGGAAGTGGCATGACAAAATTGAGGTTAACATTGGTGTGGCATCGTCTTATTTCGTGATCTCAAAGGACTGCGGTCGGGGGCAGAATAGTGGTAGCATTCCTAGTTGGATAATTTTTCCTATTTCTTTAATACCTACTTTTTTATTTTTGATAGTGATGTCACTCTTCTAGAGACTGCGGAAAATTGGTGCGTTCGAATATGCGTGTTCTTGGTATAAATAAGAGTTACAGCAATTATATTAAACACTAGCTTTCAAAAATGACGTCACTAATAAATTTGTTTACAGTTCAAAATCGTCTTATCTGCTTCTTTATTTTCTGCCTTTTAGAAATGTGCCATATGAGCATTAGGTTCAAATGTTATATTGATGTTTTCTTTATTTTTAATTGATTATTTTGCGACGCTTTATCAACTGCTGTGGTTATCTAGTATCTGAATGAGATAAAGGTGATAATGCCAGCGAAATGAGTCCGGGGGGGGGGGGCGAAAACTACCTAGCATTTGCTCTTAATGAGTTGAGGAAAAACTCCGGAAAAAACTTCAACCAGGTGACTTGCTACAACCAGAATTTGAACCCAGGCCCGCTCTTTTCGCGGTCAGGCATGCTAACCATTACTCTAAGCGGTGGACAGCTTGATGTTATGACTGTGTAGGTAGTATTTTTTTATGTTCTCGACTTTCTTGTTCTTCCTTATGCGGATTCTGCACTGGAATTGAAATAGTACAAGACATGTGTCTTCAGTGAAGGGAATTAAATCCATGTTACACTTTTGAGGTGAAGTTACGTTGGAATATCTTCGCTAGGTTATGATTAATATTAATTGTTATAGGTCATTTTTGCTGAGTCCAGCAGTCGACTAGTCGGCCTTTGCCCTTCATGGGTTGTCGTGCAACTGATTAATTATTAAATAAATAATTTATAGATGACAGATATGGACAAATGGACGGACAAATAGACAAGTAGAAAATTGGATTTTTAAATATAAGAGATACTGGAATCGTTTGTTACGACGACGACGACGATGACGATGATGATGATGATGATGACGATGACGATGACGATGACGACGACGGCAATGGTAGTGGTGTTGATGGTAGTAGTTTTTATGCTTGATCTGGCACTTAGGGCCTATTATAACAGAATTCTTGGCCTCTTTTCAATCCCCATTTTCTGTACTTGACCAACCCATCTGAGCTGTAATTCCTCACTCTGTTTTTTTACACGTAGGCCTATTTTACTAAAAATAGACCCTGGCAGTGCATTCTGTAGAGGTACTTACAAGTTATGAAAGAATCTACTGTGCGTTTCTGCACATAATAAAGTACGACTAACTCGCTAAGAAATTTTGTTCCTTCTTGTTGTGAATATGTTTTTCACTGCAATTCGTTTTCGCTTCACAGATCATTCCATACTCTGATATATCCTCTGAGATTTAGGATTAAGCTTTTATATGTTAATGTAAGTCATTATTCTCATTAAATTCCTCGTTCATCTATGGTGGTGGTGTACAGCTTCGTTCATTGAAATTGTTTGGAAGGAATTTGTCGTATTCCATATTAATTCATAATATCCAAGAAACTGTGTGAGACAATGAAGCATGCAGTAACAAATAAAGTATATAGGGGAAGACTCCTCAAAACTTATTAAATGATAGTCACTGTAACTTCACTTAATGGTTGCGAGAAAGACTTTTAAAAGTGATTGAAAATGTTACAGATGTGATTGTTAAGAAAAGTATCAGCTTACCAACTTTCGGACAAGAGACGAAGTTCATATATAAGAGAGCATAGGTAGTATTATCATTTAGAAACACAGGAACAACTCTAAAGATCACTTGTCATAGATATATAATAACCTAACAAAACACTCGACTCCTGAAAATAATCCACGAATCCTGATCAAAAGACATAGAGTAGAAGATAAGGACGACACGGAAGACGTAATACAATTTTATCTGGAGACATAAGAACAATGTGATCTATTCCTGCTGTCCTGTTTGCAGTTCAGTATACAAGCTGTAGTCTCTCGTCATCAATTCGTACTGTATGCTCGTACCAGTTCTATTTGTAGTTTTGTATAGATGCTGTAGTCTCTCTTCGTCAATTCATACTTTATGCTCGTACCAGTTCTATTTGTAGTTTTGTATAGATGCTGTAGTCTCTCTTCGTCAATTCATACTTTATGCTCGTACCAGTTCTATTTGTAGTTTTGTATAGATGCTATAATTTTTCTTCGTTAATTCATACTGTATGCTCGTACCAGTTCTATCTGTAGTTTTGTATAGATGCTATAATTTTTCTTCGTCAATTCATACTTTATGCTCGTACCAGTTCTATTTGTAGTTCTGTATAAATGCTGTAGTTTCTCTTGGTCATTTCATATTGTATGCTCGTACCAGTTCTGTTTGTAGTTCTGTATAGATGCTGTAGTCTCTCTTCGTCAATTCATGCTTTATGCTCGTACCAGTTCTATTTTTAGTTTTGTATAAATGCTGTAGTCTCTCTTCGTCAATTCATACTTTATGCTTGCACCAGTTGTATTTGTAGTTCTGTATAGATGCTGTAGTCTCTCTTCGTCATTTCATACTGTATGCTCGTACCAGTTCTGTTTGTAGTTCTGTATAGATGCTGTAGTCTCTCTTCGTCATTTCATACTGTATGCTCGTACCAGTTCTGTTTGTAGTTCTGTATAGATGCTGTAGTCTCTCTTCGTCAATTCATACTGTATGCTCGTACCAGTTCTATTTTTAGTTCTGTATACTGGGTGTTCATTTCAAAGTGTGTCATAACGTCACTGTCGTTGGGTCACCGATTTGAAGCGAGTTTCAGCTTATATGTTAGAGAAGTTGCCTAGTATCTGAACTTGAGAACGTGTACTGTATAACTTGAACTTCGTAGCAACAGATGGCGGTCTGTACGGTCTGTGTGCTACCATAACCTCTTTCGAACTGTGTTTTGCGCCGGCAAGTCGTACACAGGGTATTTGTTATCATCGGTTGCGTACGGTAACATTCCACAACACAAATCAAATGCTCCGTGTCCATGTTGACCGTCGAAGTTAATGTCAACAAATACGTAAGTAATCGTCATAACCCTCTCCCCATATCCCGACAGTACCTATTTCCAAACAGTTCACATTCCTCCACTACCGGCGTTACCGTACGTATCGGTACGTACTCTTCAGAATGAACGCCGTACTTGCTAGGCAACTTCTCTGCCTCTTAGGTTATACACCTCTGCGGAAGTGTAGGAAGATTGAATTCTCTAGGCTCATCGGCTAGCCATATGACGGCATACAGCGAGCCATGACACATTTTGAACTGAACACCCAGTAGATGCTGTAGTCTCTCTTCGTCAATTCATACTTTATGCTCGTACCAGTTCTGTTTGTAGTTCTATATAGATGCTGCAGTCTCTCTTGGTCATTTCATACTTTATGTTCGTACCATTTCTATCTGTAGTTTTGTATAGATGCTGTAGTCTCTTAGTCAATTCATACTTTATGCTCGTATCAGATCTATTTGTAGTTTTGTATAGATGCTATAATTTTTCTTCGTTAATTCATGCTGTATGCTCGTATCCGTTCTATTTGTAATGTTGTATAGATGCTGTAGTCTCTTCGTCAATTCATACTTTATGCTCGTATCTGATCTATTTGAGTTTTGTATAGATGCTATAATTTTTCTTCGTCAATTCATACTATATGCTCGTACCCGTTCTATTTGTAATTTTGTATAGATGCTGTAGTCTTTCTTCGTCAGCTCATAGTAGACCTATATGCTCGTAGAATTTATATTTGCAGTTTTGTTTAGCCTGGATGCAGTAGTCTCTCTTCGTCAATTCATACTATATGGCGTACCAGTTCTATTTGTAGCTCTCAAGGTTCTGTTTTATTAATTCAGTAAATTTCTAGTGCTGACACTGTCCGTAAGGAATCATCCAGTGCCATTAGTGGCTGCAGAAACTGCCATCCTAGCTGTGCGCCTGCTACAAACTCTAAGGTCAGGAGGAGGATAACCGGTTATAAACTCGTGATGGGACCCAGTTATTAACTTGGTTTGTGCACAGAATTGGTTGTAACTGTGTATTCTGCTAATAAAAGAATCCACGGTGTGGGCCTACCTCGCATTCGTAATGGTCAGAGTCTGGGTTGTTAAAAGCGCATTTCCGCGACGTTATGCCGCAGTCGGAATTCTGCAGTAGAGGCGGGCGCGCCAGGTGGAAGGCGCGGGTCTGCCATGGTGACCACCTGCTGCCGACGCGTGCCGACCGTCCACACCTGTAGCCCTTTGTTGCTGGCGAGCGAGGCGGTTATTGTACTGCACTATCGTTCTTGTTTTATCCCAAGATTTGATATCGCGGCATTTCCGACGCTGTTCTACACTGCACTGCTGTTCTCGCGTTCCTATCCCATTGATTGATATGCTGATATTTTCATTATGGTACTGTACTATTGTTCTTGCAGGCATATAAAATGCTCTTTCACGATGCAGTGGTTTTATATTTCCATTGACGTAATGTATAATTTACGAAGTCTGATATCTTAGACATCCTTAGATTTCCATTATTGTATTATGCTGTAGTTTTCGTAACCTTATTTTCCGACCTCTGATGGCGTGGTATGATTTCCTGTTAACTTTAAATTATCTGTAAAACCGGGTATCGCTCGGTAAAGGGTGCCTGAGGGCATTTCTTTTTTTTTTTTTTTTTCGTTTCATTTAATTTATTATATTCCATAGATCTTACATGAGCAATGAAGCTTTAAGATGTGGAGCAAATTTAGAGGTAGGTAGCACTACATACCAAGCAGTATATTCCGTCCATCACACATAGACTCTCAATATCCCTAAGGCCAAACTATATCCTCACCCAATTCTTGACAAACCACGGATGCTTCAAATCATATCTGCACAGAATTAAGAAATCACCATCTCCACTATGCAGCTGCCCCGAGAAAACACCTCAGACAGCAATACATTTACTGACGGAATGCACACACTTTTCAACAGACCGGCCTTCAATACTGTCGAAGCAAAATCTGCACCAGATGATGAGGACACACATAAACACAGTAAGAGTGACAAGTTTCACCAACAAAATCTACTGTTCCTTTCAAGAATACCATACGAAATATAAGTGTATAATAGTGTTAATGTACTGTGTATAACAGTGTAAATATCCTGTGATATGCCCATGGCAAAACACAGGTTGTATACTCAATACAAACAAATTTTAAAAAAAAGTTAAAATTTTACAATATTACAATTACATTTTTGTAATTTTCTACCATTTTTTTTTACAATTTTTTACAATATTTTGGGGATATGTAGTGAGATGAGGTGAGGCCCGAGGATTCGCCAAAAGATTACCCGGCCGAATGATGTCATATTTCCCTATGTTATTTTCAAAGATTTAGCCTACTAAATCAAAATTGTCAAGATTATTATGTAAGAAGAATCAAAGACAATAGAGTTAAATGTTCATTTTTTTTATTATAGTAAGAACTTTTAAAACAGAATGTTATTCCTTTCTAAACATAAACAGAAAACATAATGATGATAGGCTAGTCTAAATATGATACAATACGTACGTGGAAGACCGATCATCTCTCGGTAAAAAAGGGCTGAAGTTATGAAAAAATATATTTTGCTTTATTATTTACAAAGATTATAGTATTAAAGTAGTCTACTAAGTGAAAATGACCAACATTAAGGCGAATCAGATAATCTTGTGTTCTGTAGCTATTCGGCTGCAGTGTTGAAATCCCTCCATATTGTTGTGATAACTGCCAATGCTTTCTTTCTTCATATTCGAGTTCCATAAGCAGATTCAAAATCTTGGCGCGGTCGAGGATCGAGGTGTTCAGCATAAATTCGTTCATGTAGGCTACTACTGCTTCTTAAATCACGTTTTTGTTCGAATTGCAAATTTAGTCTTCTCCTAAAAGGATTATTTTATTATTAGTAAATTATTAGTTCCTAAAAATAAATCTGGGTAGGCATATTTAACCCCCTAAATGAGTTTTCCCAAAGTTGAGATCTAGTTAAATCGCACCCAAAACTATAGATTCACCCCACTTAATCCAAATAGTTAGACCCGTTTTTAAGATAAAATTTACAAATAACTCTCAGCTACAAGAATTGCTTATTCGTAGAAATAAATTTGGGTATTTAATCCACTAAATTAGGCTAGTTTTCCCAAATTTGTGAGACCTAGCTAAATCGCTTTTTGGCACCCGAAAACTGTAGATTCAATCGTTAAGCTCAAGTTTTAAATAAAATTTACAAATGACACAGCTACAAGAATTGCTTATTACTTCGTAGAAATCAATCTAACCTCCTAAATGAATTTTCCGAGACCTAGCTAAATCGCTTTCTAGCACCCAAAAACTGCAGATTTACCCCACTTATCAAAATCGTTAGGCTGTTTCTGAGATAAAATTTACAAATAACTTACAGCTATAATCGTAGAAATCAATCTGGGTAGATAATCCCCTAAATTAGTTTTCCAAAATAGAGACCTAGCTAAATCGCTTTCTCGCACCCAAAAACGGTAGACTTATCCCAATTCATCAAAAACCTTAATCCGTTTTCAAGATAAAATTTACAAATTGGGCCTATTGGATTCCTTTGTAGAATATTTACAAAAATTAGGCCTAAGTTGTGCAAGATGTCAGCCTAAAAGCCACGTTCTAAGTTTCATATCTACATTGCAAACTTTGGAGCAGTAAACTGAGTGGTGAAGTGCTTCGAATCATAAATCTCAAGGATGTCGACTGTGGTATGATGTGCCACGAACTCCATCCTAATGCGATGTTGATATCAGCCACACTTCCTTCTGTTAACAGGATGTGGTGTCATTTCAAGAAATTTCCATTGTAAGATACTTTCCACATAGCGGTTCGTGCTGTATGCAAGGCTAAAGCTCAAGCTTATAAATCCAGAACTCTGATTTTAGTCCCGACTAGAGAATAAGTAAGGCTAGTCTAAGTGTCCGTCACCAATAAAGTGCATTGTACTAGCTCGTATCAAATAGAAGGTGAAGTCCCTTCAGGGCGGGGACACCTGTTAACTTTGATTTATTTCAGAATCAATACCTGACAGCGACGTTATTTGAAATGCTGTGTAGTTGGTAAATCTAACCAGCAGTGACGAGAAAACAGCTGGAACTGTTCATGATCAGTCAGATTGTTAGCTAGACCCTATTTTACAAGCAGCCTCATAAGTGTTACGATGATAAGCTTATTCACGTCGACTAAGATATCGGCCGTATTCATAGACATTCTTAGCGCGGGCTTCCGGTGGATGATCGGCGAACTAACGATTTTCGTATTCATAAACCAGTGTTAGCGATATGATATGATATGATATGATATGATATGATATGATATGATATGATATGATATGATATGATATGATATGATATGATATCCTGTGCAAGTAACCAGTCGATAGCTGGGGCTAATTTAGCACGCTCGTAGCGCGGGCTAGCGAAATGTCTATGAATAGCACCCCTCAGGATTTAAATCAATAATTTTAAGGATCTGTGGGAATAATTTACTGATGTTGACTGAAATGAAGAGCATTAATTCCACTTAATCTATTTTTGTGCATTTTATAATTTTAGAAACTATTCTTTTCGTATTAAAGGGCCTGATGAGATAAACATCAAAGATCAAACTGTTTGGTCCTTCACCGCCCTCACATACATAGGCCTAGTGGAATTTCTGTCAAGTGGTCAGCGTGGCAGTGCCTATAGTATGGGTGAATCTTCAATTCTCGTTGGATGTTGAATTTCAAGTTAGAAACCCTACCAATCAACCAAAGCAGGATGATAATGATGATTATGATAATGGTGGTGGTGATTTTTATTATTTTTGTCTTATTGTTGTATTGCTAATTTTGTCCTTTCTAGAAATCCTAGCTGACCGTCGCCAAAAATCCATTTCTGTTGAGTTTAATTTTGCTGCATTTACTAGAAGAAATGAACGTTGACTAACCAAGTTCCTTTTGGATAATATTAAAACAAAGAAAATTGAAATAGTATGGACATGTCCAGAGAATGAAGAGGTAGATTACGGAAAGAAGTTGTAGAATGGTATCCACCAGAAAGACGGAAAGGAGATAGGCCCTACTTATTACAAGAAATTGGCGGAATGATTGAGAGAAATGTTAAAACAGATGCAGATTGGAAAAATAGAAACAACTGGAGCATGAAGATGAATAAAATGGGAGCAGAAAGATGTGATAACGTTGTATAACCTGCAGAATAATAATAATAATAATAATAATAATAATAATAATAATAATAATAATAATAATAATAATAAGTTAATAGAATACCTTAATATAATTTAATAAATTTGATGGTGGTGGTGGTGGTAGTTTATTATAACAGGACGTATCTGGATACTGGTGTGGTCCCCTTTCCGACACAATTAAGGCTCACCTTCGTAACTTTACTGTGGCGTCACACCTGGTGTGTGGCCATTCGGGAAGCGTAGCGTCACACATGACTTGGGGCAAGGCCCCCTTCTCTACGGCGTGTGCACACAGTTCAGAATACCGTCGGTTCGATCCTCTTCCATATGCACATGTTCTCTCAAGTTCGAGACATTCACCGGGGCCCACTCAGCCTCATAATCTTTCCTGGGATGGATTGTAGTCGTAGCGAGATGCCAACATCTTTCGAGAACCATAGAAACTTTACCTTCCTGCTGTACTCATTATTTTATAAATAATCTAATTATTTTCATTAGTACAGCCTTCTTTATTTTTTTATTTTACTTTCTTTCGTGGAACTTAATGATTCTTGATGCTATTTATTCGTCATGTTTATGCATTTGTTTACTAAATGTGGTTAGAGGGGCAGGGCATGGTTGCGCCCCACGGTCAAGTAAAATGCAGCAGATAAAAAAGGGGCCCCGTTTTGTGGGCATACTTGCGCCCCGATGAAATAGGTAGAGAAAAAGACATTACGGAAACTCGAGCGTCATAATCAACTAACTTTATTGATTTCTTATTCGATTTAATATTCATTATCGATACCGTTAAAATGAACACCATGAAGTTGGCAGTACTTCATTGACTGTTTTTTCTACTGTTTATGCAGGGATTATCGATAGCCTACCATTACCAAGAAGTTGGCAGTACTTTATCAACTGTTTTTCTACTGTTTATACAGTGATTATCGATAGCTTACTACTAAAATGAACACCATGAAGTTGGCAGTACTTTATTAACTGTTTTTCTACTGTTTATGCAGTGATTATCGATAGGCTCCGTTTTTTAAACCACGTGATCGAGGAATTCAGAAGCGGTAAAATAGACAGATGTTCTTAAAAATGCAGCTACCACTATAATAGGCCTATCTTTAAGTTATTTATTTATTTTATGATAATCACTTTCGTGTGTACTAGGCCTATGCCATCGGGGCGCAACTATGCTATGCCCATTCTGCTACCTGATTTCTTTAGGGCGCAACTATGCCATATCCATTCTGCTACCTGATTTCTTCGGGGCGCAACTATGCCATGCCTAGACCTCCGAATTGACCGCGGGGCGCAACTATGCCCTACCGGGTTAGAGAATTCATTTTTTATTACACCCACGTGCAACTGCGTCATTCGTTCTGAAAATTATTTGTAGGCCTACTTCTCTTTTTTCCTGTCTTCCCTTCTTTCTCTACCTTCTCTTCATCCTTTTTCTGTCTGTGTTGTTTCCCATTCTTAGTGGTTGTTTGGTCAATATAAAGTAGCTAATGCAATTCTAGTTTATCAAAAATAAAAACCGCCAATGATGCAAACACTGACCAAAGTAGGCTACTGAGGGCTAAAAGGAAGAAATAGTTATTTACTTTTCATTCTTTCTTGGATTTACGGATTATTGTTTCACAATTTATATAGTGAATAGATAAAGACGTGGCGTGCCCTTATTCTTTCTTAAAATAATAGGTACCGATCGAGAGGGAACGGAGTAGTCTAATGATGAACCGCGTCCTCTTGGGCCTACTCGTAATATGTGGTATGTTTAGGCCTAGTTAGCAGTCCGAAGACAGGCTTGAACCTCATAAATGACACCAATAAGACATCACTAAGCCAGGGAATAATGGAATATAGTGGCAGTGTCTTTCTCCCTCCATTGCACACATTGCTGACTAGTAACATACAGTAGAGTAGGCTATAGTTCACTAAATCCTAGTAGGCCTATTTGAGTTAGGCCCATGTTATAGTCAGGATCACCTTACTTCATACCGTAAGGGTGAAACCTAACCAATCCTCCCCTATGACTAGTCTACATATGCTAGTGGATTATAGTGATTTTCTAGTTCTCAGGTTGAGTTTTGTTTTACCAACTTTGTTTCAAATTTCGGGTACTGTCAAATACTACAACTGGTAGTTATTTTCTAACTGTTATGTTGGCAGGAACAATTTCGGTTTACAGTAAAGGAAACTGATGAAAATGCAAGCAAGTAAATAGGCTACATGTTGAGGTTATTTCTCTTGAATAATAAACTGTTTAGTCAAAGCAATGAATTTCATGTTGCCAGACAAAATAGATTTTACGTAATATTAGATTATACTAATCACCAACATAATATGGGAGGAAAACATACTATTTCATAAATTATTGAACCATTTAGGAAACACCTCGCAACATAAAGATGAGATGTAGTAGCCTAAATAAGCAAGACATTGTTATTGTTAATACTATATTATTATTGTTATTATTATTACTTATTATTATTATTATTATTATTATTATTATTATTATTATTATTATTATTATTATTATTATTATTATTATTATTATTATTATTATTATTTCAGTACGTAGCATTGTGATTTTAACCTTTATGGTGATATCTGGTATTAGTTGGCAACACTGAAGAGACGGCCAAATTAGACTATTAGGAATTGCTCTTACGTGATCCTCACTATACTTGGGAGATAGGCTAAATGAAGAAATATGAATGTAGTAGCTTATAGGTATTAGGCTATAATAGACCTAACAGTAAGTTAACTAATATTATTGCCGGAGTTCCCCGTTTATTAGACGTACTCTGTGTGCTAGTCTTTTGTTTAAATTAGCACAATTAGTTCAGCTATAGCAGTGTAGAGTGCTCTTCCAACATGCTACATGAGTTTGAAGGTGAATTTAATGCGTTCTTGGTAAAAAGGTCTGCCTCTAACATCTTTCAAGCATTAGCGAACTGTATGACATAAATTATCATCAGAATGAACGGTTTTTGTTGTCCAACTCTGTTGGGAAATAACTAACTTACGTTTGCTGACTTGGAGGTTACGTAACACAGCTCGAAACGGTAGAGTGGGCATGATGGATATTTGATGAAATCTGTCACATGTAGCTCAGCGAAGCGTTTTAACAGACCTTCATTCAAAGCTCTTTTTTTTTTCTGACTAGGCTGTAACGCATTTCATTGGCTTATAAGTACAGTTGCCTTGAAGACGTGAATCACAGAAACAAAAAGCAACTCATTCTTTAAAATCTAAAGCCGGAACAGAGGTAAAGTGTCATCATTTTTGTAGATGATGATGATTTTTGTATGCGAACTTGGGTTTCCTTAACAGAGTCTCGTTATCCGTAAGGCTTTCCAAGCTGGAGATCCATATTCAAATCCGGCTGAATTAACAGAATTCTGAACAATTATCTTTTCTTTGTCATCATTTCACCATGGCTCCGTAATTCAGACACCTTATCATCGATACTAGACTAAGTATAGCAATTGGTAGCTATTTCATTGGCATGTGTGCGGAGTAGGCTAGGATATAGAAAGCAATAAAATTGAAGACTGGACATAAAAAGATACAAATCGTATTAAACAGGACTTTCTTGTGCAATTAGCTACAGTCATGGACAAATTATTAGCGAAATTGAAATTTTTTTAAAAATTTGACTTTTCAATTTAGACTTTAGACCTGAGTTGACATTTTTGCATATTTCTGTTCACTATAATGATATAAATATGCAAAAAGTCAATGTAGTCTAAATTGAAAAGTCAAAATTTGTAAAACTATCTCATAAAAATAATAATAATCATCATCATCATCATCATCATTATCATCATCATCATCATTGGCACTACAGCCCGTTATGAGCCCTGGCCTCCCTCAGTAGGCGCTACCATCTGTCTGTCTTGTGCAGCAGTCCTCCAATTCCTGTATCCCAATCTTACAAGATCCTCCTCCACTCCATCAATCCATCGCAGATGTGGTCGTCATCGTCTCCTTTGACCTCCAGGGTTTGTGAGAATAATTATTTTACAAGGTTCTGATGCATCCATTCTCAACACATGTCCCACCCACCTCAATCTATTGGTTTTAATTATATTTATTATATTGGGCTCTTTAAACATGCTATATAATTCCCCATTATATCTCTTTCTCCATAATCCATTTCAAAAACTGGACCAGATACTCTTCGAAGAATCTTCCTTTCAAAAATTTCAAGTCTTCTCTCATCGTTCTTAGAAATGGTCCATGTTTCTGAAACATATATGAGGGTTGATCTCACAAGTGTTTTGTAGGGCCTATAAGGTGTTCTGTGTAAGGGCATGTGATAAAAATCACCAATTTTGCTAATAATTTATCTATGTCGGTAGTAATGTAGTCTAATATCATGTTTTGCACATCTGTGGGAGAAGCTAGCTTCTAAATAATAGGCCTATTATAATGGGACGTATCATTTTTCTTAGTGGATTGAGCCACGGACATAGACTTTTTTTAACCAGTTTTCATAGATATTGGCACTTATAGCCTTTTTATATCAACTCTTCAATTATCGTGATGCCGTGAAAAACAATTTACGGGATGTCAAATTTTCAGCATCTTTTATATATCGGAAAAATTATTTTCGACGTAAGCCTACCTTAAGTCAGCCCTACAGTTTATATTTATATTCAGTACCTTTAAACCAATTTATCTGGAAATTATGCATTAAAATATAATAAACTTTACTGAAAAGTTATTGGGCGTCGTATTGAAAATAGATTTTACTGTTTGATCTTCTCTTTCTTTGCGTTAATTAAGTGTTAATTACGAAATTATTCCCCTCGTGGAAACATACTGCGTTGCAAAAGGTCTACTAGAATGAAATTTAAAAAATGAAGCTAACCCAACTGTTCGGCAAGCAATCAATCGTAGGCGCGGATTCTGCGCGCTGCTGCAGGGATGGGCGGAGGCTGCTACATCCCCCGCCCCTTCCAAGCTGACCGTTGAAGCGGTGCGTGGCCGTGATTGGGTGAGTAGCGTGAAGAGGAGGCTCTCCTGCCAGCCAATCACGGGCGCTCGGATTGTGCAACAGCTGTAATGTTATTGTTGCGGAGATGGCGACACAGGCTGACCCATAAGTAGCGTATCGTGTGGATGGACTCCTCAACTGTCTCGTACGCGGTAGGCTGTGAAGTGAGCACACAATTAAGACCAGTGAAATTAAATTAAATTAGTTGAAAATTGTCTGACACCAACCAAGTCATTGATTGTCTCTACTTAATTGAAAGACCTGGCCGTTTTGAATATCTGAAGCTCGTGGGTGGTTCTGGCAATACAAGGAAGGTTTTACACCAGTTTCTTTCTTTCTTTCTTTCTTTCTTTCTTTCTTTCTTTCTTTCTTTTCCTTTTCTTCTTTCTTTATTTCTGTCTTATTTATTTATTTTTTATTCTTCACTATAACGATCAAACATCAAAATACAGACTTTTCTGGCCTCATGCAATAAGGTCTTATAAAAATAAGTTTTGCAGATCGAATTTCTTGTTTTTTATCATACCAACGAGACTTATCAATAATGTCGCATATTAGTTATTATTCTAGAAAAGATGTAGACCTAGGCCTAGGTGTATTATGATTGGAATATGGACGCACGTTATATTTTCTAATGCTTTGAGTAAGCATTTCATCGGCATTTTTAATGGAAGTTCTTGAGTATTTTTTTTTTCAGTAGAGTAGGTCTATAACCTACTATCTTGTAGCCTAAATAGTCCACATTATGATCTTCATGGATTTGGGACGTTCTGGTACGAGTGCAGGCTACCACTGATGACCATTAATAATTCTCAGAGTCTTATTTTCTGTCATTTGAAGGAGTCTAAAACATTTTTGGGACTGTAGCTCCAAACAGGAGCAGCATAAACTAAGTATCCTAATGTTAGAATAGACAAAATGAACGTCTTGTATGAAACAGCATTTCTGTCGATGTTAAGTGTAGGAGAATTTAGAAGAGGATAAATAGGCCTAAAGTTTTTGGATAGCCATTCCTAAAAGCCTAGATCTTTCATCGTTAGGTCCACACCTGTGGAGTAACGGTTAGCGCGTCTAGCCGCGAAACCAGGCGGCCCGGGTTCGATTCCCGGTCGGGGCAAGTTAGCTGGTTGAAGTTTTTTCCGAGCTTTTCCCCTCAACCCAATATGAGCAAATGCTGGGTAACTTTCGGTGCTCGACTCCGGACTCATTTCACCGGCATTATCACCTTCATCTCATTCAGACGCTAAATAACCTAAGATGTTGGTAAAGCGTCGTAAAATAACCTAAAATAAAAAAAATCATCGTTAGGCAAGCGTGTTAAAAATGACTAGGCCTAAGTTATTTTACGGTAGCGTGCGAAAAAGTATTTTAACACTGAGTTTCAATTGTTGCACCGATTGCCAATTATTTCCTTCCAGATATCACGCGGCAACAATGACTGTTTCTGTTTTAAAATGTAGGCCTATACAAAGTAATAAATTACTTCAACGGCTATTTCATTGATAACTAGGCCTATAACTTATCAAACAGTTAATTAACTGTAGGACTAATTAAAATAATTAGGGGGCACCCTCGTTTGTTTGGAGTATATCACTACTAGAAAAAGATTATGGATGAATGGCGAAATGAGAAATGTAAGGGAGACGACGATCCTGTTACAAGCCGCTTCTTACATTAGTCCGCATTGGACAGGGACACGACAGACAGTAACAGGTGTGGGCACCGCGCTGGAATGTGACGACTGTCAATATTAGAGTGGCAATATTGACATTCCGAGATAACATCTGGGCTCGCGAGAAGGCAATAAACTCCACGCACCCAGACAATTACCTGCTGCTAGCAGTACCAGTCATTGCAATCAATAGTCTAATAATAATAATAATAATAATAATAATAATAATAGCAGCCTATTATTATTATTATTATTATTATTATTATTATTATTATTATTATTATTATTATTATTATTATAACAACTTCTTCACCTGACATAATTAGGAACATTAAAGCCAGACGTTTGAGATGGGCAGGACATGTAGCAAGTATGGGCGAATCCAGAAATGCATATAGAGTGTTAGTCTAGTTGGGAGGGCAGAGGGAAAAAGACCTTTGGGGAGGCCGAGACATAGATGGGAAGATAATATTAAAATGGATTTGAGGGAGGTGGGATATGATGATAGAGACTGGATTGATCTTGCTCAGGATAGGGACCTATGGTGGGCTTATGTGAGGGCGGCAATGAACTTCCGGGTTCCTTAAAAGCCAGTAAGTAAGTAGGCCTAAGTATTATTATAACAGGCCTAATAGTAATAATAACAATAATAGGGCGTAATGATAATAGCCTCTATAGGCTAATGCATAAATGAAGCCTACAAGTAGGCCTACGAAGTACGGTCAGAGAAGAAAATATTTTTTTGCTTCTGAACTGCGCCGAGGACCTCCTCGATTACATTGGCACCCTCGCCCCCCTTCCAAGAAAAACAGGTTGAAGTCATCACTGACTAAATCAAATCTTCATCTGTCCGTCTTAAAATCGAAACCAAGATTATTGAATTCGTTGTCCTCTATAGTAATAGTGGTGATAATAATAATAATAATAATAATAATAATAATAATAATAATAATAATAATAATAATAATAATAATAATAATAATAATAATATGTGGCTGAAAATAAACTCGAATATGACAGTACTTTGTAGGTTAGGTAGGCTTAATTAGTGTATTTAGTTATCGTATGTTGGTACTTGATTGGAGATGACTGTGACACATTTTGTAACAAAGAAATGTCCGTGTTCCGGTGCGTGGACACGTTACCATGCACCGTGAAGCCCCTTCATATGTCTGACATTGCTGTGCTCCCATGCCACCTCAGGAATCCTACTTCGTTTGTCTTGTTGCTTGCCTTATGTTTATCTTATGTTATCTCAAGCATTGATCTTAAGACATAGCCTATATTACCACATGACCAAGGAATAGGCTACCAAATGTTGAATGGCGAACATTATGGATGTCCATAATTATAGGCCTACTGTCATCATTACGAGTATTACTCCGTTGACACTGAGGGGAAAGGGACTGTATTTTAAATGACTTTTTTTCCACTCCCACTGCCGTAAGTATCCTGTTATTAGCTTGCTTTTAGGGAAGTAAATGGATTTTATCGTGATAATGTCGGTTGCTGTTGACGACGGAACGTAAGTCACATTACTTCCCTAGGAAAGTAAGTGAATACCTAGTAATATGCGTTACAAGAGCGGTATGTTGAAGTTTTCATGTTCGAGGAAAAGTTTGAAAAAGCGAAACGTAGTTGAGCTTTTTTTCATTTCCGAGCATTGAAAGAAAACATGCCGCTCGTGTATCGTACATTATTTTATGCGAAGATCGTTTATTACATACCTGAAAGAGGAATTTCTAATTAGTTGCAAGGAAATCTCCATCTTGGTTTCTGTTCAATGACGGCAAATTTGCAAAACAAAAATATCTATCTTCAACATTGTTGCTTTAAAATGTTTTCTGTGTTTACTATACTCCAGCAGGCCGTGATATACGTCTGTCTTTCCCACCCCCCCCCCCAGTCCATAAATGCGAACTTAAAACAAACGGTAAGGTTATGTAATGATTTATTTTTCATTTTAATATTTTAACAATATTATTTATATGACATATTGCAGTAATAACATCGGCATCTGGAATCTTGTTGATTTTTTCAGGGCTTCCTTAATGTTAGGCCTATTTGCATCACGAATGCAGTAACTTTAGTGGAGTTGTAGAGTTTACTTAATTTTTGCAAATATTTAAAAACAATAGTTAACAGTGCAATTTAGGTGAAATTGCAGTGGTAAGTTTCCAATTTATAATTATTACTATATTGAACGTCTCTAAAAATAATATGTTAGAAGCCTAAAGCAGTAAAATCAATATGTCACTTAAGCGGTAAGAAAAGGGAAATTGTTATGTGTGTTAGGTTGGGAATACTGAATGTGGAATTTTAGACTTACCGCGGATTGGTTTTGTGCGGAAACCAAGCAAATACGCACGATCTCGCACAAAATACATTTCGTTCAACAGTCGCATAGCAATAAACAAAAGAATACTCAAAAGTCAACGGTTCACGCAACAGTTACGATATTAAATCATGTAAAATGAAGAGATTGAGTTATTTTTATTACATAGAATGTGGGAATTATATGCAATTCGTGAGTCAAGTACAATTTGATAGTCTGGACTACTTAATTCCAGGCCTCGCTGTTGCTTGGGTGCAGACTCGTCCTCGACTAGTAAAAACTACTTAGGCCTATATCCCGTAATAGACTAGGCCTATAGGCTATAAAATGACTATTTCAGTTGAATCCTTGGGAATGTTTGGTACAGTTTACTCTCCAACATAGACCTATAAGATACGCTGATTAAAAGTGTTCCGGACTTGACAGTCCTTTGTTTGTCGTCATGACAGTCACACGGAAATCATGACGTGGTGCGCTGATGTCGACTCGTGGGTATTACTGTTTACTGTTTGTTTCACTTGGTGGGCTTTTTCTGTGCTTGCTTTGCGACTTGTTTATTTTGCGAATATAGGTTATAAGTTAAACGTAGAGCATCGTGATAGAATGTAGCTAACTTAACATTATCAGCCGGTTATCGTGTCAGTTAGTCCCTTGAGATGTGACATTTAAAATAAAATGAAATAAAACCTGAAATAAAAGCTTTGGAAATGCCCTGCACCACCCATAGCCTACACTTCATACATGAGCGCAGACCTTAATCTTCGGTTGCCCGCAGTCGAACCCGCGACATGTGACCCACCGGGCGTTGTTGAGTGAGTCACCGATGTCAATGCGCCAAGAGGAAGTTCTGTTCAATAGGGAGAGGCGTAGCCGACTAGCGCCTGCGTGCAACAGCGAACTATATCCAAATGAAGGGGCCCCTTTTCGCAGATTGACAGCGCTTGGAAAACCGTGTCCGTGATTGAGAAGGCTTCAGTCAAAATTTATTAACGTTTCTTATTCACGAAGTTCTCTGCTTTGCGGGCAGATGACTATTCAGTCGAATATCTTGTGGTACGCCGGACCTTAATTCAGATGCATGATCATAAGTAGGCCTATACTTGTTCTTTTGAAAGATGGGAGATGACAGTTAAGAGGCCGAGCTTGGAACTACAGTGCCATGTTGCCAGTGTGGACTACCACGCTGTCAGCTGATGGAAGCTAACAATTGTCGTTAAGATGGCTGACGTTAAAACATTCATTGACAATTGACGCGAAGGTAAGAAAACAATACAAAAGTCGACAGAGAATCAAAGACGAAACGGTATCAATGTGCACAATAAATGTCTCCAAGATAATTAAGCACTCGCCACGTGGAAACTGTAAGTTTGGCAACTCAACCGTTGTTACCATAGCAACAGGCCTACCATGCTATGTGACATTGTTGTTTTTCCGATCGCAACGCTCCTGTCATGTCCCATCTTTCAAAAAAAAAAAAAAGTATAGATAACTTTGTTCTTTTCATAGACCTGACTAGTTTTATCTGAAAGTCCGTTTTGTTTTTCTCTGATACTGTAAGACTCCAGAACGTGGGGTCGACACGACGCCGGCCGGGTCTTCCCCTAAAACTGTGAAGGATGTCGCACTGACAATATAGACATGGTTTCCACTGCATACACTTCGACCGGTCGTTGAAGATGACGTGTAGGCCTACTTCTTTTTTGACAGATCCCTGTACAAAGTCTCGCAACCAGTTTGTCTACATTTCATTCAGTGACAAGTTATCACAATTCTTGTTTATGGAGTTCTGTGTTATTCTTTCTTTATCGGGTTCCTCTTTTAAATGTTATCATGTTTATTCTTGAAACATTCCGCTCAGATAACACCAATAAAGAGAAACACATAAGTTGGAGAGAGAATTTGCGCAAGACGTTCCCGTTTGAATTGTCTTTGCGACACAATGTAACATTATTCGATAGATGCACGTATAAAGTGATTCTAAAATGGTATTGGTTCTGTGGACTAGCATTACAAAATTTGATGTAATTTGTTGTGTTCGTTATGTTTTATGTTAGTGACTTAGACTTTTATCTGACCATCCGTTATGTTGTAAGATTTTACATTACTATTAAATAATTTGATAATAATACTCGCAATTGTAGTAATAATAGCCATACAAAATATACAACTTTTAGTCATCTTTTATTTGTACTTGGAGCTCTGGCTAGGGACCTCGCAGAATGAGAGTAATGAAGTGTTGGAGGAATGATGATGGTAATGGTGAGTGGAAACGGGAGAACCTAGAGAAAAGCCTCTCGCTCCCGGTTTGTCAACCTCAAATTCTTTCATAACCCAGACAGGGACAGAGCCATGTTCGCCACGGTGGAAAGCATAGAGGCTAACTACTCGACCACGGGCGAGGTGTAAATCACTTTTTAGAATCATCACATAGCCAAGCTATTCCATTGCAAATATTAATTTCCTCAGATTCATTGTAGAGTCCACACCTGTGGAATAACGGTCAGCGCGTCTGGCCACGAAAGCAGGTGGCCCGAGTTCGAATCCCGGTCGGGGCAAGTTACCTGGTTGAGGTTTTTTCCGGGGTTTTCCCTCAACCCAATACAAGCAAATGCTGGGTAACATTCGGTGCTGGACCCCGGACTCATTTCACCGGCATTATCGCCTTCATTTCATTCAGACGCTAAATAACCTTAGATGTTGATACAGCGTCGGAAAATAACCCAATAAAATAAAAAAAAATCATTGTAGACTATCTGTCTGTCTGTACGTCCGTCTATCTATCTATCTATCTATCTATCTATCTATCTATCTATCTATCTATCTATCTATCTATCTATCTATCTATCTATCTATCTATCTATCTATCTATCTATCTATCTATCTATCTATCTATCTATCTATCTATCTATCTATCTATCTATCTATCTATCTATCTATCTATCTATCTATCTATCTATCTATCTATCTATCTATCTATCTATCTATCTATCTATCTATCTATCTATCTATCTATCTGCCTGCCTGCCTCTCTGTCTGTCTGTCTACCTACCCATCCATCCATCCATCTATCCGTCTCTACTTACCTAGAACCATTTCTCATATAGCCTATGTGCGAATTTTCATAGACGTGTATGCTATTAGAATGTATTCGTCTATATGGAACACTGAGATTGACAGCTAAATGCAAACATTGTAGCTGTTTTTCTTTTATGTAACCATGACATAATTTTATTTCTTGTTACGGTGTTTTGTGTATTCTGTTTAACCCTGACAACCATTCTCCGTTTGTTCCAGCAGGCTACAGTCACCTGCGGAGTCCCGCAGTGTGCGGCGCGACGCGAGACGCCGCGGCGGACTGCGCCCGCGATGAGGCGTCGCCCCCTCCCGCCGCCCCGCCTTCGGCAGGCTTCATCCACCTCCGGAGTCCCGTCTACCAGCTCAAAGAAGGTACACAAACTCTCCGTGTTGTGCTGTTATTGGCTGTTGTTTTATGGCATGCTGAAACTTTACCGCACCTAATAGCATTGGACTCCTAAACTCTTCTATTCCTTCGTACCTGTCGTCTCGCTTCAGTTACCTTTCTTCCCACCACAATCTGAACACACGCTCTCGCCATGAAACAATACTAACAATACCATCCCATCGCATCTCCTCATACTCATCCTCTTTCACAATAGCCCTGCCAAGACTCTGGAATTCGTTACCTGCTAGCATCAGGGACTGTCGAAATAAAATTGAATTCAAACGCAAACTTACTAGGCCAGTAATTGAGACTCGTTCAGACATGGTTTCTTGTAAATAGTTCTCTTAATCTATCACAAAATATTTCAATATCCGGTAATTTCATTACTATAGATTTTTGTTATTGTAGATTTAATTTGTAATTCAGTAAATACAAAAATATTCTTTGTTCTTAACTTCTATGATAAAATGTCTAGCTTTCATTAATGAGGTAATCTTGTGGTACTTTAATTTTTATTGTAATTGTAATTGTAAATTTAATGTTAATTGTAATTTTATTGTTCATAATATAGTTGTAATCCCCTGGTAGAGGGGCAGAGAAGGCCTGACGGCCTTATCTCTACTAGGTTAAATAAATAAATACTAAATACTAAATAAACCTTTAACACGCTCTCCTGTTTTTGTGACTCAAGACTATAGGCTATCATTCTCACATCTTCACTTGTAAAAATATGTGTTTTATGTGCAGTATAATTTCATGGCTTAGCCTATTAGTCCCGAATTTTGATCTTACAAGTAAACATTCTCTTGGGGGCAGATAAAAAAGTTTATTTTTTTTTTCCTTCCACCATGTTAATAATGTCAAAACAAACTTAGGTCTATACAAATTTTGATCACTCGAACGCAATTATGTCGGCCGTAAAAATAAGTTTTCCTGTAGCCGTTTACAGAAAGAAAACACAATTTCATTGAAAAATTGATTGGAACACAGCAATTTTTAGCTATTTTTTTAACATATTCCCCACCGGAATAGAGACATTAGTCATACCACGGGATCGACAGAGAGGTGCAGACGTCTATCACACACAGGTTCCGATCTCAGGCGGCAGACTTCCACGACACACAGGGATATAAAAGTTGAGTCGACCTGGTTGGCAAGTTGGTATAGCGCTGGCCTTCTATGCCCACGGTTGCCGGTTCGATCCCGGGCCAGGTCGATGGCATTTAAGTGTGCTTAAATGCGACAGGCTCATGTCAGTAGATTTACTGGCATGTAAAAGAACTCCTGCGGGACAAAATTCCGGCACATCCGGTGACGCTGATATAACCTCTGCAGTTGCGAGCGTCGTTAAATAAAATATAACATAACATATAAAAGTTGATCCCACGGTATGACAAATGTCTCAATACCGGTGGGAAATATGTTGAAAAATAGCTCAACAATTGCTGTATCTGTTCCAATAGATTTTTCCATTAAATTGTGTTTTCTTTCTGTAAATGGCCCCAAGGAAACTTATTTTTTACTGCCGTCGTAATTGCACTCGAGTGGCCAAAATTTGTGTAACCACTTGTTTTGACAACATTAATATGGTGGAAGAAAAAAAATAACTTTTTTTTTTTTTATTTGCCCTCATGAAAATGTTTGCTAGTTAGTTGCAGTCATATATTTACAAGCTGAAAAAATAGACTAAAGCATTTACCTAAAAATCCGTTCCCGGGTAATAGGCCTAAATCTATATGGAATAAATGTTGTAAAGTGAGAGTATTTCATAGGTACATTCCTAGATCATATATACCCAGATAGGTCGGCCTTATAGGCTTTGAGGTTAACAACTTTTGTCAGGTTTCCTACGCTGCCATCTAGTTGTAACATAAGGAGTCACGTCATAATTCCCATTTGAATTGCATTAGCGATTGTACTGCCATCTCGTGTTCGTTTACGGCGGACGGGTGGCGATCCTGGCGGTTGTTCTATTCAAAGTGCTGCCGATTTTAATATAGCGATGAGTTATCTGTTACATATATAATCTAGGGTGCATTTTAAATAGCTGTGACTGTCGTTGCTTTTGGCTAAGATGCTTTAACTACGGGACTTGTTTAAACTCTGGACAGCTATTTTTAGCACGTTCGGTGAATTCTATTCTGCTTCGCAGTCGCCTTAATTTCAGTTGTGGGGTGGTTGCCGTTGCAGGTGGCTATAGTCAACTGGGGGACGCTGCGTTGCAGCAGCTGGGCGGCGGCGGCGAGCTGGCGGGGGGATCGGCGGGGAGCGAAGACCCGCCATCTGCCGGCGGGGCGGTGAGTTACAGCGGGGTGGCGCCCCAGCACCACTACGAGCCCCCGGACCACGAATACCACTCACTCGACAGTGGCAGCCACCATCCTTCGCCCTACCTCGAGAGTTCGCCCGAGTTTTACTCGGCGCCGCCCCCCTCCTCGCTGCTGGACTCCAAGTACCAGGCGCACTACGTCAAGAACTATCCGCGCGGTGAGTGATCCTAATGAGACCAACTACCATACTTTTTATACCTCTTTCTCCACAGGCGGGCTTCTTAAATTTTAACCCAAGTTCCCTCGCAGAAATAGACTATCCCCATAAAATAAAATCTGGAGCTGTCAAATCGGGTGAACGTGAAGGCCACGGAACATCATCAGATCAGGAGATGATGCGTCCGGGGAAGAACCTCTTTAAAGAGTGTAAAAGTATTTGAAACAGAGTGAGTTCGTCCATAGATTACACTACAAGATAGGCTATTCAAGAGCTGAAGAAAAAGATGCGATATGAAGTTGAACACCTAGGTTATGTATTCGTGTCGTGACAAATTTCCAAAAGCGACTTCAGCAACGTATCGCTAGTAGAGGAAGTTATTTGAAAGATGTGGTTCTAAGAGAATAAGTTAACTTTAACTGTGTAAATAAACATTTGGGTATGGAAAAGTTTAATCAGATAAGCTGTTATGTTGTTTAAATACATAATTACTAGCGCCATAAAGTTTTATCCCACTTTAAAAAGAATCGCTGAAAATGCCCCACCTTTTCTACTTAGCCCTACATACTAGCTTGAAAATAATTAGAGCAGTTAGTTAAGACACTTCTTGAAGTGTTAAATTCTTGTGATTTCAACTTATTATACACTTAGTCTATGTCTCCCTAATTAGGATAAGCTATATACTAATCAAGAAAAGACTAACGTCAGCCTTTTCTTGGATAGGTCTACGCCGCCATACACCTTTTCTAAGTCAGTGAAAATTGTTATTCCAAATGTTTTGACTTCGAACAATGTTTGTCAAGTAGCCTACCGGTATCTTTCTCAATAGGTTTGTTTGTGAAGCAATTTCCGACGGTTTACAATCGTCATGAACATGCACAAATCGTGCGCATGCTCATTATGGTTGCAAACCGTTGGAAACTGCTGCAGAAACGAACCTTAATAAGATATAAACATTTTTGTATTTAATTCGCTCAACCTCCCCCTTTATCCGACATACACGCCACTGCGGGTAGGCGAAGGAGATTGTTTTGATGGTACACTAGACAACTTGCAAATGTGGATCTTCTCATGGAGTCATCACAGGACAATCGCAAGACAACGGACAAGGACCTAGTCCCGTAGACGGAAGATAATTTCTTTCATTACCCACTCCGGGAATCGACCTTCGAACCGCTTGCGACATCAATATAGTCACAATGGTGGACTCAATATAGGCTAAATATAAATACGAACATGATAATAATGTATAGGCCTATTAAAGCCCGATCTACCTTCTGAGGAACCACTTTGCTTCTTTTAAACTTCAAACTCGCCAAAAAAAAAGTGATTAGGCTATAGTCTTACTAGTAAATATACTTAGATAGGTCTACTCCACCTACTGGATGAATAAACCCTGTCGTTTTATATCACGAGTTCAAGAACAGACCTTCGGAAGCTTGGCTAACAGATCCTCTACTAATAAATCTGCCTTTATCCACGGCGTTTCCAGTTTCCATGGAAACGAAACGAACTTAGACCTATAAAAGAAATAGGCATGCGGTTGGTTGACTCTTGGAATGGAATTGTCTGGTGTCGCGTATAAAACAATTGAAGACGAGGTCCGCCATCTTGTGAACATGCAAATGTTGGCCGATGTGAGCCGTGACGCTTTGCTGCGCACGCAGGGCTATACAAAGTCGCCATCTTTGACTGCTGGCAGGGGAATTTCTGTTTAAACCCGAGCAATTGGAGGTCCGAAATCGATATCAGTTCGTACATGGCGATATTCCCAGCCCTTGGGACGTGTTCTGTAATTCAACAATAAGTGTATCTCACCAAATTGGATGGACGCTACAGCTTCTCAATCACCAATATAAACCAAACTTTATGAAATGGCTTTCTTAATAATGCAGTAGTATGTCAATGCTATGTTTCAAATACTAATAAGATTCTGTAGTGAATGTGACATGTAGGTACCCAGTTGAACCAATATTAATAGCAAGCAATTATTTTTTTCGTTTTTGTGTTCTATAAGCGTTGAATTTCAATCGTCAGATCCTGTATTAGAAAATATCCGTCTGACAAAATTATGGCAATTATAATTAACCTTTCTTGTCTTAAATCATGTTTGTTTACTGATTTACACGACCTATCTGCATTATCAATATTATTATCATCACCATCATCATCATGAGCCCGGTCCGCTATTCACCACGAATACACTGCAGCCTGTTGTCTTATCCTACTCGCCCTATTACCACTGTCTAGTAGTATATACAGTCACGAAGCTCAATATGTAGTAAATATGCATCCATAGATAGTTGCTAACCACTAGGATCGCTACTATCGCCTCATTACAGACAATGCGAAATAGTACCTGCACAGTCGATTGTTTTTAGTACCCCCCTAAACTCAAGCTTCGTGACTGTATATACTAGACTCTGCTATTAGTTTCTACATTGTTTTCTGCTTTGACTCCTAAAGGCCTCCAACCGCTACATTTGCAATCTTAGTCCGGATTGAACCTTAGAAACATGGCCTGCACAACAGAGAACTTGGTGAAGCGAGGAAACAGTCTTCTCGGTTAGGGTCTGGTGTCTTCTAAAAGCAGATATCGAGATTGTCCATTCGTCGTTTTCCCGAAACAGTTCACATTTTTTTTTTGGGTGGGGGGAATCTCTCGCTGTTCCCAAAGTTCTTTTGTGGACGCTCAGATATCCAGCCCTTTTCCCGATAGGCCTATTAATGCTTTGCCAGTCTGTTGAAGAACGTTTTGGTCTGTAATCTGGTGTGAAATGTAGGCTAGGCTATGTTTGTTTCAGTAAACCCCTAGTAAAAGCATTAACACTAAGAACATTGTTCATTTTGTAAGATTTTGTCTGCTGTGGAACTGTTTTTTCCTAGTAAGTTTAAACTCTTTATGGTCAAAATAGAATGCAATTTGAAACTGCCAAGGTCTCGTTCATTGTCAAAACATATTTTCATGAGGTGTCATGTGTTGAACTTCAACAAAATTTCAAAACAACCTAAACTTCTTTATCAAATAGGCTACATAAATCAGAAAAGTATGGCAACAAAGAAGCATCTACCTCTGCAGAATAAATAGACAAAATAAGTCGTTTGAATTCACAGTACCTAGACTCACTAAAATGTATTAATGCACATTTTTCTACAGCCCTTTATTTTGTTACTCAGCCTCCCTTTTTTTAATGTCCCATGTTTTTCCTTAAAATTTCTGTAGGCTTAAAATACAGTGAGCATCCTACTGTATACAGACTTTTGAGGTGCAAGAAGTGCAGCCATGCTTTCTTGATCTCAATATTAGATAGCACAACGCACCAGTCGCCTTTAAATTCTGGAAAATATCCGGTACCTAGCTTTGTAGAAGGACGAATGGAGCCGTCACCTCCTTGGTAGTTGCACTTCTGGC
This sequence comes from Periplaneta americana, assembly GCF_040183065.1. Lineage (NCBI taxonomy): Eukaryota > Metazoa > Arthropoda > Insecta > Blattodea > Blattidae > Periplaneta > Periplaneta americana. Next base: position 52,209,856 of record NC_091121.1, on the reverse strand, counting down.
TTCAGTTCTGTTTTTGAAAGCAAGCTATATCTTAAAAGAAATAATCGTTGGGATGCGTGGTGAACTACTGAAGGCACGCGCGTTAAACAAAGAACAGGTGGACGATCCGTGTTCTGGGCAATAAAATGCAATTAGGCTGATAAGAGACAAGCACGTCCGACGCAGAGTTGTCGGCCTCAGGACATCACCGGTTGCGTGGACTACGGGCGTGTGTTGAACACACCTACGTATTATAATGGTATGAAACCCCCACCAAGAGTTCAGTCTTGTGACGAAGATTCTGTTTTAAGGCTGTTCACAATAAACCTGGAACGGAAACGAGAACGAGAACGGAAATGTTGTTAAAATAAATGTATTTAAATGCGAGCATTCACAATTATTGTGAATGCTCACATTTGAATACATTTATTTTAACATTATTTCCGTTCTCGTTCTCGTTGTGTCCGTTCCCGGTTTATTGTGAACCAGCCTTTACTCAGCCGTGTGTTGGGATTTGATCTCCCCTACGTTTGTGATCTAGACCTTTTTAAAAGTTCTGCCTTGAGTGAAGGTCCGTCATATCTACTCGGTTAGCCTATCCCAATCACTGGACAGTGCATATCGAATAGGCTACTCACTACCCTATGTGCTTACACAGATTTCAAACCGATATCGCTTAATTCTCTCCGAGAAGTGGGCTCGGAAGCCGCTAATTTTAAAGCCATTTCTTTATGGTAATATTTCTACTTTTAGATTTATATTGCACTTACACTAATTTATATTGTGTTTCATGTCTGACAGACAACGTAAACATTGTCGGCAGAGAGAGGGAGAAGGATAATTGCTATTCAACCAATGGCAGAGGTCTCATTCCACGCTTATCTTGAAGTTGGGCGGTCTAAAGCTTTCTACCACCGCCATTGGTTGAATAGCAATTATCTTTCTCCCTTCCTCTGCCGGCAATGTTTACGTCGCCTGTCAGACATTATGGAACTTAGTAGGCTATATATAGATATGCATTAGACTTGATATAGGCCTACGTACTGAGTGTGACGTTATAACGAAGTGCCTATGTTATGTGCCGCTTTAGGGTTGCAAATCACAATCTTGAAACCTAGCGATATCCCTAACTTCGCATCGAGAAATGATGCCGGAAGCCGCCATTTTTAAAGCGGGCAAGAATCTGTGTTCGCTTCATAGATTTCTGTTGTATAGTTCTACTAGGCCTATATAGATGTGTGCAGTATAGGCTAGACTACATACTAAGTGTGACGTTATCACAAAGTGCCTAACTTAAGTCATGTGCCGTTTTTGGGTGCACAAACCACAGATTTTCAAACTTACCGAGATCGGTAACTTCACATCGAGAAGAGAGACCAGAAGCCGCCATTTTCAAAGCGGGAAAAATTCTTTGTTTGTTCCACAGAGTTCTCTTATAGCCTATGCTATAGGTTTATAGTAGATGTGCAGTAGGCCTATACATACTGAGTGTAAAATTATCACAAAATGTCTGCCATGTGCCGTTTTTTGGCGCAAAAGTAGCTATTAGATGAATAATACGTACTTGATTACCTGCTAGACTTGTAACAGACAATTCACGGCCTCGATCTAGATAATCTGTAATGTACTTATGACTTCTAGCGCACTTTTCTTTATCTAGTTGGCAACTCTGAACTACGTGATGTTTTCCTGGAATTCTGAAACACAATAAAATTAGGCCTTTGTCAAATACAAAAAGTCAAACATAGCACCAGCTTTGTGAACAGAGAGGCAGAAGGGAGAGGAACAAATTAAGAAATGCAGACGACGACATCGTATCACGCAGGATGATCGGAGGCGCCACCTGTACAGCCCTGTAGCAAACAATCGCCGCTCGGCGGTTCCCACGGCCATCTGAACGCCTGGCCGCTCCAGAGCCTCAGCATATATTTGCGTGCATTCAAAGCCCGCATGACTCCTGACCTCGAGGAATGGTGACCTTTCCGTGTTGTTCGGTGTCACGTGATAGTGCAAAATGGAGTAGGCTGCGAGGATACGTCATTAATGTTCTTGTTGCCGGAGACTTGAATTCCAGTAGTGGTCGTAATTCTGCAAATGGCGACAGGTGCGTGGCCGCTACGTTCGTAAGGGCTATGGCATAGCCTCAACATCGCCAGAAAACCACGGCCTTATGTTTTAGTCACGTCTGGGGAAAGATTGTATGTCTGTTGCTTCATACGAAAGCCTATACTTGAGGGTTTAGGCTAGATATTCCTCCTGAACAGTAGGCCTAATAGAAATCTTAATTAAAAAATAAAAAGGTGCTATTATTTGACACTTTTCTATTGTACATACCACAAAGTTATAATTACAAGTACGCCTAGGTCTAAAGGTTCGTCATAATCTTAGAAACCATTCCATTAATGTCACCATTCCTATATAATAGGCTAATTGTAGACATTTTGTGAAGGATATTTTGAAAGAGAATGCTTTTTAGGTTGCCTAATGCTATGTTAGGCCATATTTGACGAAACCTGTTATACACTATCTACCAAAAAGCAATTGGGTACTGTTTTTCCCCCTTTAGAACCTCGTGGTACCATCTCTTGCTATAACAGCAGCCACCCTGTCAGGCATGCTCTCCACTAGTTTGTGAAGGATATCCACTGGAATGCGTCGCCATTCCTCTTGCAACATGGCACTCAGTTGGACAATGGAAGTTAGCCGCATCTCCCGAGACTTCAATCGCCGGTACAATTTGGCCCAAAGATGCTCATTGGGATTGAGATCAGGACTCTGTGCAGGCCAGTCCAATCAGTGAACATTATTGTCTGCACACCACTGCATAGTAGCCGCCGAAATATGGGACCAACTTCCATTGTCCATCTGAGTGCCATGTTGCAAGAGGAATGACGATGCATTCCAATGGATATCCTACATAAACTAGTAGAGAGCATGCCTTACAGGATGGCTGCGATTATAGCATCAAGAGGTGGTACTACTAGGTTCTGAAGGGGTAAAAACAGTGCCCAATTACTTTTTGGTAGATAGTGTATGTTTAGGTCTACATATATGTAATGGTAAATAAAATGTATTAGGACCTATTATTATTATTATTATTATTATTATTATTATTATTATTATTATTATTATTTACGTACACGCGATTGTAACCATGTAGGCCTAGGCCTGCAATAATTAAAAGCTTTTACTTAGACTATAGCTAGAGATGGTAGGTTTTTAGCAGCTTAAAATAAAAAAATTTTGCACTTTAAAAATAGAATTTAGCATTTTATACCACTTTTAATGTTGAAATTTAACATTAAAGGTATAGCATTTTTGGATAGAACAAGACGATGTCAGTGGACGTTACACACACCCCTGATTCCGCCTACGAAATCATTAAATACCTCCCACATGTCTGGACTAATATTTGGGTTGCCTAAACAAAAACGAACGGCTTTAATCAGACACCTTGTACAACTTTCTTTTGTGCGCTTCCTCTATCATAAAGTTATGAGGCTGTCGGAAATCAAACCTCGGATTATTTTGGAAGAATTCTTGGACTGATGGACATTGCTTTGTCTCTATGAGTGGGGAACTTTTCGTTGGTTTCCCGGATGAAGCGGTTTCTTCATAGATCGTATTTAGATAAACATCCTCGTCTCTGGGTTTTATTAACCAGTGATAAGGTGAGCAACAGGATATACCAAAATAAATCAAGTGAAATGACCAGTATTTCTCACTTCATGACCGGAAAGCAGGCTTTCAGATATAGTTCTGGTTAACCACAGTCCATTACTAAAGATAATACCAACACTCCCATAAAAACTCCATGGCACTCGAAATTCCATGCAACTTTGAGCTCTTCCAAGATGGAGGAGGGAGTTACTTAGGTGACTGTTAGATTTGTCCGACTTATTTCAAAAGTTCAAATGTTTTCGGTGAGCCTAATGCGATTTAATAAGATGAGCAGTTGAGGCTCACAACACTATATAACAGGTGAAGTGTCAATACTGCACTTGGACGATTGGAAACTCTATCTATGGAAGGTTACATCCACCTCGGAACCTTTCTGAAAATTATAACGAAGCGAATACTTCACCTCCACCTGGATTTGAACCCGGTCTCTTCTAATCCGTAGTCATATTTATAAAAATATCAATAATATGCAAATCTGGCTTTCAGGTATACCTCCCTGTGAAGCAGACTTGAATAATTTCAAGGGAAAAATTGTTCCGGGGCGTATCGATCCCGGGATCCCTCGCCTAGCGCACGAATGCTCTACCGACTGAGCTACCCAGGAACTACACCCGACACCGACCCAATTTTTTCAGTTTATATCCACACAACTCAAGTGGGCTGACAAGGCGCCAGAAACCCAACTATGAGTGCACACAAACTCTGTGTGACTTGAATTGTGGTTTTCTGTTAACGAACTTACAGTGACTATATATTATGCAAATCTGGCTTCCAGGTAAAGCTCCCGGGATTGATAACCGGCCCCGGAACAATTTTTCCTTTGAAATTATTCGATACCAATAATAGTTTATATTCGTTTTGAATTCTTCTTCCTCATATGGATTAGGTCTTACGACCTATTCCGACCTATGATATTTTAGGAATTCTGGTAATGTCCATCCTGTCCAAATGATTTGTCCTGTTATCTCTGTGTTGTTTTATTTTGCCATATTTCTGAGATGTAAACCTACAGCAGGCTATAGACTACTCTATTAGACAGGAAGAGGAATATTAAAATTAGAAATGAATTAAACTTTGATATGTACAGTGTACATGACACAGCCGGTAAATACAGAAACTCCTGAATGCAGCATCTATTAATATTGACAGCAAGGAAGAAGGAATGTATGTCGTCCAAAGAAGCGATCTGTAGTTTGTGGCTAACAGGATAATACTTTTAATAGTTGCAAGAAAGAAGACGATAGTACATCTAATAGCGTGTCATATAGTCTAGTGATTCATTGTTCTGTCCCAGTAAAACTTGGCGGAAAGGCCAGAACATAAATGGGTAAAGGGCATTAGATTTGAGAGAATTTACCTGAGAGTATGTTGCTTAAATCTCGCCCATAATGGAGTTCATTGGGTTGTGGTGAAAATTTATGGGATTGCAAGTTGCAACTGCTCCTTGAAGTTATGAAACTAGCTACTTAGAGATAGCCTATTCAAGCCTCTAACATTGCGCATACCAGCCCCTCAAGTAACAGTTTTATTATTCTACGAGTTGTAGTTGAGTTGCATAGGAACATAGAATACTTTCATAATTTTTCTTCTCAGGATCTATTCGTACTACTAAAATATTTGGTTTTTGCTACAAATTTCATTAAAATACCGAATTTTCATTTGGCTTACTCGCTTTGTGAAAATAATTTACTTTAGCACAACATAAAAACGATTATTCATTGTAAAATGCATTTTCTAAATGCTTTACTAAGTTTATGTAGAAACCAACATGGTTGTTGATACAAGAATATCGGAATAAAATTTGTAACATGGATACGCTTGGGCAATGACATGCCTTCATATGTGTTAACTTACACGATGTGCAACTGTTTTCTCCCTTCTTTTGTCAGAACGCGCGACCCAGTGTTATCAGGGCCTCCTCGCTGCAAGATTACAAAATCAGACAATTTCCGTTCGAATGACACATTAAAGGTTTCATTCGGTTGGCTAATTAAATGAAATGTCATCTGATTATTCATAGCTTCGTTACATGTACAAACTCTTGGGTTACGTGACTCCACTGTCTACTTGAATTTTTATTAGGCAAATAGACCTTTGACTTTGATTGCTCCTTGCAAGTTTATTATAGACTGAAGTGACTAGCAAACAGTCAGGAAGTGATATCTGGAGTTTATGCCGCAATGAAAAAGACAGCTTCTTGTATATAATTCCGAAAGCATTGAAATATAAAGCATATATATTTTATTTTCAAAATATTTTCTCTACAACTACATCTACAGTACATGTCCCAGCATTATGAAAAAGAATTTTATTGAAAAGATTCTCTTGAAAGTCTTTATGATAATTGTGAGCCAAGTGGACATTTTAAATTTGAAATCGAGCCGAATCGATAGCCTCGAGCTGTTTTAGTCACTGGCTGCATAGCTGAAATTTTTAAAGATTCAGCCAATTCTACAATTTTCTTCCATATCTTAAATTTTGCTTCTTTTTAACTGTCAATGAAAATACACCTATATTATTAAATATGTATCTTCTTTCATCTACTATAAAAAGCTGTCTTAGATTTGTGAACTGTTAAAAGCATTTGACTATGTGCCTCATACTATCCTGATCTCTAAACTTCATTATTATGGAATCCGTGATAATGAAGTATCTGGTTAGACCATATAGGCCTATGTAGACGGTATGCCATAATAGTATTTTTTTCATATAAGTAGATTACTATTAAATCTGGTGTTCCTCAGGGACCAGTTCTTGGTCCCCTGTTGTTTCTAATAATAATGAACGATTTAACATATAATGTAAGAAGTGACTGTATTGTTTTCTCCACGGAAAATAATTATTGATTTCAGTTACATCTTACGAATTCTTTGTGAATTATAAGTGTAAGAGATAAATCTGAAGGTACAGATAGGTTTCGATAAGTCTTTGCGTGTATGGGGCCCGTACAACTTGGTTTAATTCCACAGCTGTGGGTATGTTAAAAAATTACCAGACAATGCTCATCCTTTCGATTTTAATAGATTTAATGTTGTTTTAAAGAGCTTGCTAATTGCAAACCTCTTTTATAATGTGGAGGAACTTTTTGTTATGTAATTAATTTGATTTTTAAATAATTTTTTCATGTAAATTGTTCTTATTTACTAATGTATGTACTGACTTTGTCCATACTATGTGTTCGATACTGATGACATAGACTATATAAGCAAATGATTTAATTCAAATACTTGTAAACAGAATACGTTATTTGACAAGTTGTAATAAAAACCTTAAGAAACAAAAGATTTTAACTCGTTACTTATTTCTGTTTCACTTGTCAGGAAGGCTATCTGACAAGCATCCTATGCAGTAGATTGATTTTTTCCCCCGTAAGTGACTTGAGATAACACAGCCTTGCAAGAATAAGAGATGAGGTAGGGGAGTCATCCATTTTCAGTCCCTCGAATCCGCATACAGCCACAACACAAGGACTCTTAATTGTAGTGTGACAATAGTGGTGCAATGGTTGAAAGAAAGTCTTTTTTCTGGTGATTTGCAGGTCGGTATCCGCACCACGATGCGTACAGTGACACCTACAGCTCGCCGTACGACTCATCGCCGTTCCAGACGGTGCCAAACAGCACTGACCATTGGGGCTCAGGCCCTGACATGGGGCAGGGCGGCCCCCATCCGCACCCAGCCTTCCTGCACTCCGGCCCTGGAAGGGACACCCTGAGTCACGCGGTCACTCCCAACGGCGACACCAAGCCGGTGCTCCAGTCATCCATGCTTGCCGGATACTCAGGTGAGCTTTCAGTTCCATCAGCATAAATTTGATCTATCAATAGAGGAAAAACAAGTAGGTCTATTATGTTTGCAATATTCAAATATTTTAAACCGTGGCACAGACTTTGTCTGCATTTCATTTCATGGTGGATCTAAAAGCAGTTATTTTTATATTTGTTGCTGATCCGAAATTGCAACCTTAGATATTAATGCAATATAGTAAGCAATGACCTCACAACGTTGGAGCTATTTCTGGTCAGTTACATAGAATTATCTTTTCGTGACATTTACATGATCATTATGGCCATCCAGTTATTAATTCAACTTAACACTAGGATCCATCCCATCCAATTACTAATTCAACGTAACACTAGAATCCTTGCCATCCAGTTACTAATTCCCATGTAACATTAAGATCCATGTCATCCAGTTATTAACTCAACGTAACACTAGGATCCATGCCATCCAGTTATTAATTCAACGTAACACTAGGATCCATGTCATTCAGTTACTAATTCAACGTAACACTAGGATCCATGCCATCCAGTTATTAATTCAACGTAACACTAGGATCCATGCCATTCAGTTACTAATTCAGCGTAACACTAGGATCCATGCCATCCAGTAACTAATTCAACGTAACACCAGGATCCATGCCATCCAGTTACTAATTCAACATAACACTAGAATCCATGCCATCCAGTTACTAATTCAACGTAACACTAAGATCCATGCCATCCAGTTACTAATTCAACGTAACACAAGGATCCATGCCATCCAGTTACTAATTAACTTTAAATTAGGATCCATGCCATCCAATTATTAATTCAACGTAACACTAAGATCAGTAGCATCCAATTACTAATTCAACTTAACACAAGGATCCATGCCATGTACTAACTAATTAACTTAATATTAGGATCCATGCCATCCAATTACTAATTCAACGTAATACTAAGATCAATAGCATCCAGTTACTAATTCAACGTAACACTAGGATTCATGCCTTCCAGTTACTAATTCAACCATCCGGTTACTAATTCAACGTAACATTAAGATCCATACCATGCGGTTACTAATTCAACGTAACGGAAGGATCCATGCCATCCAGTTACTAATTCAACGTAACACTAGGATTCATGCCTTCCAGTTACTAATTCAACGTAACATTAAGATCCATACCATCCGGTTATTAATTCAACGTAACGTTAAGATCCATACCATCCGGTTACTAATTCAACGTAACGTTAAGATCCATACCATCCGGTTATTAATTCAACGTAACATTAAGATCCATACCATCCGGTTACTAATTCAACGTAACATTAAGATCCATACCATCCGGTTATTAATTCAACGTAACGTTAAGATCCATACCATCCGGTTACTAATTCAACGTAACATTAAGATCCATACCATCCGGTTATTAATTCAACGTAACGTTAAGATCCATACCATCCGGTTACTAATTCAACGTAACATTAAGATCCATACCATCCGGTTATTAATTCAACGTAACGTTAAGATCCATACCATCCGGTTACTAATTCAACGTAACACAAGGATCCATGCCATCCAGTTACTAATTCAACGTAACACTAGGATTCATACCTTCCAGTTACTACTTCAACGTAACACTAGGATTCATGCCGTCCAGTTACTAATTCAATGTAACACTAGGATTCATGCCTTCCAGTTAATAATTCAACGTAACATCAAGAACCATACCATCCGGTTACTAATTCAACGTAACATTAAGATCCATACCATCCGGTTACTAATTCAACGTAACACAAGGATCCATGCCATCCAGTTACTAATTAACTTAATATTAGGATCCATGCCATCCAATTACTAATTCAACGTAACACTAAGATCAATAGCATCCAGTTACTAATTCAACGTAACACAAGGATCCATGCCATCCAGTTACTAATTCAACGTAACACTAAGATCAATAGCATCCAGTTATTAATTCAACGTAACACTAGGATCCATGCCTTCCAGTTACTAATTCAACGTAACACTAGGATCCATGCCATCCAGTTACTAATTCAACGTAACTCAAGGATCCATGCCATCCAGTTACTAATTCGACTTAGCACTAGGATCCATGCCATCCAGTTACTAATTCGACTTAGCACTAGGATCCATGCCATCCAGTTACTAATTCGACTTAGCACTAGGATCCATGCCATCCAGTTACTAATTCGACTTAGCACTAGAATCCATGCCATCCAGTTACTAATTCGACTTAGCACTAGGATCCATGCCACCCAGTTACTAATTCGACTTAGCACTAGGATCCATGCCATTCAGGTACTAATTCGACTTAGCACTAGGATCCATGCCATCCAGTTACTAATTCGACTTAGCACTAGGATCCATGCCATCCAGTTACTAATTCGACTTAGCACTAGAATCCATGCCATCCAGTTACTAATTCGACTTAGCACTAGGATCCATGCCATCCAGTTACTAATTCGAGTTAGCACTAGGATCCATGCCATCCAGTTACTAATTCGACTTAGCAGTAGGATCCATGCCATCCAGTTACTAATTCGACTTAGCAGTAGGATCCATGCCATCCAGTTACTAATTCGACTTAGCACTAGGATCCATGCCATCCAGTTACTAATTCGACTTAGCACTAGGATCCATGCCATCCAGTTACTAATTCGACTTAGCACTAGGATCCATGCCATCCAGTTACTAATTCGACTTAGCACTAGGATCCATGCCATCCAGTTACTAATTCGACTTAGCAGTAGGATCCATACCATCCAGTTACTAATTCGACTTAGCACTAGGATCCATGCCATCCAGTTACTAATTCGACTTAGCACTAGGATCCATGCCATCCAGTTACTAATTCGACTTAGCACTAGGATCCATGCCATCCAGTTACTAATTCGACTTAGCACTAGGATCCATGCCATTCAGTTACTAATTCGACTTAGCACTAGGATCCATGCTACTGAAGGCAACCACTCACACACTCCCCACACTTTTACTTGAAAACTAAGAAATCAGCAGGCACAAGGGACGGAGTCACGCGGTAATAGTTGATCGAAAATTGAATCTTCTTTGATTCACAGAATGGACCCACTATTATAAAGGGTGCGTCAGAAAGAACGGATGGATTTCAAACTATCGATACGCAACGAGGAGAGAGATATAGTGAGGGGGACCACGACTGTTGGGTCAGCCAGAGAATGCAGTTTCAGTTGAGAACATGGTGTTGGTCTGGTGTACAACGTGCTTTCATCGTAGAGACATTTTTGAAAAATGAAGAGTCTGTGATCGCCACTCAGGACTCATTTCGACATCGGATGTCACGCTAGGATTCCAACTCGGAATACAATTTTGCGGTGGGAGGCTTCATTTCGTATCACAGGTTCAACATTAAAGAAGAAATCACCTGGACGAAATTCTATTGCACTGAGATTGTCCGAGGCTACGGTAAGATCTCGCGCCCTGCGACATCTTTCTTTGGGACCATTTGAAGGCGTAAGTTTGTAAACATCGATCACATACACTGGACGAACTGAAGACAGCGATTCGTGAAGAAATCGTGGCAATTGCACCAGCTTTGACTGTGAAAGTGATGGCGAACATCAGAAAACGCCTCGATGCCTGTATTGAAAGCCAAGGACATCATATGGATAATGTTGTTTTACATAAATAAACTGCATGTATTGGTGAATATGTTGATAACAATAAATTTTTGATTTGATGAATCTTAACAATTTTCTTGCCATGTGAAATCCATCCGTTCTTTCTGACGCACCCTGTACAAGTCACAGCAAGACTTGCTTGCCCGTACATCATTATCCAGTTCTGTGACACAACGTAAATAATGTATATTATCTTGGTAACGATATACACTGGTCAAAAAAAGTTAAGCATAATTAGGCATATAACGGTTTTTATTAATTAAAATAAAATAGATAAATTATAATTGGGTTTCTTGGTTCCACAGAATAAACTTAAAAGTAGAAATACACTACTTGTTAACAATGGACTCAATATGAAATGAAAAAGTTGCACTGTTTGGAAACAACGGAAAAGATAAGAGAAGTTCAAATTCGTACATCATCAAAGAAAAGTAAATTGTTGCTCTCACTACCCTGTTTAATAACGTGTTGGTCCTCCACGAACCCTGAGGCACTCTTGTATGCGACGAGGCATACTCAGTACCAACGCATCTAAGCTCTCCTGAGGCAAATTGTCCCATTCTTCCAAGGCAGCATTCCTGAGTTCTTGAATCGTTAATGGGTGATGTGGACGATTGGAAATGGCTCTCCTGAGAAAGTTCCATGCATGCTCTATGCAGTTCATATCCGGTGAGCATGCTGGCCAATCCATTCTTCGGATCCCATGTTCTACCAGATACCGCTGCACACTATGAGCACGATGAGGCCGAGCATTATCGTCCTGTAGAGTAAACCCTTCTCCTACAGTCTCTGCAAAACCACTTACTATGGGTTGGAGGGTGTTGTTCTCATACACGGCAGCAGTCGTGTTTCCCTCTATTGAAACCAGTGGTGTGCGGCGGCCAAACTTGACAAATGCCCAAAACAAGATTGAACCACCAAACTGTTGGTGACGTTCCACGGTCATTGAGGGATGATTTCGTTCCCCTGTTCGTCTCCATACGCGAATAGAGGTGTTGTCAGGGTGTAGGCCCATTCTCACTTCGTCTGAGAATAAAGTTCTGGTCATTGGTCTCGTGTCCAATTCTCATGTGCTCTAGCCCATCTTGCACGAGCACCCCTGTGATGTGGACGGAGTGCTGAGTCTTGAGTGGTCTTCGAGCATACAACCCTATGTCATGAAGTCTATTGCGCACAGTTTGGCTACTTACAACAAGACCAGTGGCTTCGCGCAGGTCATGGCGCAGAGTTGTAGCTGAGGCTATAGGGTTCCTACGTGCAGATTACCTTACATACCGGTTCTGACCTGGTGTTGTTTTGCGTGGACGGCCCTCGCGAGGTCGATCTGCTATTGACTGGGTTTCCTGGAACTTTCTCCACAGTCTGGAGACAATACTCTGATTCACATGAAGGATGTTAGCAACATCAACAGCTTGTCTTATGTTTTGTTCCATCAAAGTGATGATTTTGATGCGGTCTGCCATTGTAAGGGTGTTCCGAGCCATTGTACTGCACTATGAAGCAAAACGACACTGATTGAACTTTGCGCGAATTACAGACTTTGTTTACTGCACTATGAAGCACTATGAAGCAAAACGACACTGATTGAACTTTGCTCGAATTACAGGCTTTGTTTACTAGCCGTGATTTGGACGTTACCTAGTGATGCAGAATAAAACAAATGAAAGAGTTTGAATTGGTAAACATAATACGTGCCACATAAAACCAAAAGAAACATAAATATAAGGTATTATTGGATAAATTGGAAATATGCTTAACTTTTTTTTACCAGTGTATATAAACGATTCCTTTATTCGACAGTATTACTGTAGTACCAGCAGAATTGATTATCGTTGTATATACGTTTCTCATTCAGAATGCCCAAATTGTCTTGCTATTTTTAAACCTATTGTTTAGATTAAGCTGTTAAGTTAACGCTTTAATTTCGTTGTGAATGAGGGGTTGCTTAGCTGAAGGCAATAACTCTTTTGTAGTGTTTATTATTACTAGTCAGTACATCTCACTTGACGATATGTATCAGAGGAAGAACAATTTTATTGTTTTATATATCTGAAATCTGGTTAGTGTAATATGTTGCTAGTCAGCGATGTGCAATGGAAGGGGAAAGGAACTGGCCACCCTACTCCATTATCTTTTGGCTTAGTTGCCTCATGAGTGATGCTTTATTGATGTTACTTATGAGGTTCCACCCTGTCTTCAGACAATTATGAAATATAAAAAACGAATATTTGCTGCAACTTTTTGTTTTTACTGTCACCAGGTCTTGACGAATATGGAATAAATAGTAATGGTAAGCGAATTATTGTTACCTTTTGTGAAGCATTTGTTTTGCACTCTGCCTAGTCATATTGAACGTTAGCAATAATATATTTAAAATATATTTTTTTTTTACATCAACTAACGATTATGAATGAAGTGTATATCAAAACTTCTGAGAAAGCCATCTCAAACGTCCCACACCTTAATAACAGTTCCTAGGTTATGCTTAATTTCAGTTTCTTGTTCTCCCCTCTTCATTTTTTTATGTGCAGTGTCTGTACCTTTCTCCCCTTTTCTTCTTCTTCTTCTTTTGACCTTTTGACGTAGAACTACGTCCTTTTCCTCACTAGGTATAGGGAGGATGAATAACTTAGGAATTGACCATCACGTAAAAATGCAACGCCCTCCCTCCCTTATTCTCCTTGTTTTTCCATTGTTCGCCTTGTCTTTCCATTGTTCTCGTCGTCTTGCCCTTTTTCTCTTTGTCTTCTCCTTGTTCTCATTGTTTTCCCCTTGTTCTCTTTGTATTCCCCTTGTTCTCCCTGTCTTTGCCTTCCTCTCCTCGTCTTTGCTTTTCTCTCCTTATAATTTCCCTTGTTATTTTTACATTCCCCCTACTCTCCTTGCATTCCCATTGCTCTCCCTGCATTCTCGTTGTTCTCTTTGCCTTCTTCCCCTTGTTCTCCTTGGCTACCTCTTGTATTCTCCGTCCCGTTATCCTTGTACCTATTCTACTTGTTTAATTTTTCGCAGACCCCACACGTAGTTCTACGTAATGACGTACAGCATAATAAAGCTTTGAGAATTCTTGTTCTTTCTCAGCTTATCTTCATGTTTCTTTCTTTCTTTTCTCATTTCATTCATCTACTTCTTTTTCCTTTTCTGCGCTTCGTCTTCGTTCCCCAAGTGCCTTGACGTTGGTGTTTGTTGCAGGGATTAAGATGAGTTACTTCCTAAGTGGAATTTATTACACTCATAAATCATACAGCTTTGAGTTAAGATATCGACTACGGATTATTTTTCTCGGCCCCGAGTCCTACTGAATCACTGCTCTGGCGGAGGTGCCGCCACAACGACCTCACGCCTCATATCTTGTATGCGAAATTTCCCACTCGTCGCGTGGGTTCTCCCAGCCTTCCTAGAAAGCGGGAATTCCCCGCCCCGTTATGCATACATATGCACTCGTTTCGGTGGCGAAGATAGGAGCCAAGGCAGACCTTGATGTATCGACCATCTCGCACTCAAAGTGAACTTGTCAAGTCCAACTCGCCATCGTTAGAGTTCGCCTTCGTTGTTTGCCATGATGTCCTAAATTCAGATCGTTAAATCTCTGTTAGAAACCTTTGTCATTAACAGTGATTGAGGTTCATTTATGTAAAAGATTTAACGTAAAATTTAAACGTGATGTCCATTTTGTTCGATGTTTTGAATAAGCTTCCGGCATGAAGACAGATCAGAGTCTACATCTCAAACCATTCGAGTTCTGAATATTCTCAGAGAATGAAAAATCCCTATTGCCCTTAAAACAACATTGAATATGACCAATTCATAACTGCAGAGATAAAATCACTGTTTAGAGAAATATGGAGTATATTTGCAAGAAAAAGACATTGCAACTTGAATAGGTTGCATTTTGAGGTAGATCGAAATTGAACAATTCGAAGAAAATTGTTGTGATAAAAATCCTAACCTGAGAATTGTCGATTCATTTTTATGTAAACTTTACCTTTACTGAACGAAAGGGTTCCTGCCTTTAGAATTACCCTATATTTATGTTTCACTGTTAAGACTCTTGGATCTATTTTCACAAATATAAGCTTCATCTACACGGTTCAAATTTCTATGCGCGTACGGATGCAATCTGGGAAAAATATTGAAAGAACCAAGTTGAAAACCCACGTTCAATTAAGATGCATGCAGATTTTGCGTCTACATGGTGTGCCGTGTTGAACGTCATCTTGATTACATATATACAGGGTGAAAGTGTAATAGCCTTGAAGATTTTCAGAGCGAAAAAAAAATTCTCAAATGTTTAACAACCTCTTATTCGATAACTATTGCTAGTAGGATCGTGATTTTTGTCCATATCGATACGAAAACTAATAAAGAATAATTTATCCCTCTAGCGTATGTCAATAGTGTGGACGGTTTTCGTGTAAATTTAATTTTGAAAATCTCTAATTTGAAGCCACTGCACATGCGAGTTGGGTGCAACACAGCGCCAGAGAACAGCTTATCTAGCGAGACACACCGAGTTCGTTGATCTCTTATTTCTGTATCACGAGAAGAGTGTGTTAACGGCGCTGTTCCCGGACCTCTGAAACTTCAAACTTAATTTTCTAATTAACCATGCATTTAATCACTAAACGTAATATAGGTTTTCTATTCATCGTCCTTTTCAATCTGCAAGGTTATTTCACTTCCAACCTGTATATTAATTAATAAATATTAAATATCAATCCAGTGCTTAGGCTTACTTGATTCTCAAAATTGTAGTTGAACACTCCATAGACCCTCGTATTTGTGATAATTTTCAATAAAGCTAATCGTACTTGCCGCCATTTTCAGCTTAAAAGATCCACCATCACAAAACAAAAGAATTTTCAGTTAATTCACGGCCACCTAGAACAATCACCTGCTCCCTACATGCTACTCTTGAATGAAATAACGCGCAAGATATCCATGGGCGATGAGTAGCTTTCAATTGCTGCATGCGCTCTCATTTGTGGTAGAAAAAGACATGCATAATTGAATACGTTTCGTTCATGCATTACTTGAATGCGTAAAGTTGAAAGAAGAGTTGTACCGTGTAGATGCATCTTTAGGCCCTACTGTTTAAACCTCCTTCTCTTTGGTCTTCCAACATTTTTCCTTCTGGCACATTCATAATTAGTGTTTGTTAGTTTCTGAATATCGTCGTTAATCATTATTTTAATCTTTACGTTATTATGTGTGATTTTAAACCTTTCGATTATTTTCTTATTCACAAGTGTGTACCCTGTAAAAACTTCATTTACTTATAGTCTATTGTTAATATTTCCCTCTTTTTGTGAGGATCCAAAACATTTGTTGTTGTTATTTTCAACGCATTGAAGGATTATTTTTATTTGTTACTGTATTATTTAATTTATATGTGGATTTTTATAAATGATCGTCAGCAGGAAGTTCTTTAATTTTAATTCCAAACTCACCTATCGCTTCTGCACACATAATATGTATCCAATACCTACCAACTTCACTTTACGTAATTCGGGTTGCACACATAATATAATGGCGGTTATATTATTAGACACGCACTATTGTCCTCCTCATATGAGTTATAATTATTTAATCTCCATATTTTTACTTAAAACACAGTTGATAGAGAAATATAATCTTCATTAATCAATTCCTTTTAACTCGTCAGTATTTTATGCAGATATTCTTGGAGGCAAAACGTCTAATTTTTACTGCCTTCTTTGTCAGAGATACCGAATGAAGAATGAGAACGAGTTTGACACAATACTGATAACACATAAGTTACTTTTTACCGTTTTTAAATCGAAATCTTACACCATAATGAACCTTTATACTTCAAGGTTTCCTTGATGACAGTACAAAAATATTATTCCATATCCAATTTGAAGACCTACTAGAGCGTCGCTGGGTTTAATTCCTGGTGACTGCATGTGAAATTTGTGGTAGACAGACGACATTGGGATGTTTTCTCGTTTTTTCTGCCCGCATTCCTCACCACCACCACCACCACCACCACCACCACCACCACCACCACTATCATCATCCAGTCAGTACTGTAAGATAACCATAGACAAATAAATAGAGAATGTGTCAGAGGAAGAACAGTTGTTTGTATACATTTGTGTTATATGTAATATGTATCTAATCAGCGATATATACAATGGAGGGGGAAAGAAACTGCCCATGCTATCCCATTATTTCCTGGCTTAGTTACCTTATGAGTGATGTCTTATTGGTGTCACTTGTGAGGTTCAAACCTGTCTTCGAACAGTTGACTAAACAATAACCCTAGCATACAAAACTCGTCACCATATTTCTACACGAGACAGAGCTACTTAATTCCAAAGGCTTGATCATCATGTCTGTGTGTGCTGTAGGCGGAGGCCCGTGCTTCACCGGCTCGGGGCCCATCCAGTTGTGGCAGTTCCTGCTAGAGCTACTGACCGACAAGACGTGCCAGGGTTTCATCTCGTGGACGGGAGATGGCTGGGAGTTCAAACTGACGGACCCCGACGAAGTGGCGCGGCGCTGGGGCATTCGCAAGAACAAGCCCAAGATGAACTACGAGAAGCTGAGCCGCGGCCTACGCTACTACTACGATAAGAACATTATCCACAAGACGGCGGGCAAGCGCTACGTCTACCGCTTCGTCTGCGACCTGCAGAGCCTCATGGGGTGAGTGCACGTAACGTATTACATGTCTGCAAGATGATCTGCTTTCCAGCAGAACAGTTTTTAAAGAACTTTCACACACACACAGACTTATATCTGTCTAATCTCAGAAACATATCCTTCTTCTTTATACCCAAAAATTAAAACTTTGAAATCTTCAAAAGATCTTGCAGTATATGTAAAAAGCTTTTATATCTCTAGAAAATATTTCACTTAAGAAATCTTGACATCTTTCATCCAAAGAACCTTAACTCCTTCAGAAGATCCTCCTTTATACTCGAGAGACATCTATATACCTAACCAGAAAATTCTCCATTATGTCTAAGATACAATTTATATCTCCAGAAAGTCCTCTATTACACCCAAGAGAACATTCTCTATCATATTCAAGATACATTATTTTATATCTCCAGAAGACCTTATTTTATTATTATTATTATCAAACACTTTACCTAAACAGGGATTGCCTAGAAGACAAAGTATACCATTTACAAAACAAAATTTTGAATAGTACATATTACATGGATAATTTGTTATGAATATAAAACCAATGCAAGAAAGAGAAAAAGAAAGAAATTACAGTGCAATGTCTTATCTGAGGTTATTTCTTAACAATGCAATCGAACCTTTCAACGCAAGTAAACAAACATTGGTAGTTATAGATGAAGGCAAATCAATAGCCTTGCAAAAATCAACAAACTGCTTCGGGATGGAGTTAGTTAATTAGTTAGTTAGTTAGTTAGTTAGTTAGTTAGTTAGTTAGTTAGTTAGTTAGTTAGTTAGTTAGTTAGTGGGATTTAAAAAGGGCACGTCAGCTAATATGGCTATTTGTGCCCTTATCTAAAATTCTTCACAAAACAGAAACACAATACAATAATCAGAATGCTAAAAAGAACTAAAAAGCATTGTTACTGTTAAAACGAGGTACTCTTCAGGATGGATCCTCTTGCTCCGACCATCAAGCCTATTACTCTTCTATGTGTTGTAATTGATATTTCTCTTGATAATACAGGATTGTTGGTTCATAGATGAATTGTTTCTCCTTATGGATATCTTGCGGTTGGCTCTTGCAAGTCTTGAAGTAATATTTATTTATATATTTATTTATATTTATAGATCCAGAACATCCTCCATTAAATCTAAGAGACTTTTATATTTTCAATAGATCTTCCATTGTATCCAAGAAGCCTTCATATTTCCGTAAAATCCCCCATTATACACAAGAGACCATCATATCGCCAGGCTATTTTTCATTATATCCAAGAGACATTTGTATCTCCAGAAATCCCTCCATTACATTCAAGGGAAAATCCACCATTAAAACCCAAGAGACCTTCATACCTCCAGAAGATCCTCCATTACACCCCAAGAGACGTTTCCATTTTCAGAAAATTCTCCATTGTATCCAAAAGACACATCCCCAGAAGATCCTCCAGTACATCCAAGAGAAGATCCACTATTATACCCAAGAGACCTTCATATTCCAGAAGATCCTCTATTACATCACAAAAGACGTTTCCATTTTCAGAAGATTCTCCATTGTATCCAAGACATATCTCCAGAAAATCATTATACCCAAGAGACCTTCATACTCCAGAAGATCCTCTATTACACCACAAGAGACGTTTCCATTGTATCCAAGACATATCTCCAGGAGATCCTCTATTATATCCAAGAGACCTTCATACCTCCAGAACATCCTCCATTATGTCCAAGAAGGCTTAGAATTGCTTCCTGTATGTCCAGAATCCTATACTGATGTATCCAGAAGATCCTGTGGCAATTGTCTGGTGTGAACTGCCGTCTGGCACTGAGCCTTATAGGAAGGAGGCGATGTTCTTCCCCCAGTAACGCCCTGGCATGTTGCAGGTTATCTCCAGAAGAGCTCCATGCAATGGTGGACTTGAAGCCAGAGAAGAAGGACGATGACTGAACACACCAACATAATCTGCTACAACTCTCAGACTCAACAACCGAACAACCGCCAGCAGATGCTAGCTGTTGCTAAGCAACGTGGTAACACTTCAACTGTTTGTGCAGATATCATTCACATAACAAATAAAATATTTACTACAAAATTGAGATTCGCGCATGGGAGTGTGATAGTCGACAGGTGACAATGCTCTCTGTTGGAAGGAGCCGGCCCGGCCCGTCTTGGTCATGGATTGCTGTTGCAGTTGTTTGTTTCTTCAAGAAAAACTGTATAATACAGCTGTTGGCTTTGTTAAATGTTCTGAATCTATGGTCACAAATGTTCTTTGTTTTTCTCATGCGTTGCCTCGTTGCTTGAGGCCACGCAGGGGAAGATGCCGAAATAAAGAAAATACTTGTACACAGCTGCAGACAAGTAAGAAAGTGCCTTGTAAATAATGTACGCCATTTTTGTCCCTGGAAAAAAATAGTGGGATATCTAACATGAATATTATTTGTGATTTTAAGATACTAAATATAATGGTGTCACCCTTTTTTAGTTTTAAAATGTGTTTTTTTTTTCTTATGTAAGAGTGTAATATAATATAATTATGTATGATATACAACTGTTGTGACTGTATGGAAAAATGAAAGAAAATTGTTTGGTATTTTTTCTCTGTTTTACAGCTATTGCTGATCTATTTCTAAGATACATAACCTATCTTAGAAGTTTTTATATAAAATGTAATTTTTTTCAAAAATAATGTTTATAAATGCTGTTTTTATATGATGACGAGACTCCACACGGTTGAGGCGCCGTCTGTATTCATGTTATACTCCCTTCGATATTGGATTACAAGAATCAAAACTCATTCCTCCAATCAATATTGTAATGTAAGAAGTACATTGTCTTGATTTTTTCTGTAGTGGTGATTTCTTTCTGCATCTCATAGTGTAGCCTTGAGAAATGGCAACATTCGTGTGATGCTAAAATCTCGACAACAGTGCCTCACTCACAGCACACACAACACTTCAAAAAATAGTCCTTCCATGTTACAGACAATCAGTCGGAGCTGGAATCGTGTTGAACATATCATATGTGAAGATGGCAGACAAGCTGAAATTTTCAATACTAGCTGATCTCCAATGTTTCTTAGCCTTATTTTGTCCCTTGCAGGTAGTCAAAATTTGTTAAAGATTGTTCTATTTTATATCTGTCTGGCTATACTTTTGTATATTCTTGATTCTGTGTGTATAACACGACACAGTGAGTCAAGTGGTGGGGCTGCCACCTTAAACTATACTTTCAAATAGCATTTAGAATGCAGTCATCCTGCTGTGAAACAGATAGGCTGTATGTGACACATTACAATCTACCTTCCAAAAATATAATTTGTTTTCGTGAACAAACTTTGATATCTGCGTCTCATTTTCTTGGTTATTCTCTGTGGTCTAATCTGAATTCCAGATAAGAAAAATTCTGAGGTAAATAAACACTTCATGCGGAATGTATTATATCACAGTGATGCGTAACGTGTTTTGTCATCTTATTGCAGCGCACAAACTCTCCATGTGCGTTTAGTACAGTCTGTTAATGTGGAAATTTTGAAATTACTTTTAATTAATATGAAGACAGGCATTGAATTCTATAAAGTAATGCATTTTTTATATATTGTTTATGATTAGTTCGATTTTTCCATACAAGAACGATGCGGAGGTAAATAAATATATGAAAATTGTATTACCAGTTGTCTTAATGCTACGGCCTGTGCAGAGTCCATCACGCTACAGAACAGACTCCGATCTCTACAGTGGCAAGTGTTTCTATTCACTATTCGGTATAATAATGTTTATATGCTTAGGCATGTACATGAGAAATATCTTTGTAGGGTTATGAAAAAGCGAGACAGTCCCGGCATTACATACTAAATGGTATAGGTTATGTTAGGTTGTAACGCAGGTTCTAGGGTCCTAGTTATATGAAATGCAACAGTACGACCTAAAGGAAGTCCGCCTACTTTAATCAGTAGTATTAATTTTATGAAAATGGATTTATGATAACTCATATCTGCACTCTGAACGTATCACGAATCTCGGTTCATGATTTTAACATATTTCATTTCTGTCTAAATTACAGTAACAATCAACAACTCAATAAGAAATTATGAATTA
Source organism: Periplaneta americana (assembly GCF_040183065.1). Lineage (NCBI taxonomy): Eukaryota > Metazoa > Arthropoda > Insecta > Blattodea > Blattidae > Periplaneta > Periplaneta americana. The sequence goes on along the minus strand of NC_091121.1, from coordinate 52,188,002 downwards.
ATTTCTAGCCAACAGGAGAACACGCATGACTTGGTACGATAGTATGGCAGGTGGCGAAACTACTCCACCCTTTTGTTTACCTCAGTATTTTTCTTATCTGGAATTCAGTATAGTGAATTCAAGGTTCGTGACTTCAAACCCTGTCGAGGGCGATAGATTTTTATGGGCAATAGAAATCCTTAGAATGACTTCCTTCAAAAGAGAAAGAAAGATGAGAGGTCCGTGTTGTAGCACATAAAAGAGACCTGACCCTGAATGAGAGGGTTCCAGTCAAAATTTACCTGCTATTTTTCGTCCACGTCAAAATTTAATTCTGAAGGTAGCATGGATTTGCTCACTTTCAACTTATAATATATCCATACCTACTTACATGTCTCTTTGCAAATTATGATTATGTTTTCTCCTTCAGTGTGAGTTATTCATGAGAACTTAAGCAAAATGTTTCGTCTTCAAAATCACGAATTACAAATATACTCTTCCACCTCTCTTCCACTGAGGTATATCTGAATAAGTTCTGGATAATCTTTGTATTCAGTTTCATACGCTTGAGATAATGTGTTGAAAATATCCCTTGTCTTCAGTCTTCAGTTACAGAATTATGCATATCCAAACCATCTCTTCAATTTTTTTTTCTCCATAAAAGAACTGATATTGATTCCTGCGTAGTCACAAGTGCCAAATTAAAATTAAACTACAAAAACATTTTTGTGAGAACATTTTACCTTTCACTTGAAGAAATGTGCATGTTTCTTCCCGCCCAGAATTTTTCATTCGATGTTGTTAACTTTCTCATTTTGTATTGAAATGCACTAAAAAATTGTGAAACGTAGGAATCATATTTCAATGTTGCAGAAGAATAGTCTAGAAAACGATTTAGGTTAGGTAGATAATTTATGAAGAATTCTTTATAAAATTTCCGTCATAAATGCACAACAAACAATATGTTTTGTGTTTCTTTTTCTGATATGATGTCGAAATGAATTCTATTTTCTCTGGGAGTGTAAATGATGGTGTCTATCTAATTCCTCACATTTATATTTATATTTACTTGGAATCAGTAATTATTCGTAAACAAAGTTGCGAAAGAGTTAATAAAATGAATGAAAGCAAAGAAGGTAAAGCACTGTTTGAATTGTTGTAGTGAAGCAAGACAATGTTTACAATAATGGGCAGAGATATAGACTAAATTCTATCTGTATTTAGTGTTCCCGCTAGAAAAGAGTAATGGAATTTGTGGTGTGCCACAAGACCGAATTGTTCACACACGACTTCGATGTATTGTCACACTGCATGACGATGTTTTATGATTTCTGTAAATCGATGTTTGTTACAGAATTGTTCTGAATCGTTTATCTGTGGTACGTGTAGATATGTAGATTTCCTTTGAAATTATGAGCAATATCATACAAATAAAAAACAGTGGATTTTCAGACAAAATTACTTATTAACTATTTTTCGTTCTACAAGAAATGTCCGCTCTTGATGTTTCGATTGAGAATGCAGATTCTCTGAAAGGAAAGTCTTTGGAGGCAACAGAGATGTATGACGGAAAGCAGGAAAAGCAGTATGATGACAAGTACAATATGTCAATAGCTGCAGTGTATTCGGACCTATATAGAGGACGAGCCCTCGAAATAAAAAGAAAAAGAAAAGATACTGAGACAGAAAATTTTCATCTTCTTAAAATATTTTCATGCAAGTTTTTCTCTCTTATATTTTTTTAATACTCAGACAAAATAATTGTCTCTTGTGATATTTTATCAGAATTTGATATAAAGTGAGTTCTTTAAATCATCCATTGATTCTCTTCGTCCATTTTGTTGCTTCTGTTAGTAACTATCAGCCCTGATCACATACAACAGATTGATCAGCCTAATGCACTTTCAAGACAACTCTTATTAATTGCACTATGCTGCCATCTAGCTACTGCAAAAGAAGTCACAATGGAATTGCATGGAGTAATAGCACAGTCTAGTATATACAGTTACGAAGCTCAATACATAGTAAATATGCATCCATAGATAGTTGCTAACCATTAGGATCGCTAATATCGCCTCATTACAGACAATGTGAAATAGTACCGGCACAGTCTATTGTTCCTAGCACCCTCACGACTCAAGCTTCGTTAATGTATATACTAGACTGTGGTAATAGCTTGCAGCAGTACTTCCATCTAGCGGTCATTACCATAAAATTAATTTTCGACAATGAAGATCCTAGTGGTTGTTCTGTTTTATATGTTGCCATTTCATAACATGGAAATGGCGAATCTGATATATATCACATATGATCACATATATGTGATCAGGGCTATCAGTTACAGAGTGCTAAATATTCAGTTTCAATTTGAAAAGTCGTTTTCAGTGCATATAGATTCGCTACTTTGTGACATTTCATCGACGTCTATAGTAAAACAATACCAGATATTTTAAAGTGTTATTTTCCAAGTACTGTTGAGTACTTGGAAATGAAGAGACGAGACTATTAAATGTAAAATTTAAAGCATCCATGTAAATATTCATAATTTTGTATACCAATATTATTAGCTACAAAAAAACTACTGTTAACGTTCTGTCCTTCTTGGCAGTGAGATCGCCATGGAACAGTTCTGACAGCTGAGGAACACACTACAATCTCGCTTCTGACAATGCAGAGAGTTGCCACAGTGACATGAAAACCTGTAACGAAATAGAAAGGGAAGTTTCTAGAACTTTTCTTCCAAACCCTTACTGGAGCTGTCAGAGCCGTTCTTTCAGCGGTCAAAATATAATTATAAAAAATGAAAATATACATCAGATGCTTTAGATATGATACATAACTTAAATAACGACAAAAATTATTCAAATCTGGACATTGATGGTCATGTGGTACACACATCGCTATGTTCAAGATTTTTAAAGTCTGACACGAAGTGATGTTAATAGTGGTCTATTATGTAAATGAGATCTGTTTTATGAACTTTACCACGTTTCCAAAGAAAATATAGTGTTTGTTTTCTTTCACCTTGTACCATAGGCATGTTAAAGGGCTTTATGTTATATCACTCATTGCATGTTGCAGATGGTGAAATATGTTAAGGCATCAGATTTTCACTCATGTAGCCTATTACAGTGCAATCATAGACAAAGAAATGACGATATAAACATCGTTTGTTTAGTATCCCGTTAACTACAAGACATTCTGTAACGTACGCTCGCGTGATTGCATTGTAATTTAAGATTCCGTATCAGGTGCCAAATTGCAATGTAAAGTAGCGATCAGGTGATGAAATGGCACTGTTGGACACATCACCTCACAAGGAAATTGTACAGTTGGCCCTCCTGAATTGTTGGAAGTTGTATACAGATTTTTATTGTTATTAATGAAGGCAGATGAATTTTCATAAAGAGTGAAATCAGCGTCAGTTGGGTTCTCTTTGCTTAGAATTGTCACATTGGTCCTCATACTACATTATATTTTGTGTAGTTTTCTGCCTTGTATTGCTGTAATTATATGCAACTAGCCACGAGTGGGGGGATGGTCGCAGAAATGTCCTTTATGGACATACAAGACATATACCCGCCACTTCCGTCTACCACTTGTAGGCCTGTAGGTTGAGTTTGAAGAGTCTAAACGTTGTTACTCCCATTGTAAATTATTTCTAAAGGATAATTTCTACGTATTTCTTGCCAACAATAAATACTAAACTCGAAGAAAGAATGGAAATAACACATGGAAGGCCATAGTTCCTTGAACTATAGTTCGCGAACCACTGTTCGTTCTCGAAGTATAGCTCGATGGCAGTGGAAACATACTATTTAGCAAAAGTGTTAATTTATTTGAGTAATATATCGCAGTTCTTTGATCACGTTGAGTGACTTTTAAATACGAATAAATATGTGACCAACTACTGTAATTCGTATAAGTGTATTATAGCATGTGCATAGAAATTTTAAACTTCTTTAACAAGTTTAAGAAACATTGGTCTATAATTTTGTTGAAGATCTGCTAAATTCCTTGAACTGAGGACCCGGGTGATCTAATACTAAGCTGTAAATCTTTAGAATTTGAGAATTCCCAAAAAAGAATACTTATCTTAGGGACGACAGCAGATGCGATTTTAAGTCGCCATTCCACTCAGTTCCTGTCAAGTCTGGGAGTCGGTGAAAAATTCTTCATCACAGAGCTAATGAAACCATTTTGAGAGCGAGGACCAGCGGTTGGGATTTGTTTTCTTGGAGCGACTCCCCCTTTTTATCTCTGTTGTGACTTCGATATCTTTCTCCAGAATTTTTCGCCAGCTATTTTTGTTATGTATATTTTTAACAAATTAATGAAAACATGACACATGAAAACTCAAAGTAAGGTTTTAAACTAAGTCAGTATTTAAGTAACAAGAGTTTTATTAAACAATTAATGTGATTTTTTAAAGTAAATGTTATTTGTATGAGTGATGGATTTATGTTAACTGTGTGTGAAATCTTCATTTTTGACACCAAAGGAAGAGGAAGTTCTAGTAATGTCGGAGGAGAAGCAAACGTAATATTGAATGAATGGTTGTTCCCTGTTTGATTGATTGAAAGTTAAATAATTCTAATGGGTCAGCATTGTAAATTGCTATAGTATATTGTGGTTAGAAGTGGGCACATGATAAATAAAGAATTATTACCCATGAGAAAAACATCAGCTCTGTACTTACAGGATAAAGAGCTTAAATAAAGTTGAGAGCCAACGTGCAGTTGTTTCATTCTTGCATGCATCGCCTTGAATCGTTAATTACAGAATCCTCCATAATGACACTTCCCTCACACCCCAAGCTCCGTGGCATTTTCTGTTATAAGCCTCGCAGAGTTAAAGTGAAATCGACCGCCTTCTCTATGGTAGTAACATTAGTTTTTAAAACCTATTCAGCGGGTAAAATGTTTATAAAAACTTAAAAATGCATATAAGTGCATCTTACCTGTGTCACAAGAGATGTTTAAAGTGACCTCCTTCTGTTTCAATACTTTTTGACATCTGCAGATTGTTCTGAAATACTCGACTGATCTCTTTTTGAGTAAATATTCTCAGTGACTTGTCGGATATTTTCCTCCACTTTCTATATAATTTAAAACTACAACTCGCTGCAATATGATATACACTATTCTCAATCAATTAGAAAAACACATATATTGCACAGCACTATGCACGAATAAGTAATCCCTTCAGTGTTGTCAGAAAATTAGGAAAAAAACAGTAGTTTGTACTGCACTATGCACGAACAAATAATTCCTTCACTAATTCGCAACAGACAAATGAACTGCACGCATGCAACGCCCGACAAACGCCCTTGAACTTGGGCGTGTATGACGGGAACTCTGTTGAAAGTAACGTTTCTGTACATCCCGTGGCATCATATATGAAGGACTCCGTAAATTTCCAATGGCTTTTAAAGCCAGAGACCCGGGTCTAAGTATCGGCGAGGCCAAAAGGGATTTATGGAGAAGAAAAACGATGTTATGGCAGGATTCTTCCGTTTTCCCCGCCATTATCCCATTAACTCCCCATCCGATCATCACCACCCCACGAACCAGCAAAAGATAAGTCATTTGAAGAGAGAAAACGCAGCACTTTCGCTGGACCCCATCGATACAACTCCTTCGATTGCTGTAGGGATAATTCAGCAGAACGAAGTAACTTGAAGCAACGCTGGATAAAAACAAAACAATGGGAATTAAACCCCTCTCTCATTGCGGGTTAGAGGAGGAGGTTGTGGGAATTTAAGTTGTAGTAGCTGATGGTTGAGAGGTTTGCACAACCAACCTCTCACACAGATGATTCGGATTCGAGTCTTGTTCTTATACAGGAAGCTAAAGAAACAGACGAAGACAAGGACAACAAGGGAAAGGCAAAGACAATGTGAACAAGGGAAAGACTATGAGAACAAGGACAATACAAAGTGAACACGGCAAATATAAGGAGAAGAACAGGAGGATATGGTGAATGCAAGGTGAACATGGGGAAGGCAGTAGAGCAAGGAAAATAGGGGAAGAGGAAGAGGACAAGGAGGAGGCATGGGGAATACAAGGATAACAATTGGAAGGCTAAGAGAGCAAGGATATGATAAGGAGAATAAAGAAAAGAGAAAGAACAAGAGCTGGCAAGGAGAGCAAAGAGAAGATAAGGGAAGAGAAAGTGAACAAGGGCAGGCAAGGAGAACAATATGAATACAAGAGAAACAAAGGAAAGGCAAGGAGAGCAAGTGAAAGATATGGGGAATAAGGGAAGAGAAAGAGAACAAGCGGAAGGTAAGGAAAGCAAGTGGAAGATAAGGAGAACAAGGGGAATACAAGGAAAGGAGAGCAAGTAAAACATAACGGAATAGAAAGAAAACAAGGGGAAGACTAGATCAAATTAAAGATAAGAATAAGGGAAGAGAAAGAGAATAATGGGAGATAAGGAGAACAAAGGGAAACAAAGGAAAAGCAAGGAGAGCAGTGAAAGATAAGGGAAATAAAAGAGGAAGAGAACAAGGGAAGGCAAGGAGTGCAAGTGAAAGATAAGGGGAATAACGGAAGAGAAAGAGAACAAGGGGAGGCAAGAAGAACAAAGGGAAAGCAAGTGAAAGATAAAGAAAACAAGGACTTCCGTCCATGCAGATTGCCTTTTATCAGTGAGATAACTAATCTAAGTGAAATAGTTTTAGTTTTCTTAAGGTTTTTAGTTACTACTCGTAAATTTTTTTTAATTCCTCGTACTTCTTTTTAACATAACAGAGATAAATTTTCAGTACATTTATACAGAGTATGGAAAACGACTTATACAAACTCTGAGTGATGATATAGTAGAAAGAAATAAACAATTCCAGATAAGAACGTAATGGTGGAAAACGCTTAGTTACATCTCGAGGGCTTAAATTCTTTGGCGTTGTAACGCCTGACAGATAGGCAATTATTCATCATCTGTGCGATTTGGGTTTCTCCAATGTAGGAGACATCATTCTGGTGGGTATTTGTTTGAATGACCCGCTTAGTCTCACGACTCTCTCACCAGAGAGCAGCAGTTGTTGCTATTTACATTCCAAATTGATTTACATTGATTTGAGATCATCGCCAATTTGAACTTGAAATCCTTGAGGGACTACGCCCCTGTTAAACATAAGCACTTTTGTTTGTTTGTGTGTGTGTGTTTTTTTTTCATGAGTTACTGTATAACTGCATGCCCCATTACGAATGTCAGACTACATGCAGGAAGCCTATTCCAAATTTACAAATTGTTTTAAGTTTTCCTCCCTAGATCACGTGTGTGTGTGTGTGTGTGTGTGTGTGTGTGTGTGTGTGTGTGTGTGTGTGGCGGTTCCTCGGGGGAAGGAAGGAAGGAACGTCCTCCTCACATTTTTCTTCTTTTGAAAGTAAATACCAAATAAAATATGTGCTTTGAAATTCGAGGAAGATTTGATCATTTTTAAGTTCACAGCTATAAGAAAACCTCAGTTGATCGAGTTTTAAACGACGCACGCTCATGTGCTGCTAGAAAACTGTGAGAAAGATGCGAGATTGTTTGTGTGGAGGAAAGTCAATCCATTCTTCCTTTAATCCAGTTAACACACATAGACAGCAGCACACTAGCGGCCAGAGAAAGAAGCAGAGTTTTAAAGCAAGTAAATGAACGGTGAGGGAGGAGATTTCCTCAGAATAAGCGCATGGGCGGGAAATAGAAACCGACTGGCCGTGCAGCAAGCTCACTACCGCTGCCATCTAACGATGTTGCATTCAAGCAGACTATAACACATATAGGAGGAGGCACAATAAAAACAGTTTTAACGCAACGCTATGAAAGACACCATATAAACTTTTTAAAATTATAATTAAAAAATATTATTCATTGCACTTTATATAGGCTACTATTCATGGTTTAAAACTTTCAAGGATATTTGAAAGTTAAAGTCGGGTTTATATAAAACAAAGAGGAAGTAGTTCTACGTTAGTATCACAAATCTTTTGGCCCCTGAAATTCACTTCCATTCATTGTGTACTAGACAGGGCAACAGTCAAGTTGTCAGTTTTGTACAAATATATTTGAAATTGAAAGTAGGTACTCCAAACGACATTATTTTTAACATAAAAAATTAATTGGCCCCCGGCAACTTTGAACAATAATGGTAGTATGACTTTACAAGAACTGAAATTCTTCCAAAGCATGTGATACTGAACTTGTAAAATGTATATGTGGCAACACAGACCACGTGGGTGGGTGCAGTGTTCTCGCTTTCCTCAGATTATTTCCCATTCCCATTTCCGCGGTTCCGATTACGTGTTAGTAGCTAGTCTCTTCCAACATGTGTGATGCTGTAGTGTGCTCGAAAAATGCTGCGAGGTTGTGAATTTCCTTGTAATTGTTAATTTGTGCAATTATTCAACAATGAATGGAAGTGAAAATATAATATATTTTGGAAAATTTAGGAAACTCAGTTTGCAAGAACAGATTATTGCTATACAGAAGGTAAGGCCAATCCCAACACTACCTGGTCTTACATGTAATATGCATATAGGCTAATTTGTAGCATGTTTCATTCAAGAAGGTGCCATTTCGTCCTGTTACCTTCTTTCCTCCTCTTAAGAAATACGCAGGAACCGTCACTGGTGTGTGTCATAGCACGCACTGAACTTTCTGTTGTGGTGTCCACATGGTGTTTACCATAGCGTGTTCTCTTACAAAATGGCGCTAGGTTTGTTTTAGTGCCATAACAACAAAACAAGCGAAAGTTATGCCTAAACAAACGAAAGTTATCCATGCATTTGTTTTCAAACTTCGTTGCACAATCTTGGACAGTTTCTCTATCTTGTCAGATGTAAATCACAACGATATTTTTATCTGATTTTAAGTGGTGAGCATTTATTACTCGATCCCTCTAAGCGGGACACTGTAGGCTATATTTCTGGAACTCTAGATCCAGAAATTAATATGCGTGATTGTACATTAAGAAATTTTATACGAAAAGCATATTGCAGCTTAAATTACCACTCCATCATCATGATCATCATCATCTTCATCTTCGTCATCATCATCATCATCATCATCTTCCATCCAAATATTAGACCACGTGGTCCGTTATGGTCTCATGCCATCTGTTATCCGGGCGTCCAATAGGTCTTCTTTCTCTAGGGTGATAACGCAAGATCTCCTTACGGGTTCTTCGCCTAGTCATTCTGTTTACATGATCTTTCCAGTTGTTCCTTAATCTTGCAATGTACTCTAGTACCGGTTCTATCCTTAAGCAGCTTCTAGAATTACAGCAGCAGAAATGCGATGTATGAGACGCACAAAATGGGAACATAAAAAGAATAGCTTAAATTATACGAATTAATATTCATTTAATTTAATTAGAAATGTTAAAGATTTAACATGCTTGCATTATGCTTTGGATCGTGACAATAGTGTTCGATTATATAAATTTCGTTTTTAGAGTGAGTTTTATTTTATTATCATTCACAGTTATACAGAGTGTTTAAAAATACGGGGCATAATTTCAGGTATGTATTTCCCACATGTAGACAATCAAAATAGTTCATTACAACATGTGTCCGGAAATGCTTTATTTCCGAGTTATGGCTTTCACAACATTGAAATTCACCGGAACCATACCTCATGTTTTAGAAGACACTCCACTGATCAATCGTCAACACATTCACTTCTTGCATGATGGCGCTCCTGCACACTTCAGTCGTACGGCTCGCCGGTACTTGGATCGAAGGTTTCCTGATCGATGGATAGGTAGAGGTGTCCCAATTGCTTGGCCTCCACGCTCACCTGATCTGAACCCTCTCAATTTCTACTTGTGGGGCCATTTAAAATCATTGGTTTATTTGTCTCCGGTGCCTGTTTTGGAATCCCTTCGGAATCGAATTGTGGCATGTTCTGAGGACATACGCAATACTCCTGGAGTTTGGGATCGTGTTCGCAGGTCAATGAGACATCGATGTGAGGTCTGTATTCAAGCAGGCGGTGGACATTTTGAACATCTTCTGTAATGACAACGGAAAGAAAAACGAAAAGAAAAACGTTCCGGTGAATTTCAATGTTGTGAAGGCCATAACTCGGAAATGAAGCATTTCCGGACACATGTTGTAATGAACTATTTTGATTGTCTACATGTGGGAAATACATACCTGAAATTATGCCCCGTATTTTTGAAACACCATGTATAATGATTTAATGTTTATATTAACTACCCTAGATTATGATTTTGAATTTATAGTTCAGTTGATTTACTTACATTCTTTAATATTCAGTTACCACTGCATTGTGATAAATCGATACGCAATATTTGCATTTGGCTTCCTTCTTGTTGATGGCTGTAATTATTGTATTGTACATTTCCCACACATCAGTTCTACGACGAATTCTGAGAACATTACTAAACTTTACTGGAACACTTAGGTGCTCCTGTCTACGGAAATTCTTCATAACTAATATATTTTTTTTTTTTTAGATCTTTACGAGAGAATGTATGTATATGTATGATTGTATGTAGGTTATTTTACGACGCTTTATCAACATCTTAGGTTATTTCACATCTGAATGAGATGAAGGTGACAATGCCGGTAAAATGAGTCCGGGGTCCAGCACCGAAAGTTACCCAGCATTTGCTCATATTTGATTGAGGGAAAATCTCGGAAAAAGCATCAACCAGACAGTAGCGGCTCGCAGTAAAAAAAAAAAAAATAGGTGAAGTGCTGTTCACATACACAAATACATGAACAGTTTTACCAATATAATGAGTAGGCCTACTATTCGTAAACTACATACAATTTTACTAGTTCTAGAACACATATAAACAGGAAAATGAATTTATTTCAGGACTCGCCCAATTTCTTGCATACCAAGTCAATCCTGCTATCTTTTAAGCAGCAAACCTGTCGATGATGTCTTCATAAAATGTCTGAGTTTAACTGAAGGTGGACAGTATATCTATATGCAAAGCTATGGGGCTAATGATGAAAGTCTCTCGTGTGATGTAGCATTCCGAGTGAAATTTTCAATCTTTTCAAACAGAAAAATTATTTTATACAACTTATCTACTTTCTTAGAACTTTTTAAAACAAAGAATAAATGGAACTGTAGGTCGTACAGAATTTAAAAATCTTTTTTATCCTCATGTTTAAGTCTACAAAACGGTATTTCTAATAAATTACAAACCGTGTTATTTTCGGGATACTTATTTCGCACTCATTTATCAACATTTTCTATGTACTGGTACCTAAGTACTCGTATAATAGCACTATAGTGATTAAACCTATAATATAACTATGATATAGGATTAATACACTATATACACTTATCAGTAATATATTATAAATACATTAAATATTAAGTTAATATATACGTACTCAATATTAAACTACATGTATAAATTTACGCGCGCGTTAAGCTTTCAAATACAAGAGCTGGAACAAAACTGCAAGCTCATGAGCTCATGAGAAGAAATAATACACGCCGCGGAAAACAACTTTTAAACTTTGTGGGGTGTATTCCTGATAAAATAACCCAGAGCCAGCTAATTTACCTCTGCAGGGATGGTTGCTTGGATACAAGGAATAATAAAGAAGAAATGCGCACAAGTCTGCATAGGATGTTTGTTCGTTAGTCTTCTGTGCTAAGTTCGGTCACTGTTTTTGGGCACTCGGTACACTGCAGGACGTGGTACTTGTCATACCTTGCACCACTTGGACACAAGGAATGAGAATACGATTCTCGAGTCAGGTAGTACATACTGTAAAATTTCACAGCCCTTAAACAATATACCCTGGCCTTGGAGACCAGCTTCAACGGTCAACCCTTCTCTGAGATCTGCAAACTGGTTACTCCACCTACAACAAGTCTGACAGTTCCCCGTAACTGAAAGACTCAGAAACGCACTTCACTCATACAATCTTTCTTTAGTGAGTGACATCACGTTACCATGGAAACCAAGTGCTGTATGAGAATGGGAACCCAAATAATTTCACCTCTACAGTATTGCAAGTTCTAATAGACACCGCTCGGCGCTCGTAACAGTTGACATTATTCTATTCAGCGGACGGTTACAGGTACTATTTATACACCTAAACACTGTTCATAACGACTGAAAAGAAAACTTTTTTTTTTATTTTAGAAATAATGGTATCGGTAATAACTTCAATGAATTAATACGAGATAAAATTGTGTTTTACACGTAAATACACCTGAATAACCGCCCCTGCAACCAGATATCTTGTCCTGGTTTCGCGACCAGACGTTCTAACCGTTACTCCACAGGTGTGGACTACGAGAGAATGTACCGGTATATGTATTGCATAGTTTCTTTAAGAACAAATTTCAAGCTCACGATGAGAATCGAACCCGCGATATCATGATTTGTAGTCACGAACGCTAACAGATAGGCAACGAATCGGATTTTGCAGAATTTGCTGTTATACTGTTGCCATTTTTATCTAAGGTTGCATTGTATTCTATGAATGCTATTAGGAAAACTATCGTATTCTACACTGGCATTCCGTATTCTATGGTACTCTAGCGCAGCTTCACAACTCTAGATCCAACACAGACTTTTGATTTCATTTCATAGTGTTCTGTCGAAGGACAGGTTTTTCATTGCAAACCCAGCATTCTCCAGTATTTCCTATTTTTTTGCTTTCCTCTTTGTCTCCGCATATGATTCATATATCTTAATGTCGTCTATAGTTTGACAACTTCAAGTGAAACCCAGTAAAACACGCCAACTTCTGGAATCTCTCTTTCTTTCTTCTCTCTCCCTCGCTCCTCGTCATTCAGTCACCAATCACCATGTAAATATCTGAGAGGGTGTGTGTGGGCATCGCGACCAATAGAAGAACCACTCTCCAGTATTACCACAATAACGGATTCTTCATTTTTGCCTCGACTGTCGGCTAGGAAGGTTCCATTATGCTAGCATTGCAGGCAACTAGTCAACCTTTTAATGCTTTTATTAGCAGGTTTGACAAACTGAGTGGACCTGCAAGTACATAGTGCATAGTGCTCTCTCCCTTCCCCCCGTGCTTTCTCACTTGCTCCTCCCCAAGACAGCCAGCGCTCACGTAGTAATTCGGTCAGGGTTTCAGTTCGATTTGTCAATCTATATCATCTGATATCTTCTTCTGCCCCGAACTCTTCTCCCGTTCACCATTCCTTCCAGTGCATCCTTCAGCAGGCAGTTTCTTCTCAAACAGTGACTCAGCCTTCCTTTCACCACATACTGTAGGTTTCAATTGTTTGTCTTTTCATCTGATACAATTTACATGTTTATATAGCCTATTCGTTGAATGCTAACGTAGGCATAGCCAAGATTTTTCATATGGGTGTGCCAGAGGTAATTCCACTTCCCCTCTTACCATAACAATTCGTTATGCATCCGTATCCAAAGATAGCATACGAAAACCAGCTATTTCCTATCAGGGAAAGCTATTTCTGTAAAAGGACATGATAGAATAGTTGTATAATATTTTATTTTTATTCATTTTATTTAATTTTTGTTGATTTTACTTATTTATTTGTTAATTATTTTATTAATTCATTTTATTTACTACTTATTTATTTATTTGTTAATGTATTTATTTATTTACATATTTGTTTACTTACCGTACTTACATACTATACTATTTTTTATTTATTTTTATATTTAATTTTTATTTATTTTTGTAATTTACTTACTTTTTATTAATTTTATTTATCTATTTATAAGCTTATGCCGAGATATGGAAAAATATTTAAGAAAATGAGTAAACGTTTATTGACATACTGGTAGAGTGGTTTTCTAAGAATATGTAGAGGAACACTCTGCACATTTCACAGCTATGTCTGTGATGTTAAACTGGGATGTACGAGGGTTGTTTGAAAAGTTCATAGCCTGCTACTACGATTATTCATTTCTCAACATAATCCCTCGTGAGATTTACACACTTTTTCCATCGATGCTGCTATATCTTCCTTGTACACAGATTCCTCATGGTCTGCAAAAAAGCCTTCTGCTGTTGCTATATCCTAATGAGTTTTGGGAAAAGAAAGAAGTCTGAGGGGATGAGAATTGGTGAGTGGAGACAGGGGTGCTGCAACAATTCGATTCGAACCGTAGTTCGTGTAGTTTAGCAACTGCAATTGCAGACGTGTCAGCAGGTGCATTATGATGAAACAACACTTTCTTCTTGGCCATACCTGGCCTCTTCTCGTAAATTTTCCTTTTCAGTTGCTGCTGGAGTTTTGAATAATATTCTCCGGGTATTGTTCTCCCCTTTGTTAGGTAGTTAGTCATGATTATCCAATGTTCTTAGCATTTGATTATTCACAATAAGTAACAATGCTTCCACTGTATATAGTCCATACTACAGAACGTCCATATGATAAAATGTCCATAAGGTCAAAATGTCCATACGGTGAAAATGTCCATACGACAGAAAGGCCATATGATAAAATGCCCGTTAGGTCAAAATGTCCATAGTGTCAAACGTCCATAATGTCCAAGTTCAAAGGAAAATTCTGCTTGAATAGAACACAAATTTTATTCCATAACTCGTACAGATAAGTTATTAATCATCGGGAACCGGATCCCCACTTTTAAGATGGTAACTAATACTTTTAAGATTTAAGAGAATATCTCCTTTTTCTTTGTACTTGTTGTAGTTTCTCACAATCTGGAGAATTTGTCTTTGATTCGTCAAATACATTTCATTTCCAGCTCTTTAATTTGTGTATGCCTCATTCTTGCTTGCAATATTTTTGTCCAAATTCCATTTTCTTCGAGCTTTGGGCACTGTATAAATTGCCAAGTGGATGGATGTACAATTATCACGCATTGAAGGAGATTGTGCCAGTCTTCTACTGCATTGTTTGTGTGCTGCATGCCTTTCAGGCTTGGGAGGTTCATGTTCCTGTATCGCCAATATATTTTTGTTCTATCTCTATTAAAGTCATGATGTTGGAACAGGTATCCACGAAGAGAAAGAAGTGGCTTACCCTTCTCTGATGGCACTAACTGAGGATTTCGTTCCGTCTTTAAAAAATTCAGTTCTGATTAGTTCTGCATTTGAAAATTGTTACATACTCGTAGGTTACTATAACTACCATGAACAATGGATATAGTGTACATTATAGAGCTATGGACATTATGACTGGACATCAGAGTGAAGTGGACATTATAGAACTATGGACATTTTGACTCTGGACGATTTAACATGGACATTTTCAACGTGGACATTATTCCATGGACATTTTGACATTATAATCCTGGACTTTATGTCTGATAACCGTAACAACCACTAATGTAGCAAAGGGTAACACCGTGATTTCATTTAAGCAAAGGCATTAATTAGTTCGCCTTTTGTTTCTTAAGCATTTATAAATGTAAAACATTTGAATATGGTAGGATATACGTGTATTTTCGCCTAGCACTTTTTTACATGTAATGGTCGACTTCTCAAGGAACATTTTAATATTGAAAGTACAGTTTTCAAATTTATTTCTTTGGTAGTACTAGTGCTTAATTATTAATTCTTTTCATCTTGCCTTCCCCCAACCCTCCTAAATAATACCACTGCTCTTCTTCGCAAGTTAAGACTGAATTCTATACTTTTCAATATCACTATTTCATTGAGAGGTAGGTGACCAATTTACCTGGCAACATTTTGACGATTATCCCAAAGATCTTAGTGTAAGGTTTTCCTATCATAGTGATTTTTGGAAGGCGAACATCAAGCATCCTTACTTAATACATGATCTCTCCATCCTTTTCTTTACTTCTTTATTTTACTCATTTTACCACATCTTGATTTTCACATTTATTCCAAATATTTTCATACTCTGTCTATCATAATATAAACTATAGCCTGTAATATGTACTTTGGAGTGTTTTCATTTCTGTTACTGACATCATTTTTTCGAGCCTTTATCTTTCTGCCCTGGTGTCTGTAGAACATGTTAAAATAGCTCTTACACATGTTTTATACATCATTGTAATGTTTTCTATGCGGACTCGAAATGGACTGGAGTAGGATGGAACAGCATTCTGGTTTGGGCATTTCATGAACTTTTCCGTTCCATCTCGCAGAAAATGACTATTATCTCTTCCAGATTGTTTTAATTTTAATTATATATGATATTTCAATTAAGTGTAAATTAAAATTGTTAAAAATACTAACAATGGCACTATCGGTACTGATTTATTGTACTGGGAAAATTATAAATCATTGGTACAAAAAGAAAACATTCCTGTGACTGTTATAATGAATTTATTTCATAAATACAAATATAACATTAAAGATTATTTCTCCAAGTTTCCATGGACATTCACAGATGTTCGATGTGGGCGTCATTTGTGACACTGAAGATGTCTACACGATACTCCATTTCTTGCTATACTCGTATTTATTATTAATTTGTGCATGCAACAAGTCACGAGGTCTGAGCAATCTCAAGCAATGCGTCCTTGCTGCGAGCAAACTGCGTGAGAAATTCCACCTCGAGAGGGTGGAGGCAGCCAGCGATGACAAGGGAGTGCAGTGGGGGACCAAGTTCGACCTCCTTCATCTCCTGCAACGAGCAGGCCACTATTTGCTGGTCCTCAGCCCCTACACGTGCCACACCCACACACAGTGAGGAAGCTGAAAATGCTGCAACACAAATCAGTAGATCTCTTGTGAGAGGAAACAAAATGTTCATATAAACATTCACCAGTTTAGCCTAATCGGTTACAACTTCTGAACAAAAAACATAAAACCTGTACATTTATTTCTGAACCACAGAGTAGTTCATAGGATTATAGGAGAACTAGAATGTTTGGCAGTGGGCATTAAGACATGTGATAAAATTGGAGGATCTTCCACTAGTGAATTATTTCTTTTCCCTTAATTATGTTAATGTATATGAACATATGATTTTTTTCAACTAACATAATCCTGCAGAACTGCACGCATTGTATTCTTCACCTGACTTAATTAGAAATATTAAATTCAGACGTTTGAGATGGGCATGTAGCACATATGGGGAAAGTCAGAAATAATATAAAGTGTTAGTTGGGAGGCCGAAAGGAAAAAGACCTTTGGGGAGACTGAGACGTAGATGGGAGGATAATATTAAAATGGATTTGAGGAAGGGGAGATATGATGCTAGAGACTGGATTAATCTTGCACAGAATAGGGACCGATGGCGGACTTATGTGAGGACGGCAATGAACCTGCGGGTTTCTTAAAAGCCATTTGTAAGTAAGTAACATAACCCTGAATTTGCAGTATTAATGTACATATAAACACTTTAAAAACTTTCCTTTTGACGCATAAAGGCTGGTTCACAATAAACCGGGAACGGAAACGACGAGAACGAGAACGGAAATAATGTTAAAATAAATGTATTTAAATGTGATCATTCACAATTAACTATTGTGAATGCTCACATTTAAATACATTTATTTTAACAATATTTCCGTTCTCGTTCTCGTTGTCCTTTCCGTTCCCGGTTCATTATGAACCAGCCTTAACAGCTGCCAAATTCCTGAAAAAGATGTTACACCTAATAAAATTAATACTTGATATCTCATGATGCCAATGGTCCATTACACACATTCCTGGACAATGTGATGAAAGAACTAAACAGCTAAAGTGGAAGTGTATTATTATGATGTACCTCGGTACATCATAATAATAAAGTGGAAGGGTTTGTTTCACACAACATACCCATCTGTCCTTGGTCTCCAGCTTCTGCTTCCTTTCTGTTGATGATCTCCAGAAGCTGCTCAACTGCCTCACAGACTGACATGAAGCGTGGAGGCTGGTACTCCTTCTTCTTCTTCGTTAAGCTTTCTAAAGTTGGCTCTTTAACTCTAATATCTGTATTGAATGCACATTAAAGCCTTTTCAGACACTGATAGTAACAATAATTTTTTATTGTATATTTTGAACGTAATGGATCAGATCTGGTGACCTGTTCCAAGCACATGTCAAAGGGATGTTTTGAAATTACAGACATATTTAATAATTTCAATTTATAATACAATTAATGAACCTGATTAACTTATCAATTTAATGTAAAATAAAAGTAAAATTCCACACATACACGCCACGCCACAGAAACACTGGTAAAAACCAGGAATGTTCAGGTATTAAAACTTGTTTTTCTCGATAATGATTTAATTTTTTTTTTAATTTTAATTAATTTATTTAATACTTTACACTTGAGCTACATTAGGCATTGCAGCCCGAAAGAGCAGAAGCTCATGCTCGGGCGCAGTTCAGATCAGTTATACAAAATATATCACAAAATTAAGAGAGTTCATTGAGCACAATAACATTAATAAATGTCAAAATACATACAGCATGTAATAATAGGGTCTATATACAAATAGAAAATACAAAAGTACATAAATATTAGAGTATCAATTTTTAACGCAATTAGCTTAAACAATTAAATAATTAATCTGATTTGTTTCTTAAATCTATGTGTGTTAAGTGTACTTAGCTCAGGGTAAGCTCTAATTAATGCATTATATATTTTGGGTCCAAAATTTCTGCTGTTTTAATCCAGCAGTTGTGTGGCACTTGGGAGTATTTAGAAAGAAACTGTAGTTTTGTCTCGTATGGTATTCGTGAGGATCAAATTTAAATTTATTGTGGTTTTTATGGATGTTTTGTTACATTTTATGTTTCCCCCTCCCAACACCCTTCATTTGTTGAGTCCTGAGATCAGAAATATCTTAAAAATTACACAAGTTAATGTAATAAACATGAGGGGGAAACTGAGAGCCATTTGTCTTAAAAGAACTAATCCCAAGACCCTGAAGTGAGGGAACTCTGTGATCTATTGTGTTGTGGGCAGTCCATATTTAACTGTTTTCATTTATGTCTACTTTACCTAGCAGACAGAGGGTGTGCAGGCCTCTCTTTCTGTTGCCGATGATCTTGTCGTAGAAACTGTCAGGTTGCCACGAGTCTGTCCAGTATGGAATGGAAACTGTCTCTCCAAAGTTGTAAAGCTGTGAACAATGGGAAAAATTATGACGTTGAACACAAAATTTGGAATGTAAAAGCTTAACAATAGTAAACAAATTCTGAAATAGTGTAAGTTCTTTCATAATCACATCTCTCATTTGGATGGTTAATGCAAGGCAGCATCTTTTCCATTTTCCATTCTACATTCTCCATAACACAATTGAAACAAGACTCAACAGAGTACAGGAAGCTCTGTATCAGTCGCGTTTGGAAGTGTTAAAATATAACCTACCCATCAACCAACACTTTGTAATATAAAAAAAAAACAGAGTTGCAAGATAGCTGAGAAATTCAGAATATTATGAAATGCAGGCACTGAAGAGATTTTCTAGGCATTCTTCAGTTTAGTATTTAACTGCAATAGCTTTCATTATCATCGTCATATTTATCATCCTTTTAGTACCTATTACAATACAGCAGGCCTATTTAAAGATCTATGGCCAAACCTGTCAGAGCCTGATAAATAATTAGAACGAGAAACTTGCCTCGCTGTTGTACCTGATTCTTCTAGTTCTTGTGGTTCCTATTCACAGGCAAATTTTTCTTTGGGAAGTAGCATCATAGTTAACAAACCTGAAGTCCACAGCAGCCAATAGCATTCATTATCGAAGCATTGTGAATGATCTTGCATGTGATGCCCGCTTCCTTGGCCCTGAGTGCTAGATCTGTGTGTGTCGTTGCACCAAATGGGTCTCCCACAACCAGTAGCGCCACATCTTTAGTATCAGCATCTTGTAGGATCGCATCTGCTCCTTGCTCAACAACATCACGGTCCGCAATTATCAAGCTGCGTCCATAGTACTGTTCCTGAAATTCGCACATTGTGCGTAAAAGTAGAATTCAATGATAAAAGTATGATAAACATTGACTGCAAATTATTACAATTACAGAGATGTGAAATTTATTCTTTAGGCACGAATGTCAAAACTAGAGCTGAGAGATGCAGCTGATCGTATATCGTAGGCCTATATGCAAGGTATAAAAAAGCCTAAACTAATCAAACCTAACCTGTCACATTCGTATAAGCAAGGGAGTACGAAGGGAATTACCTCAGCGCTAGTTTAGCCAATGTAATGAAATATGCCCCTAAAATTATTTTCCCTTCTCCTGAAAAATTATGTCACGAACGAGAAAAGGCTGGTGACTACATCACCATACACAATATTAAAAAAATCTATATAACCTAATCCACAGAATCTAACCTTACCAGAATTTCTTTACCGACTGTCAAAATTGATGTATATGCTTCCAAGTAAACTCTTTCAGCTTTTCTTACTATTTCCAGTCCTTTAACTGTAATATCTTTTGCGTCCCCTAATCCCAAACCAATAATATAAAACATGTTATGAATATTCACAAGCACATGTACACATTAGTAAATAGATACCTGTACCTCAGTATAGCCAGTCGATCGGAGAACTTTTTCCCTTCACAGTAGGTGAAATTTTCCTTTCACCTCTGATCACGTGTACATAATCAGGGCTTTCACTACTTAACACAACATTTCCCATTGATTTCAAAACCGTCTTTGTTAAACATTTTTTTAGCATATCCGTCTGCTAATAAAATTTGTTGTAAAGTGTAAAAGCACTCTCGAAAGCATTCAAGCAAGTGCTCACTGTTCAAGCTCGTTGTCAATCTCCCATTTTTAATGGAAATTCCCTTTCTTTCGTCCAGTCCCTCCAGCTCTCAAAATTGATGAAATTTCCCGCTATCTGGCAACCCGGGCTAGTCACATATTCAACAAATAGTTCAGAATTTTGTCAATAGATTTCATCGTTTGTACAAGTAGCGGTTAAACAATTGACCGTAGAAATCTTCGATTGGATGAGATTAGCCCTGGGAGAACCAATAGTAGAGCAAGTTATACATAACCTTTTTTGAAATCTCAGTTTCGGAAGATTATTCACATAGAGTTGAATGCTATGGAGAAATTAGTTTTGTTCCTGTGAGTGAAACATGTTTATCTCGGATGTGGTGTGGAATAACAAAGAAGAATTATACAATGTAATCATAAACGAATTGCGACACATAGGATTGAAGCACAGAATTAAGAAATCAATCGGTAAATATTCACAGGTGAGATGCCAATTGCAAAATTATAATCAGCAAATTTTGTTACTGTCTTATTTCATATGTTGTTTAAGATGTTATGTAATAAATTATTGTGACAAATGTTGTAGCATGCGAAAAATGGCAGTGCAGAAACCAGACTCTTCAAGGTTCCTCTTAATCATCTTGAGAATGAAGTTACCCTCCTGTTGCGCTGTGGAACAGCTGTTGAAGTACCTAGCTTTGTTGCGAGGGCATGTTCTTACATAAAAAAGCACATAGAAACTGAGGGAATTTTTCGGAAAGCTGGATCAACTTCTCGACAGAGAGAATTAAAGGTGTGTAGACGGAATTCCTTTTTCAATTACAGTTTCACATCTTTCATATTTTCTTTCTGAATAAAAATATTTTAGAAATTGTTCCTACAAAATTTGTTTATCCTTATTGTATGTTCTGATTGGTACTTGGTTATTGAACAAGAAAAGTTGGATGCTATACTTAGATGTTTTTGGAATATAAACTGAAGCTGAAGTAGGACTACAAGTAACATTACTTATGGAAACTGTAGACTTCTCTGAAGTAGCTCGAGGTCGGGTTTTTTAGAACGTTTTCATTTTTCGCTGTGCTTTTAATTTTATGTCTCTCTCTGACTTCCCAATCACAAACTTGTTTTTCCGAAGATTAATCTGTTTAACTTCTTCAGAACGAGAAGCTGCAATTTAAAAATCAAAATTTGGTCTCTCTAACAACTTTTCAGCTTAAGTTTGTCCATTTTCTGTTAGCAGTATAGTATCAACGAACTTTTACATTGTGGAAAACAACACTGATGCATTTTTATCTGACATGAGTTTGTTTTATTTAAAATAAAATAGTAAGCTGGTTTCCATTAGGCAACTATTAAAACGTTTCAAGTTAGTTTTATTTATCTCTGTGTTTGTTTTGCCCACTTTAGAATGTAGAAACCAGTTTAGATCACTGCGGTTTTTTATCAACATTGGTATGTGGCATTAATTTTATTAGGGCTATAGACTGTAATTCCAGTAATGTTGTTGAGGTGTTGAATATCGTTGACTGTATTGCCTTATTTATGTTTTTTTATCTATCAGAGATGAGTTGCTAAACATAATAGATAAAGAAAATGGCCTATAATGTGCACATTAAAAGTATGGCTGTGAGACGGTTAAAAAAAGGATTATATAACCAGATACGTTATGCATAGAACATGAATGATAACTGTTGTTCTATTTGCATATCATTAGACAAACAGATCTGTAATGGGTCATTTATAGGATTATGTGGAACAGTAATCAAAGGTCAAACCTGGTACAGTAGTGGCAGGATGATTCATTTGCTGTGTCTTTGGGATAATGGGGATTAGTAAGTTCAATGACTCATTCATGACAGTTGAATGGTCGAAGTTCAATTTGTAATTAGATGTATATTAGTAGGTTCAAATTACATAAATTGCATACTGAATTTTTTTTTTCTGATGTGGATTTGAAATTGTTTAATCCGAGATCTGTGGGTCACTAGAGATCGAGGTGTTGGTGGGTTGCATAAAAAATATTAAAATACTTCGCAGTTATCTATTTCATTAAAATGATTGAAGGATCAAAGTCTGTGAGTTAATAACCATGAGTGTAGAATAAATTAAACAACTTTAGCAACTATTATATATGTACTATGTTATTCAGAATTGTTGGTATGTTATGCAGGATTGTCTTTAGACATCTCTGTTTCCAAGTAATTCAAATAATTTCAAATATAAGTTTTGTGCAAGTCGTGGAAAAATACAATCACTAAGGCCACAGCAAAAGAAAAGTTACTGAAAAGAATTTTCGATGATCGTTCACCTCTGCTGAGGCATGTGAACCTGAGATCTGGTCTGTTGTGACCCTTCATGGACTGTTGCACCACGGATTATTGCACATTAAGTTCAAGACAGCTTGCTAACAGAATTCTCTCCCAAGATTGAAATTATATTAACACACTCTTGAACAAGTTCTGAAGTTGTAAGGATGTTTATTAATATTTGAGCAAAAAAATTCGCTCCGGCGCCGGGGATCGAACCCGGGTCCTTGGTTCTACGTACCAAGCGCTCTGACCACTGAGCTACGCCGAATTCAATCCACAGCACCGGATCGAACCTCCCTCCTTCATTGTTTCCTGACTGCAAGCTAGGTATATATGTTGACGTTTTATGTCCAAGTCAACTGCCATTATGCAAGGGATGTATTCAGCTGAGTGACTTATCTGGCCAGGATTCCGCAGTTAAGTGCACAGTAATCTGTAAGAATATGCACTGCTAGCTGCGGAATCCTGGCCAAATAAGTCACCCAGCTGAGTGCGCCCCTTGCATAATGACAGTTGACTTGGACATAAAACATCAACATATATACCTAGCTTGCAGTCAGACCAAAAGGGAAACAATGAAGGAGGAAAGTTCGATCTGGTGCTGTGGATTGAATTCGGCGTAGCTCAGTGGTCAGAGCGCTTGGTACATAGAACCAAGGACCCGGGTTCGATCCCTGGCGCCGAAGCGAATTTTTTTCTCCTCAAATATTAATTGTCAATTACAGAGATTATTCTGTAGGACAAATTAATAAATCTTTAATAAAATGTTTATTGTTAATTTTGTGCTTGGAAGCATTTCTTAAGAATATCACGTAGCATTTATATGAATTTGAAGATATCTTTTCTGTTGGCTGTGAACTTTTTTTGCAATTAACTTAATGACTGTTACAAAAATCATATTCTAATTTATATTTGTGTAAAATGTATTTATTGATACAATGCCAGACTTGCAAGCATAGTTGAAAACATTGAATAATTTATTTGTTTTGTAATGATGAAGTGTGCAATTAGGCATTGCTGTTGCTGTTTAGGCACTTCTGGACAGTGGGAGAAACTTTGGTCCAGAGCACCACGTGATTGACATAGCAAACCTCCTGAAGATGTTTTTTAGGGAGCTCCCAGAGCCTCTTCTGCCGCACTCGTTCCATGATGTGCTGCTGAGGTAAGCATTGTACAGTGTTATGTACTCATCTGCACACACCTTGCTTTTCATGTTCTTACTTCTTTGTGTCTGGTTGCAGGTGTCTACTACTCCGTGATAAGAAACTAGAAGGGATTCTTTTAGCATGTCTCCTGCTGCCAACTGCGCATATCAACACTTTGGCATATTTAATGCAGGTAAGACATGTGTTCATCGTAACGTTTATATAATTTAAATTCACCTTTGTGGTCATGGTAGCTAATTTGGCGAAGAAACGTACTGAAAACACGGGTCTATATGACTATAGGATATCGGTAGTATGTTCATGAGAATATATGTTGGCTAGATTGGGGAATGGGGTGATGTCATAAGATTGACGTCATCGGTTAGTAGGGTTACATTTTGTGTTTGCGGGTAAAAATATAGAGGTCGTTGTGCATTCCGGTGGTTAGGTTGGTATAAAGTGTAAATTTTATTGGTGGTTGGTACTGATGACGTTTGAATGGCGTACCAGTAAAACATGTGTTTGGATGGTGTGTAAATCATTCTATTATTTGTTCAATTCGTGAGCAGTTGTGCTACTGGTGATTTGTTTGGCTATGGAGTGCGTTGCTGGCCCAAGAGGAGTGAAACGGAGGGCTGAACAAGGTCGAAGTATGTGAGAAGGTTAGAGGGTTAATTGAGGTGATATCTCAGTGACATGAGGTCGACTTATGTGAGAAGGTTAGTGGGTTAGTTGAGGTGATGTCTCAGTGACATGAGGTCGACGTATGTGAGAAGGTTAGAGGGTTAGTTGAGGTGATATCTCAGTAACTTGAGGTTGATGTATGTGAGAAGGTTAGAGGGTTAGTTGAAGTGATATCTCAGTGACATGAGGTCGACGTATGTGAGAAGGTTAGTGGGTTAGTTGAGGTGATGTCTCAGTGACATGAGGTCGACGTATGTGGGAAGGTTGGCGGGTTAGTTGAGGTGATATCTCAGTGACTTGGGGTCGACGTATGTGAGAAGGTTAGAGGGTTAGTTGAGGTGATATCTCAGTGACTTGAGATTGATGTATGTGAGAAGGTTAGTGGGTTAGTTGAGGTGATATCTCAGTGACATGAGGTCGACGTATGTGAGAAGGTTAGAGGGTTAGTTGAGGTGATATCTCAGTGACATGAGGTCGACGTATGTGGGAAGGTTGGCGGGTTAGTTGAGGTGATATCTCAGTGACATGAGGTCGACGTATGTGAGAAGGTTAGTGGGTTAGTTGAGGTGATATCTCAGTGACATGAGGTCGACGTATGTGAGAAGGTTTGAGGGTTAGTTGAGGTGATATCTCAGTGACTTGAGGTTGATGTATGTGAGAAGGTTAGAGGGTTAGTTGAGGTGATGTCTCAGTGACATGAGGTCGACGTATGTGAGAAGGTTAGAGGGTTAGTTGAGGTGATATCTCAGTGACTTGAGGTTGATGTATGTGAGAAGGTTAGTGGGTTAGTTGAGGTGATGTCTCAGTGACATGAGGTCGACGTATGTGGGAAGGTTAGAGGGTTAGTTGAGGTGATATCTCAGTGACTTGAGGTTGATGTATGTGAGAAGGTTAGAGGGTTAGTTGAGGTGATGTCTCAGTGACATGAGGTTGACGTATGTGAGAAGGTTAGAGGGTTAGTTGAGGTGATATCTCAGTGACTTGAGGTTGATGTATGTGAGAAGGTTAGAGGGTTAGTTGAGGTGATATCTCAGTGACTTGAGGTTGATGTATGTGAGAAGGTTAGAGGGTTAGTTGAGGTGATGTCTCAGTGACATGAGGTCGACGTATGTGAGAAGGTTAGAGGGTTAGTTGAGGTGATATCTCAGTGACTTGAGGTTGATGTATGTGAGAAGGTTAGAGGGTTAGTTGAGGTGATGTCTCAGTGACATGAGGTCGACGTATGTGAGAAGGTTAGAGGGTTAGTTGAGGTGATATCTCAGTGACTTGAGGTTGATGTATGTGAGAAGGTTAGAGGGTTAGTTGAAGTGATATCTCAGTGACATGAGGTGGACGTATGTGGGAAGGTTGGAGGGTTAGTTGAGGTGATATCTCAGTGACTTGAGGTTGATGTATGTGAGAAGGTTAGAGGGTTAGTTGAGGTGATGTCTCAGTGACATGAGGTCGACGTATGTGAGAAGGTTAGAGGGTTAGTTGAGGAGATATCTCAGTGACTTGAGGTTGATGTATGTGAGAAGGTTAGAGGGTTAGTTGAAGTGATATCTCAGTGACATGAGGTCGACGTATGTGGGAAGGTTGGAGGGTTAGTTGAGGTGATATCTCAGTGACATGAGGTCGACGTATGTGAGAAGGTTAGTGGGTTAGTTGAGGTGATATCTCAGTGACATGAGGTCGAATACTGTGAATTCGATTATATAAGTGCGTTTTCTCTGCCATGTATAGTGTCGAATTGCCGAAATTTCACGTATGGGATCGTTTGAGGATTTCCTATTTTGAATAAGAACGGATGGGTTGTATTCCAGAATGGGATGTTGTGAAATGGTTTTGCTGATATCCTGTTTTGGATAAGAGTGGATGGGCTCTGTTCCAGAATGGGATATCGTCAATTTGTGTGATTATTCTTTTTAGATAGTTTTATTTACTCATCGTGTTGGTTTACGTCGGCCATGTTGTGACGTCACTGCGTTGTGACGTAACTACCGCCATGTTGTGACGTCATCGTTTGTCAAACTTGACGAAAATTAAGCGATATCCTATATTAAAAGAATCCCGAAAACACAAAGTTGCATGCTTCACGCCATTACAGACTTTTGTAATGCATAATATTGGAAAAGGTGCAACGATTTTCTTGATTTTTTGTCTCGTGTGTGTAAATTGAAATGATATCAAATAAAAAGAATCTTTAAACAAATGGTAAGAAACAGGTACAGGTTTACAAAGCTGAGCTTTTTTCTCTCTTACTCACTTTTTTTGTGTCATCACCACAATAATAGTTTTTATTCTTTACCTTCATTATTTTCACATCACTCTCCTGATCATTTGAATAGTTACTACATAAGATTTACTATCAGAACGTTATAATCTGTACCTTGAAATTACAAGTCCTCTGTCCACAATCATAGTTTTTATTCTTTACCTTCATTATTTTCACATCACTCTCCTGATCATTTGAATAGTTACTACATAAGATTTACTATCAGAACGTTATAATCTGTGCCTTGAAATTACAAGTCCTCTGTCTTGCTTTGTGTATATTACTCGTTTAATAGGACAGTTTCCTCTTTTCTGTTCCCAAGTTTTTTTGTGAATGGTTTTGTAGCAGTGGCAATCATCAAAGCAAATTGTTACCTGTAATGAACCTGAGGCACAATAGTGGCAACATAAGAATTGTAGTAATATGCGTTCAATAATATGTCAACATCCACCCCACTTTTAAAAGTATGAAGCATATTTATTTGCGTTTTAAATTAAATTAATTTTGTTATTACAGAGTGCCGTACAGGGAGAGTGAATCCTGCCATCTCTCGGCAATACAGTTTGCATGCAGTTGCCAGCTCTTGCGGATAACATTCTTGCTATATCATGGCACTAACACGTATAGTCTGACAAATGATCTTTTGCGTAACTAGTGAATTTTTTTATTTAAGGAATTGGAGAGAATCTTAACCTAAATTTCAGAGCTGTTGCTCAAAATGTGATCTTATGTCCAAGGCAGGGGCAAATATGATAAGCATTAGATTACTAAGGTTGACAACTATATAAATACTTGAGACATTTCTGAGATTTATATGACATATTTTATATTACAGTTCCTCCAGGAAGTAGCATCTCATAGTGAATCAAATAAGATGGATGTGACGAACTTAGCAATCATTATTACTCCGTCAGTGATGCCTGTGGAAGATAAAGTCGTAATCCACTGTGCCACCAGACTCACGCATCATGTGGAAGTTGTTGAGGTGGGTATATGTGATATTTGACCATTCAACTCGTACTTATTTTGTAAGATTTTCTCTTTTTATTTTTCGAAAAATTACCTTTTTGAAAATAGGTACTATTGTTAAGGACCAAAAGTTTTGAATGATTTATGTGGTAAAGTGATGTTAGTGTGGTAGTATAATTCGACATTATTTATAAAGATCTTGTTTATATGATTTGCTGGTTAGTGTTCATGTATGTAATGTAATGTGTGCTTAATGGATGCACTTCATTTCTATATTCACAGACTTTGCTTAAAATTTTTCTATTATAGTTACTGATTAGGAATGCTGATAAGATTGGGAACCTGCCAGAGAATCTGAGTGAGAAATTGGCAGCATTCAACTCTATCCCTTCACTGTCTACTGATGAGCAAGATGATGATTTATCACGACAAAGCAAAAAGAAGAAGAAGCGACGAAGTGGATCCCTTACACGTTAGTTTATAATTTATTTTTCTCCATTATAAGATTAACTTCTAAGCACTGTGGTGAACAAAGACATTGCACAGGGTTTCTCTCAGAGTGTTCCCATTTCTCTCTATCTTTCCATAAAGAATTTGAGTAGCCACGACCAGAAAGAAATTGTATGTGAAACTGTAGCATTGAACTGTTACATTTTGTGTATGTGCTCATTAATATGTACGTTATGTGCATATTCTAACAGGAATGTTGAATGGATTGAAGAAAATGGTTGGTAAGGGAACTCCTGAAGTGGATGAGAATCATCTCATTACTTCCACACCCGACTTCTCAACTCCCTGTGTTAAGTCAAGCAAAAAACGGAAAGCTGCAGAGGTGGCGGGTGCTTTTTCAAGCAAGAAAAAGTATGTATATCACTACACTTATGTTTACATGGTCTTTTTGCATATCAAGAGTGTCTGAGAAAGCTTCAGCATTGCTGCATATAAGCCAGCTTGAAGTATTGTTGCCTATGTACAATTAGCCATAGAGTGTAGAACACGAACCCACATACCAGGAAAGAACTGAAAAGTAGACAAAACATTAAGGTGTTGCCTCAATTTGACAGATAGATGGATTATGATAGTTTCATAAACAAAGTTACAATTGTTAGGAAAACCAAAGTAAAGTATTTAGCATCACCTTGCTGATTGTGGATGTGTGACTGTTTTAACTGCTTATACAATGTGTTCGGCTTAAAACTAGAACAAAACAACAATCATTTACACGAAAACTAATGGAATTTTATTTGCAGATTGTTTCTACATGGACGGCAACTCAAATTTTTTTTACAATGTTACTTTTTCTACATGGACAACTGAAAAAAATTTTACACGTGTTATTTTTTCGTACATGAACATTAAATCAATATTATTTTACATATGTTACCCCACCTCGAAATGCACACCATTAGTGGCATGACACTTGTCCAACTTGTACTCAATTTCCTGCCATGTGTTTGACATCATTACCAGTGTTATGTTCACAATAACTGAATGGATGCTGCGACGTAAATCAGAAAGACCATCTACTGGTGTTTGATACACTTGAGTTTTCCCAAACCCTCACAGAAAAAAATCAAGTGGGGTAATGTCTGGTGATCTCAGTGGCCAAACTATGAGTTCAGCTTGTCTCCCAGTCAAACACCCAAGTAATGTCTCAGCCAGAATGTCCTGTACCACTAGTGCATGATGGCATGGTGCACTGTCTTGCTGCAAAATTATACCATCGGGAAATTGAGGCAGAGCATACTCTGTCAACATGATTCCAGTTACAGTATTCTCTGCAAAAAAGTAAGAACATATTATGACCTTGTCCTTCATTAGTCCGCATCACACATGAAGGAGGCTTTCTGTTGCACGCAGCTGTCTGTCTCATGTCATAATTGATATATAGGTTGGAACCTTATCAGTAGGTCGCAGCTGGTACTCCCACTAAAACGACACTGCACCCTTGTCACAGACTTCTTCGGCAAGAGCAAGCACCAGAACACTTTCTGCTGTGAAGTCCACGTCTTTACAACACATCTATGGTTGCGCTTTCCAGACGTTTACAGTTACAGCGCATGCACATTACTCTCTTCAACCACAAAACATAAAACATTTTGTGTCATTGTTGAAGAACAAACCAACTGTACGAAATTTCTCCATTCGTTTTCGTGTAATACATATTTGTTTTATTCTAGGTTTAAACCGGACACACTGTATTTAATTATGTTTGCATGAACAGTTTGTGTTTGTTGAATTGCTTAAGCTGAGTGTTAGCACAATATAAAACTGTTGTATAGTGAGATCTGTAGTCCAGAATACTGACTGTCAAGGATAGACATCATCTCATAGTAAGGGAATAATTGTTATGTAGCCTAGATTGATTGTAGAAGGAATAAAAGCTGTATAGCGAGAGTGTATTACAGTACTGGGAAAGCAAGAGTACAATGAGAAAAATTGTTCCAACATGGTCTTTGCTTGTTACAAATTCTACTTCGAATTTTGCTGAAATTGAACCCAGTTCCCTGATGTGTTTTCTAATTATTGGTGCTTACTAGGATTGGTTTTGTTGTCTTTAAATTTATACTGTTGTTTTGATCCAGTCCCACATATTTGCTTGGTAAGGACCAAATCATTTTTTAAATTTCAGCTTGTACTGTGTTGGAGAACTCTTATTTCATTTTCGACTAGAAAACATAAACGGTACTAACCTCTAAACATGCGACACCTGGCTGCATATTGAAATAAAACAAAAGAAACAATACTTGGAAAATAACCCCTCATTATCAACTTTGAAGCAATAGATCCAGATGAATTTTAACACAGTTGTAGAAAATGCAGGTTAGATTATTTTGCTGCTCCTTCACTAGATTTTTCAGCACTTAATAATCCTCTGAGAATTCACAGTATGTGAGATCCTTGATGAATGGTTGATGTATCTGATATATCATTAAGTGTTGCATTTTGTCGTCCTTTTAAGATACCTACCCATATATAAACGTACTGATTCAAGCATGTTTGTATCAAGGCAGATAAGCAATTTGAATTAGTCTATTGTATATAACTTCTTATTATTACTATATTGGTATTAAGTTTTCACAGGGTCGCATAGTATTATTTAATTGTTTATGTATCTTCGGTATTATTTATTTACATACTTCTTTATTTAACAAGGAACAGAGGAAATTCACTCAGCTAAAAAGTTTGAGAAACACTAGTTTAGGGCATTTGTAAATTGATGTATATCATGGAAAAAAAATACTTGCTAAAAAGTGTGTCTGATAGTTCGCAAACAGAAAGTTTAGAGCTGTTGATGTTTCTTGGGAAGATGTCGTGGTATAGTAAATTTTTAGTGATACGGATTTGTACAATTTATGGAAAAATGATGAAATTTTGACTGCAAAATAAAAAGCTCTCTCCGAGGAAACAAATTCCAGTTGAACTTGCCAGGATTTCAACTTAGAACTCAATTTTCAACTGCTTTAAGTTATGACACACTAAAAAGGATATTAAAATATTGTCAAGACAAATTTACATTTCTGTAAGATATACAATGTGTTCTGATTATCTCTGGATGGGTGAAAGGGAAGTAGTGGCAATGTCGTCTCCATTTCCCGTGCTTGAAAGTAGGTCAGAGACAGTGATTGTCAGTTCGTTTTGAGTCGCAATAAGTAAAATAAATAATAAATTAGGGGAGTGTAGTAGGAAGTTAAGTGAGACAATAGTGATAATGAAAATAGACGAGGAGTATGGTGGGGAAGGCTAAATAGGATAGCGAAGCAGCATGTGTAGAAAATAAGTGAGATAAGAAAATGGAAAGCACACAAGAAACAGAAACAATAACGAACCTATTAGATAATGGTGCAATAAAGATTTATAAAAAACAAAGTATTATTCGAAACAGTGTTTCCATATAAGTGGACTGGATATCAATAAATTAATTGTAAAAGTGTTAATTTTGAATGAACTGAATTAAATTACACTTCAAAGGCGGGAGTATAAAAGAATTTAAATGAGGGCAGAAATGAGAGACTCTAGTAAATAGTGAATAAGGGA
This sequence comes from Periplaneta americana, assembly GCF_040183065.1. NCBI lineage: Eukaryota > Metazoa > Arthropoda > Insecta > Blattodea > Blattidae > Periplaneta > Periplaneta americana. Next base: position 52,156,017 of record NC_091121.1, on the reverse strand, counting down.
AGGGAAAGAGTATGATACAATAATGAGGGAATGTAAGTAAGAGGTATTAATCCAAATTATAAGAGAGTCTATAAAAAAGTATAATTGTAATGAATGTAGTTGCACTGGATACAAAATTGTGAGGTCCGCTTTACATGGATATAATTGTTGACACGAAATATATCATATTCTTTTGCATAAAAAATTCTTCATAATATGTTTTCTATGTGAATTTTCGTAGAATTTTGAATCTCTTTTATAATTTACTTAGAACAGTAAGACATAAAGCAACCACGAATTGTCAAATATCTCGTTTAGAGAACTGATATCTCCAGATTCACTAGTAGCACAAAATATTCACCCCAACTAGTCTTCCTACATTTCTGACTGCATCTGTTTACTTTCATGAAGATCATTTTTCTTTTTTCCTCTTCCTTTTATCCTATCTCTTCTTTTTATTTCTCGTCTCTTTTTTGTCTGTTTTTCATTTCTTTTGTTTGTTTTGTTTTGTCATAGTCATTCCATACTAACAGGTGGCTTTGTTGTATTGTGGCTTATTGGGTATTTACTGATGGATTTGTAACAAGTTTAAACCTGTAAAGTTAGAAATGTTGAATTGCTAGAGGGTGGGTTCATTCAGATTTTTTTTTCAGCACTTTTATGGAATGCTTCTTAGTGTTTTTCTTGCATGAATAGTACTGGCATTAGGTGTATTCTCAAAAATGTTTCTTTCAAGGCTGTCATCCTTTCAGATACAGAACTTCTGAACAGTCATTGTTTTTCCAAAGGATTTGCCTGACCATTCCTCTGAATATGCAGTGACATTATCTAAAGAAATTCTTCAAAAAAAACTATGCAGTAGTCAGTGCGTAAATATGTGTACCGTAATTCATTTCGGAAGTTTTCATATGAAAATGCTGCAGGTTAAAATAAAATTAGGGGAAACTGTTTCTGTTGGGTAGCTTGAAGTAGAAAGCTTTTTATTGAGCAAAATTACTATTTGTGTCAGTACATTGATCACACAGAAACTGCTGCATATATTTCGTCAACTGTGTGAAATCTTCGTTCTCTAACTTTTGCAAACAGGAAATATTGCTAGGGAGACGTCATGCAGTATGAGGATTGTGAGAGAAGCTCCCATTTGCAACCTAACATGTTGTCACAAGGTTGTTGTGGAGTTACAAGCCTTGGAGAAAAATGATAACATACTCCAAAAGGTGATTGTTTGTATCAAATGACTATATGGATCTTGTCAACAAAAATGACACTGACACTGGTGAGAAATATAACGTGCATATTTCGAATTCACCTTAACAGTGTCTCGTTTCGCGACTCTGAGTAATGGTATTCTGCACTTCTTCACTTTGATACTAAATTAAAGGAAACGAAACCTAAATGGTAAGATGTGACAGAGTGTCCTTGTGCCCACATTGAAAATGCCACACGAACTTAGTATTGTTGCTCCTTAAACACATGTGTGTCTACAAGGCTCTTGCAATTAATTTTGTCTGATAAATCCTTCCTCTGTAAGAGGAATAAAACTTTGGAATCTGTTTTATGAAGCTTGGGGCTTATAAAGGAACCTTATCACTTTACACTAATTAATGGCGTAAACTAAATTCTCAAAATGTTAATTGTATTATTTCCTACTCTGTTGCTCTACCAATTGTTACTGTATTCTCTAATATGGAAAAGTAGAAATGATGTAGAAATTCCCTAGTGATACCTCGATATACAGCATGGGACCACTGCCCCATTGACAAAATGGATATGTGAATGTTGTGTAACTGGTTAGTAATAATCAGACATAAGTACTAATAGTCGTGAAATAACAGTGATAAGTCTTGGTCCATCCTTGTGGTCTTACTGTTTGTCATCTATATCATCCAGTTTCTCCTCTGTCTCTGGGTTGTTATTGGAATCTATTATCTCTTTGTTTTAGTGTTTTCTGTTGTACCTTTTCTCGTGTTACATGATTTCATTGGTGTTCCAGTCCTAAGAGTGGTCTTAATTTTAGCTGTACGACCTCTAGTTTTGGTTTCTTTTTCCTTATTGTACTACAGACTGAGACTTCTGGATCAGTGGAAGGAAAGGTTGAAATTAGCATTCAGGTCTTGTCGTCACCTTAGAAGCTTGTCACAGATAGGATGACTTTTAATAAAACAATTAACCAGTGTTGCAAGCTTTAGTTCCATTGCTTACGCTGACCTCGACCTCATTCTTCACTGATCCAAAACACTCTGTCTGAGATATAAATCAAACTTTGCTTTCGTACAAAAGTGATGTTGTGTAATCTTACCTTAATGTTGCTGTCTCTTTTCTCCAGAATTACAGTTTATCATTTCCTTTATTACACTTGTAATTTCATATCCGTGTCATTTCTGTTAAATATTATCAAATTTTCTAGGAACTAATGTTAGATACTAGTTCATTTTATTTTAAAATTCTGTTAATCCTTCACATGTTTTGTTAGTCGCACAACTTTTATCTTTTAAGTATTTCTTTTCAATTCGAATGTTTCGGTTATTTTGTTAGTTCATGTGTTGCAGTTTGTAATCCATCCTCAGTTTATCTAAGTGTCTGAATTATTATTCTTCTTGTGGTCAATTAAGTGACATGTTCTCTTCATTGTTTTATAATTCTCTCTATGTATTGTTAAACAAGATGGCAGTACACAGCCTTGTCATCTTCCACCCTTAACCCCTCGAAATGGTGTTGACTCGTATTGATCTTGCAGTGTAAGATTCAATATTGTTCATTAAATTGGTTTAGTAACAGGACTTGTAATTCTGGTGTTAAGGTTATTACAGATTGTGCAGTGTTGTGATTTTGTGGTAAAATGCCATTTTAACAGCAGTACTGCGCATTTAATCGAAACATGGTGGTTAATTTTCCAAGAGTGGAGATTATTCAATATAATACAGCAGTCAACAAATAGGAAAGGATTTTATAGGAAACACTTATCTCTGAGCTCACTGAAAATCTGATTCATACTGTAATACTCATGACGAGGAATGAATCCAGGACTCCCAGCATGCATGTCGGTGTTGCAGGCGTGATGTTTTGCAAATGCTCCCCCAGAGTGTCACTCTAGCCAACATCCCTTACACCCCCGACTTGTATACCTCGTCTCCAGTCTGTGCACACCCCAAGTAAGTATGCTGCATGCTGCACTTGTGATAACCTGATGCCTGTGACCTTGGTGTGGTTTATAGAAGTTCTACCGTATTTACCTGGTTCTCTGTAACAATCGCATGTTTACTGTCTCGTATAACAAAAGTACTTCAATGCTGGCAAATATTTGATTTCAAAATGGTGATGGAAGTTGTTGGATTTGTTAACTTTTCAATTATATTGGCTTAAGGCATGTTATTGCGTTGTATAGAATTTGAGGTTTGTGTTTGTTTTCTAGTTTAATATATCAATAAACAAACATGGTACTATTTTATTTATTCTGTCCATGAGACTTCTTGCTCACATTTCCTCATGTAAGAGTAACTTTATATAAAAAGTAGCACTGTGTTAACTCAGTAGAAATGGCTAGCTTTATGTAAAAAGTAGCATTTTATTAATTCAGTAGAAATGGCAAGCTTTATGTAAAAAGTAGCATTTTATTAATTCAGTAAAAATGGTAAGCTTTATGTAAAAAGTAGCATTTTGTTAATTCAGTAGAAATGGCAAGCTTTATGTAAAAAGTAGCATTTTGTTAATTCAGTGGAAATGACAAGCTTTATGTAAAAAGTAGCTCTTCATTAATTCAGTAGAAATGGCAAGCTTTATGTAAAAAGTAGCATTTTGTTAATTCAGTAGAAATGGCAAGCTTTATGTAAAAAGTAGCCCTTTGTTAATTCAGTATGTTGTTGTTTTCTAATGCCAGGCGTTTGACAATAAAGTCATTTGACCTCTTGCACTCCAATATTTTTCAAAGATATTATCATGGCCAGCCACTGAAGCACAGATTTTGAGGTGTTCCGAATCCATCTCTTGGTCTGAGTCGCACAATGGGGAGATAGGGGACTGATATATTCCAATTCTATGCAGGTGTTTGGCCAAACAATCATGGCCTGTTGCCAATCTAAATGCAGCTACAGACGATTTGCGTGGTAAATCGAGAATTAACTGTAGATTATGATTATTATGTTAATTCAGTGTAAGTTGTACTAATAGGCTAACTTCAAGTGCACTATGAATTCATTTGAAATTATTCTAAATGTTCTTCCATTTCACAGGCTAAATTTATTCATTGCTCTTCATTTCATGTGGTGTAACAATCGACCTTCAAATTAATAATTGTAGACTGACTTAAAATTTGTAAATACATTCAGATCATCATTAATTCAGTGCATCAATTTGCCATGACATTCAGATAGCAGAAACTGAACACAGAAATCTCTGTAAAAACGAAATTGTAACCTTCAGTTCAAGGATATCAAATTATAGCAAAATTCGTGTAAGCATATTAGATATTGATGTAGATTCATTTTCCGGGCTGAGAGGCCGTGGTCTATTAGTTGGTTTTATACCAGACGTTTCGTCTGCAACTGCGGCAGACATCTTCAGTGGAGTGGTATCCGAGGTCGCAAGACTCTTCTCGGCGTACCTGAGACAACTGATCCTGTGTCTGGTTGTGCGGGCGTATTTATAGTGCCTCGGCCCGCGAGCCGCACTATAAATACGCCCGCACAACCAGACACAGGATCAGTTGTCTCAGGTACGCCGAGAAGAGTCTTGCGACCTCGGATACCACTCCACTGAAGATGTCTGCCGCAGTTGCAGACGAAACGTCTGGTATAAAACCAACTAATAGACCACGGCCTCTCAGCCCGGAAAATGAATCTACATCTATAGACTCCGGCCGTGAAAGCCTACACTGCAAGATATTAGATATTATGTAGCATAAAATCAAGAACTTGATAGGTCTACTTTTAATGAACTGCAATAAAGTGATATAAGTAACTAATCAAATACTCTCACATTGTCTTCAGAAAAACACGCGCTGAACACTCAGAATTAGTGTTGGATATGTCACAATTTCATTGCTCTTAAAATGTTATATATTTTTTATTCATAAGGAATTACGAAAAATTTGGAAGTAATAGAAAAGACCAAAACATTCTTTACTAAACACCCACGTATCTTAAGGGATTCCTTGAAGCAACAAGTTCCCAACCTGTTTCATAATCAGCCTTTGCAATGTTTAGTCAGCTAGTCAGCTCCTCTGCTGTTTTATTTGAAGTAGAACGCAAGCACCACATAACTTCAGGAAGCAGGATTTTGGTTAATCATTTGGTACAAAACTAGCATGCAAACTCAACTTAAGAGGGATGGCCCATATATTCCCACGAGACGAAAAGTCTGAAGGAACTGCTTTTGCAGCATGTTCACATATAAGGCATTGTGCCCAACAGCAACCATGCAGGTACTTGAGGTTGGATTCTGTTCGAATTGTAAAAAGAATTTCCACGTCAAATTGAGCTGTATACACAGAGGGGGTCGACCTGGTTATCATCAATGGGTCAGTGTCCCCAATCAAGGGACTGAACCGAAGGTACATCATCTGGACATACCTTTTATGGCACATTCTAACATTGCCACCAGCAGCACCATACACAAAGTGCATGTCCATTAGTTCTCTCCATTGTGTGTATCACAACTATGCTAATCTGAACAACCTTTTGTAGATGGGAATTCAAATTAAATGGCTGTCGAGTTGCAAAGAAAGCTGTGTACAGACTGGGCCTTAGTTAGACTGTAATGCTTCAAGAATGTATTTCAGATTTAACAAAAAAAATTGCTTTCATGTCTTCTATTACTCATAGGTGTTTATGCTTCGGATTTTCTTCACTTTGCATATGAAAAAAAATATATTTTTGTTTATGGGCGCATTATTATCCAATTGGCTAGATCATGGACTTTACATGACCAGTGACCTGGGTTTGAATCCTGGTGAGTCAAGTAGAATTTGTGGTGAACAAACACTGTAGTAGGTTTTGGGGGGTACTTCTGTTTCCCATACCAGCCTTGATTAATCATCATGCGGTGCTATGTAGTTCGCCTCCTATGGTGTTCTGAAGGCAATGCCTAAGGTGGCAAAAAGAGCTAAGCTTCAGCATATTGCTCATGGATGGGCACATTTGGGTGGATGACACAAATCAAGTTCGATACCCACCACTGGACCAAAAAAATTGTGTAGTGAAATTATTTCATTTCTTTGTATGTTTTTCATTCTTATGTATGCTCATCATTCGTAGTTGCTTTGTTTGCACTTCCATTCTTGGACGTTTTCTTTGTATTTAACAAAATGCGTGCATGTCAACATTCAAATCATGGGTGCTGTGCTGTACTACTGCTATGTTGTTTTCATTATATAAGAATTTATGCATTGCATAGCATTTATAACATTTCTGCTGTGATAGATGAAAACTGAAAAGTACTTATTTTAGCATGAAGTTTTATTTCATGACTCATTTTTCATTGCTTTCAAATGTTAAAATACCAGTAGACTGAAGTATTGCATATGGAAAGAATATAATAATGTTTTTGTGAAGTTAAACATGAAACATGTATAAAAATGTTTATAATTTTTTCATCTTTAAAATACTGTTGACTAAATTAACTTCAAGAAGTTCAATTTGTTATTGCTGTGTGCTAGGTAAACTTAAATTGTATTGTAGAATGGTGAGGAAAGCCAGTTCATTCGAAAAGTCTAGTTACCAATTTGTTCAAAAAATTTAATTTATTTTTGGTGTATATCTAAAGGAAACACTACTGTTATGTTTACAGTCCCAGCCGAAAATTAAAAAGTCCCCAGTCGGTGAAGAGCAGGCATAGAAGATTCTTTACACCTCGATCACATGGAGAAAGGTAAATAGTTTTTAACTCGTTCAGAACAAGGCTATATCATAGAAATTAATGTAAACATACTTGTAAATTAGAATATTAATGAAGAGACGTTTCTAGAGAGCAGAAGCAAATTGGTTGCTTTTAAAGAGAACAATTTATCCCAACCATATGAACAGTGAGTACAAGTTACAGATGTCCTACCAAGTATATTATTTAACTATTTACTGAAAAAGAACATTTAAATTTACTGTTGTGTGAAGCTAGAGCTTGAAAATGTAATACTTTTCTTCGTCGAATTATTTGCATGATGTTAATTAAACTAAATCTGTGGTTTAGTGCTTGTTCTGAGAAAGTCAAAATTAAAAGAAAATTGTAAGCATTGTATATAATGGGAACAAAATATCTTCTCATCTCTCTTCCTTCTCTGATGTGGATACCTAAGTCTACACAGCAATCACAATAAGAGGTATGATAAATAAAAGATTTAGATTTGTATTAATAACATTATCTAACTTTTTTAGGGTTACAGGATTCTTGCACTGAACCACAGAAATATAATGTGAAGTTCACATCACATAAAGAATTTTCTTTAGTGTTTTTGAAATAGAGTTCTATGTTAAAGATTTTACAAAAGAACACTGTTTTTTACTATAAGAATCGTCTGACCTGTAAATGAAACACCATATTCTCCTTCAACACTGGGCTGTTTCCCTCACACTCTGTGCTGCAGAAAAATGTCAATGTTATGCACAAAGATAAAACATGACATTATGTACTCTGTCCCTCTGAATGGATCCATTTGTGTACTTATCCAGTGTTTACAGCTTCGTCTTTCATAATCAGTAATCATTATGTGAAGCCCTGTTGCAGTATGGCAGTGTGAACAAGATCAAGATGTCTAGTAACATGCAAGAAGGCTAAACTTAAGACATTGTCATAGTTAATATACTCGTACATATTCAAACCACAGAATTTAGTCTGGAAATATAGTGCAGGGTTGGTAACATGATAAAAAATTTATTATTAATGGAGAAAAATTCGCTCCAGTGCCGAGGATCGAACCCGGGTCTCCCAGTTCTATACACTGGGCGCTCTAATCACTGAGCTATGTCGAAGTTCAACCTACCACGCCAGATCGAATCTTTCTCCTTTGGTTCTTTTCCCTTAGTGGCCTACTCCATGTTCGACTTATAATATATTGACATGTATTTTAAGTCAACAGTCATCACACAAGTGGCCAGGACTCCTACAGTATATTCACTGTTTATATTTTATCTCTTTAAAATCTAAAATTTTTGTTTACACTGTGTAAATTGCAGTAGGTCTTACTACAACGTTACAATATGATTTGAACAGACTGTCAGAAACATTTTAAACTAATACTAGATGTTATAGGGCAAAACAGTTGTTCAGAGTTTTGATTATGTGGTGTGTATACTGCTGTTGGAGTAAAAATGTCCAAGCAGAAGGCCTTGTGTGCCCTCATAATCGCTTATGAATTACAATGAGGAAGAAATAAATTTAAAAAAAATGGTTGTGTTATTGGGTACTGAATCAGGCTGAATTGTCATATAACAATTTTATAAAAAAAATTACAAATAATGAGTCCAGATGAATATAAAAATGATTTGAGACAGATATTTGTTTATTAATGTAAAACCGAAAACTATTGTAATTACCATACATTAAATACAATACAGATGTGCATTTGTAGAGAGAGAAGATACCTTGGCACAAAAGTATTGGAGTGAAAGAAGACTGTTGGTTTCATTTGGAGATACACACAACATGATTATTATTAAAGGTCTTTTATTTTCTGATTATTTTACATAAAGGTAAACTTTTTGCTCCACAGTGCAACCAACAAGGCATCTGGCAAAGAATTTCATGACAACAGCAAGAAGAGTCGACTGAGTGTGGGGAGTTGGTCTGGGAAGAAACAAGTAAGAAAGCAATCAAAGTTCTACTGTTCCTGTCGCGAGTATAAGTAGAGAGAAACTTGGACTCTGCTTGTTTGTGAAGGAAATCCAGCAATTGCTTAGGTTACATCGATCTTTCCTATTGAAAATAGCATGCAGTAATATTGTAGATAAACTGACAAAACATTATCTCTCAAACCAGTTCTTATTTCAGTCCATTGTTTCTCATGCTGAATTGTTGATGTTAATTCTTGTGCCATGCTGGTCAGAGCTGAAAGTTTTTGTACAAAGAATGTTTCAAAACTATTCCTAATCACAGTTAATAAAATAGCATAACTGAGCAAGAAGCAGTTACTTTGGCAAATTTGTTATGCAGAGCATGAAGTCTTTGTCATTTCTGGTAGTGGTGGAGGCTTTCTTAGGCTAATTATCCTGCTTGTATCATTTCACTGCTTTTTATTTCTTGCTTGTGTGTCTGCTTTCAATATTGAGGAGAGGTGAATGGACTGTCAAACTGTCAAAAACAATGAAAATTATTGATGTGCAAACTGTTAACTGAATAATAATAGTCCACACCAGTGGAGTAACGGTTAGCGCGTCTGGCCGAGAAACCAGTTGGCCCGGGTTCGATTCCCGGTTGGGGCAAGTTACCTAGTTGAGGTTTTTTTCCGGGGTTTTCCCTCAACCCAATATGAGCAAGTGCTGGGTAACTTTCGGTGCTGGACCCTGGACTCATTTCACTGGCATTATCACCTTCATCTCATTCAGACGCTAAATAACCTAAGATGTTGATAAAGCGTCGTAAAATAACCTACTAAAAATAATAATAATATCGTCATCATCCTTTCCCGTTTTAGGTCTCACAATCTATTATAGTCTCAGTCAGTTGTTTATTTGGTCATCCCAAACTTCTCTTCCCATTCAGATCATTCTGGAATTCATGGTAGAAAATAATTTCTCCTGCACAGTATTGCTGTCACCCAAGTCTGATTCGAAGTTATTGCACCAACTGAGTTAAAAATGTGATATGCTTTGGAAAAGAACAAGTTGGATATTTTGAAAGTCCAGTTACAACATCAGTTTGGTATCTGTTGCCTTTTCTAGCAAAATGGAATTAACAGAAAATGATTTCTTACTTAAACTCAACTTGAAATTATTAATTGTGATAAGTTGAAATTCATTTTGCACATCTCTAATTGAAATAATTTTCTTCTTTCTTATGGTGTGCTGTATGATAAAAGCTTTTAAATGGTTGAATAAAGTCTGCTGGCCTACAATTTAGCTTGGTAGTGATTCTTACCTATTTCATACCAACTTTTCTGGTACTTTTGCTTTGATAGTGATTGCATGTTTATATCAGCAGTGAAGAAACTATAATTTGTGGATCAAATGTGATTCGTAATGTAATTAAACTTATGAATAACTAGAGGTCTATTATCCTCGAATTGAATCCTAAAACCACCTCTTGTTTGAACAGTACCTCATCATATTATATGGCTTCTACCTAATCTTTTTCCTTTTCTTTTAAGGAATTTCTATATTAGTTCAAAGCATTTGTTGAGCTGCTTCATTTAGTAAACGTTTTACATTAACCTTCTCACTTTATTAAGCTTTCCCATTTCTATACTACACAAAATAACAATTTGAGTGATTCAGTGAAATAGCAAGCTAATTCGCATTGACTTCTAATATCATAGCCTCGGGGCAATGAAAAATGTAAACTGTATGATATTGTAACAGTTATATTAAGTAGTGAGACATGGTTGTGGCTCTCTTATTGCAACTGAAGGTAGTGTGTTTGTTTCATATATGAATATTACTAATATGGAGCTATATATGCCATCTTTAAATTTAGTATGATGTGGAATAAAGTTAAGTATCATAACAGATGCAGTGAGCATTTTCAAGAAAGCAAGGATTCTCGTCCAGACTGACCACATTCTATGAAAACTCGCATCGTTGTCAAGAAGTCACTGCACTTGAGTGTACTGGCCCATTGAAGATATGCCAACCATCTCCCTGCAGACCTTTCAACCTGTGTAAGCAGTGTGGTGTTGTGTGAAGGTGGAGGCTATTATAATTATTGAAAATTTGTAATGGAAGTTCCTAAATGAAATATTAATTCGTAATATACTGTATATGTACATTTTTTAGTGGTTGTGCTGTATACTCTGAAGTTCTCCCCTCCCCTCCAGCAGCAGGATTTTGGCACAGTTGCCATTAATCCATACGATTTCTTGTTCCCAGTATCGGTCGAATTCACTAATTGATCTTATAGCCATGCATATGCAATATGTTTCCTGTCCATTTCCTCTTGTGAATTGCAGAGCATACAGAATGGATCGGTCCAGATTTCTATTTGATGCAGATGTTTTGCTAGACAATCGTGGACTGTTGTAAGATGGAAAGACGCAACTGCTGGTCTTCTTGGCCAACCTGGAATTTCTATAATATCGTCCTTCCACTATTTTTCCCGTACGTGTAAAGCCAAATTATTCTGATTTTTATTCTGACAAATTTTGTTCAATAGAAATTTTAAGCTATAGTATGATGCATCAGTATGGAAAATTTGTGTAACATTCGCTCCTTTTTTTGCCGTGTCCGCAAACTCATTTCTTTGGATTTCACAATGTCCAGGGATCCATTGTAGAACAATAATTTTATTATTGGATTTTAGTTTTCTTATTTGCTGTATATGTAGCGGACTTGATCGAAGCTATTGCATTTATGGTAGCCTTGGAATCTGACAGTATTACAGCATTTATGGAAGCTTCAAGATGTGGATTGAGTTGAGTAAGTGCCAGACGAATTGCTTCCATTTCTCCATCAAATGCTGTTCTTTGCTGCTGTACTGGTTTATACAAGGATGAAAGCTTGTAATAAACTTCTGTTCCTGCATTCTATTTGTGAGCCATCAGTGTAGGATATGTATGGAGTCAACACTCTAAAGGATATCAGATATTAAGAGTTTATATTGTTAGTAATTTCAAAAGATCCTTAGGCACGTCATCTTTAACTACATTGTCTACTAGTTCTGTATTAACTGCAATGTTTGCTCTGAAGTAAAGACACTTAATTCCATTTATTAACATATTAGTTAGGGGCATTGTAAACAGATCTAAATGTTCGTAGGTTAACTGACTCTCCAAAAGTAGTGTGTACATAATATGTTGTCTTACATGAGTGTACTTAACAGGTTAAGATTTATCACTCCCTGTAATACTCTCACCACTTTCCATGCCATACATTTCAACCAATTTGATAAAATCATGCAGTTTCTAGCTACAGTGTTGAAGAAACAGAAAGAAGCCTAGTGAAGAAATGATATCAGAATTTTCACGAAGAATACATTGCAGGACTTATGTGACTCCCTTATGAAGTATTGAAAGGAATGTAATATATTTTGACACAAAATGTGGTTTCTAGACCGCAGAAGTTCATGCAAGCCACCAATGTAGGTTAGTCAGCTGAGGCACTTGCCTGCTGACCTGGAGTTGCACTCAGATGTAGGGTCGATTCCCACCTGGACCTATTACCTGATTGGGTTTTTTCCGAGGTTTTCCCCAACCGTAATGCGAATGTCAGGTAATCTATAGCGAATCTTCAGCCTTATTTCGCCAAATATCATCTATCACCAATCGCAATGACACTAAATAACCCAGTAACTGAAAGTTCATGCATTGAAAATAAAATGCATTTCATACATTCATTCAGTGTTCTGCCCAATGGCAGGTCTTTCACTGGATATCCAGCTTTCCCCAGTCTTTTCTCTCTGTCTCCTCATATGATCCAGATATCTTAATGTCGTCTATCATCTGATATCTTTTTCTGCATTTATGCACTAGAAATTGCTGAAATATGCACTAAAAATAAATTATTTGCAATAAAAATTACTGTATAGCCGAAGTTTCTCTTGAGTTGCTATTCTGACTATACATGCATACATATGTGTTCTGCCCATGGGCAGGTTTTTCACTGCAAACCCAGCATTCACTAGTCTTTCCTATTTTCTACCTTCCTCTTAGTCTCTGCATATGATATCTTAATGTCGTCTGTCATCTGATATCTTCTTCTGCCCCGACCTCTTCTCCCATTCACCATTCCTTCCAGTGCATCCTTCAGTAAGCAGTTTCTTCTCAGCCAGTGACCCAACCAATTCCTTTTTCTCTTTCTGATTAGTTTCAGGATCATTCTTTCTTCACCCACTCTTTCCAACACAGCTTCATTTCTTATTCTGTCTGTTCACTTCACACGCTTCATTCTTCTCCATATCCACATTTCGAATGCTTTTCTTTTCACTTCATTTCGTTATAATGTCCAGGTATATGTTTTTATAATATAAATAATGTAATGATGACAATATTAAACTAATATAAAGAAATGCTAATAGTAGAAATTTAACTTCTCATGTAGGACACATAAAAATAGAAATTAATCTGGATTGTTTATATATAACTTCAATAGTTAAATTGTCTTCAAGTAGCTGTAAAATGAAAGTCTTGGTGTTAGCTTTGCCATGTACATACTGGACACTTCTCTAACAAGTTGTTATATCATCAGTTTCCAGATGTAAAAAGTGAAGAACTGGTATCTCTATCTCTGTTCACTGACAATGCTGAAAATGGAAGATGTAATATGAAGTTAAGTTCTAAGTTTTGTGTCCCCAGTCTGTTAATGATGTCAGGTGGTATTGAGAAGTTGCGAAGAGTGTAGATGATAAATTGTGGAATAGGGTCCTCTTAATAGAATACAAGATGCATGTTGGCTTATCTATTTGATGACGTTCAGAACTGCAGCCCTCCTCGCAGAATCAGTGTTATCTTATCTCTTACATAAGGAACAATTCCGTCCAGTACTCATCTTATTTTATGCAAGCCAATCCTCAGAGGCTTAAACTGACCGTCTTCACTTTTTAGTCTACAAGAAAACACAGCTGTTTATAGCAGAATGTATTATAAGTGAATAGATAAATAGACTTGGAAATCATATTTACATTGCTTGTGTCTTTCTTCAAGTATGCTTGTTCCTGTGTTGGTTTGAAATAATGTAAAAATTCTTTGGATGCACGAGCATACTTCACTTTTACGTAGTTGTTTATGTTTATTGTAATAGTAAAGTGAATATTGTCATGAGTTACACTTTCATATGATCATGTACTTTTGTTTGTAATCCTTTCATTGCAAATACATCGTTGCAATGAGTTTGAAGATGCCTTCTTTCCCACCCTTTTCCTGTGTGATTATGCTTGCTCTTTTTTTGAGCTTCACATGTGTCGAAATATTTAATGTTGATGTCTGGTTTTTCTGCCTTCTCTTAACAGTGTGTGTATACGATTTCCTCAAAATTACACTATGTTTCTAAGTTTAATTAAGTATGCCAGATTGCTCGTGTATTTAGGCCTACTTTGCATGCTGTAGAGTATTGGAAATATTGCACTCTACTAGGCACAAATAGATACCTTTTGTAAGACAAGTAACAAAGGAAGATCTCTGACTCAGAGCTTTCATTAACATCATATTTGAATCGGTCATTTCAGATAGGAGCATGAGTCACAAAAAGTAAACTGTTTAGGAACAGCAAAAACTGTTTCTAAGGTTAGCTATTTAACATTGGTATTTGTAAAAAATAATATCAATGAACATAGTGTAATTTCATTTTTTTTTATTACAAAATTGCTTGACTCATGACTTTTCTGAAATGAATATTATTTTATGGCAAAGAAAATAGGAAGAGGAAAAAGCGAGAATTAGATTAATATTAACGTGCCTTTTAAGAATTTTTGTATATGATAATGGCGTATCATATTGGATCTTAATTATCGTATGAAACGATAATTATCGTACAACCTGGTAACTTTGCTCAGAACTAATATGATTGTTAAGATCTGAAAAGAGATTAAAATAGAATTAAAGGCAGGACCATCAGTTCTGCTTCATCATTGGTACATCCCTTCACTGCAGATAGGGCAAAGGTCACACACTCATGACTTTTCTGCAAGGACTGGAAATTTACAGATATAAAACATTGGGTACAAATTCGTGACTGAATTCTTTCTTATGCAGAATGTGTTTACGTGGTTTTATTGTATTCAAAATAATTCCGAAGAAAAGTGCTATGGCTGCGAAAATAGTCTAGAATTCTGTTACAAATGATTTCAGGATTATGCGTTTGGAACAGACAAATTAGTCTTATGAAAAACATACATTTCGTTATGTCTTGTGTGAAATGTTTTCTTAGTTTATTTAATGCTGTTTTGTTGAAGAATGTATTTAATTTTGTTCTCAGTTGCAATCTATATGGATTTGACTTTCAGAGCCATTTCTTCCTCTAACATGATTTGATTTCTGTCATTGCGGTAATTGTCAATTTTCAGAATTGAAAGAAGACGAATATCAAAGCTCTTTTATGTTAGTTGAGAGGAATTTCTCACGAGAAGAGATATACTTTTTTTTTAACTATATAACATTTGTTGAAGCCAGGAGTACAGAATTCAAATTTTGTTCTTTGGTTCCTTTTTTATTCTTAATTTGTATTTAGGGTTCCTTAGCCAGAGAGGGGTTGCATGTCATGCACATTAATTATGACTCTAAACCATCTGTAAGGGCAAGATCTGACGGGGTTTACCTATAGGGTAGCACATCATAATGATTATTATATACAGTAGCGTGCAAATTAATCCGAACAACGTAATTACTTATGCAAAAACACTCAAACGGGATAAAAAAGGATCTAAGACATACCTCAGTAATCTGTGTGGCCTCCCTTGTTCCTAATAACAGCTCTGAGACGATTTGGCATGGATTCCACTAATTTCCCACAAATATTCTTCATTTCTTCATTGCGAAACCATACACCAATGAGGGCAGAAATAATCTTCTCCTTTGTAGAACAATCCATTTTTTGGATTCTTCTTTTGCAAATTGACCACAAGTTCTCAATGGGGTTGATGTCGGGTGAGTTGCCTGGCCAGGGGAGTACCTGAATATTCTTCTTGTTGAAGAATTCTGTAGTTTTTCGAGACGTATGGCATGGTGCCAGGTCTTGTTGGAACATACCTCTGCCATCCGGAAATGATTTTTGCAGCTGGGGTACGATTCTGGTTTCCAATTAAGTGAATATATTTGTCAGAATTCATCATTCCCTTGATAGGTATTAATGCTCCAGGCCCTTCATGTGTAAAACAACCCCAAAACATTACTTTAGCGGGGTATTTGGGTGCTTGTTAGAGATGAGCTGCTGTTACTTTTTCGGCTGCTGTTACTTTTTCGGATCCTTTCTGTATGTAAGAAACACAGTGGCTGTGGACCTCAAAATGAGACTCGTTGGAAAAAAGTACATTCTTCCAGTCATTACTGTCCAGTGTTGATGTAATTTTGCCCACATTAAGCGTTTTTTGCACATAACAGGGGTTAGCAGTTGCTTCTTAATAGGCTTACGAGCCCTTCGTCCAGCTTCCAAAAGCCTACGCCGCACTGTTGTGACGTGAATATTCGCCCCAGTGGTAGCCATTAACTCGCGGGTTAAGTCGACAGCAGTTAGTCTAGGATTTAATTTACTTTTCCTGACAATTAAATGATCATCTGCAGGTGCAGTCTTCCTTTTCCGGCCACAGTTTCCTTTTTTCTGGGGTGTGATGGATCCAGTCTCCCTGTATCGTTTTATGATCGAATTAACAGTAGCCAAACCGATGTGACATTCTGCAGCAATTTGCGTCTGTGTCATAGAAGAATGCTCTGCTAATGTTATAATTTTAGACCGTTTTCGTCGAGTTGTATCCATTTGTGAAGACGACAGAATGTACACAGGATTGCAGTATTAAGTCTTCAACACAACTGAAATGCTTATAAGTACAAAACGACAGGCAAAATGTCACATATTATAAAAAAAATAATGACAGACCTTCAACAATGGAATTACACGTACTACAGATGTCAATTAAAGCGGTATGAGCAGCTGTGAGGCCAACAATGACAGAAGATGTAAAAATATGTCGTGTTCGGATTAATTTGCATGCTACTGTAGTTCTTTGTTATATAATTACAATTTATAACTAATTCATGATTTTGCCAGAAGTAATCCTCCCTTATTCTTAATAAACTAATTAATCAAATTACAAAGTCATTCACGAAGTTATATAAAAAAATTCCCTAGACCATTCTGAGTAAGAAGTTCATATGAATATGGGTCAGATTTCGAATAGTCTCACTTGATAAGTGCAGCACTGTAAATCGGACTGTAGTTTGTGCATATGCAGACTGAACATGAGCGTACTCCCAACACATTTTTATGTTATGTATGATTCTTCTCATATAAGTAGTCACATGCATTGAAACAAGAGAAATTTTAAAATGTATTATAGATATTATTTTGCATGGGGGAGAAAACATTACCAGTTAAAGCATATCATTTATAAGACACTAATTATTGTTTTATACTCTGTGAAATAAAATGACAATTCCTTTTCTATATTCACATCAATTTTTATTCGAAATTACTCCAGGGATAAGCTCTGTAGATATTGGTAATACTTCACGAATCATCCTGTGTAATGAAGAACATTTTCCGAATTTTAAGAACCAGACAGAAGTTTGCTGTTCTGCCCAGAGGGGAATAGCGGCCATACGAGATGAGTGTGTACATATAAGTGTCACGTTATTAACACAGTACAGATCCTACAAGAATGGTCAGCTCTTAAATTTATGCATTGTGCTCTAGTACCAGAAGAAAATTTCACTGTTTGTACTGTCTTTACTTACGGTATATTTTTTCATCTCGGTAACTTTGTTTTGTGGAGAAGAATTTTTTAGTTTTCGTCCATTTATCTTTGACATATTTGGACTAGTTACAAGTTATAATCCCGAAATTCTTCTTCACAAACTAAATACTATGAAATATTATGTACAAATCACATTAACATTTTTTCAGAAACCTGAGGAAGTGGCTAATCCATTGAGCTGTCATTCGGATCGAGGCAACTCTCTGGAGCGGAGCTGGAGTGCTGGCCCCTGGGGCAGGAAGAAACGTTTGAGCTTGTCAGATATCCCCATGTTCTCTCCGTCAATTGGATCAGGTGTGGATATAACCAGCGATGGGTCTCTGACCCAAGCTGAGAACTCAGAATCTGAGTTTGTCCGAATTCCGAAGAGTGAGTATGAGGCCATCAAGAGCAGAGTATCTGCCATAGAGAACAGAATATCACACGAGTTCGGACAGATCGAGGAAAGGGATGCTGATGCTCTCCCACCACTCAGTGGCAGTGACAGCAGTGCAGAGAAGGTGCAGACTGCTTATGAGAGAACTCTGGAAGAATCTGAAAAGTTGGGCGATGCTTCCACTGACCAACTGGCGAAGAGGTTGAGTAGAGAGTTGAGGATTCGTCGTAGTCTCGAGACTAAAGTCATAAGATCACCAAGTGCCCGAAAGATCGGCACCATTAGACGCAGATCAAAAGAGAACACAAAGCCGGAGAAGAGGGAGGTGACGAGGAACATGTCGTGGCACCTTGCCATCAGGCCCAGCACAGCTCAGGTCGGTGAGTTCTATCAACGCTGTAGTCTGAAGAGGGGCCGACCCAACACTGTGTTCACAGGTCTACCCCAGCCTAGTCCGAGGAACTCCACCGGCATGGAGACAAACAGGGTGAATCTTGGTCATCAGGAGGAGGTGTTGCATAACTGTATCCCTGGCGACAACGCAATGAATACTACAGACTTGTCTCATTACCTTGACTTCTGTAGGGAATTTGATGGTCCTATCACAAGAAGCAAGGCTCGAAGAGCTTCATCGTTCCATGGTTCTGAGTGGGTGTTCAGAAACCAGTGCTTCAACACATATATTAAGAAATCAAGTAGTCATGGTGATGTAGCGTTAACAGAAGCTCACACCAGGGAAGTTGGTAACAGGGCTACTAATATTGACGAGAAGAGCGAGTGGAAAACTGCAGATGTTTTTTTCAAGAGTGATCAGGATGTTAAAGAAGAAGTGCCTGTTACTGGTAGAGCTTCTGTCGCAAAGTTGAGAAGCCAGAATGCAGGCATGGTATTAGAGAGAATGAAGATGTTTGACAGGAAAGCAGGCCACAGCTTGGAGAGTGAGAGACGAGCAGTTGAGTTGAAAGCAAAGAAGCTGGTGCATGTGCCAAGCGTATTCACTTCTCATTCAGATGCCACTCAGTCTCTCAGAGCACAGCATTCAAAGAGCGCTTCGGTGAAGAAGCATGGCATGAGGACAAGTCCAGGCGTTAGTAGTGTGAGAGAAAATTACAAAGACAGCCCAAAAAAGATCGGCACTCCCAGACGAAAACAAGGAATGAAGAGTCCAAATGTTTCCCAGCGGAAACAGAAACAGAAACTGAAAATGGTGAAGTCGCCATCAAGAGTGGATCAAAATGCCACAGCTAGCCCAGCATCTGTAATTCGTAGAAAGCACAATAGTATGAAACTGGCACGTGATAAAGTCTATGCAAGTGTCAAAGCAAATGTGACAGCTCCTGTGAACTGGCTGACTTCTGACAAGGAGAATGTGTTGTCACCTTCCGAAAACGTATGCATGCACAGAGATGATCTAGTTGACATATGCTCTCCTACCACGTTCAAAGCATCTGTTTCTCCACTCAAGGACTGCACCAGGATCGAAGTAAATAGTCAAGATCCAGGTGTGATAAACTTCACACGAGAGGCACCATACATTAAGAAGGCCTTGCTTACAAAGTCTCCAAATAGTTTCTGCAGAACTCCACAAAGCCTTCTCTTGTCCTCTGAGAAAAGTGGCCGACGTCGTCAAACACCAATGAAAGCTTTTCCTACTGTAAGTTGTACTACTCCAGTTGGTTCTCCAAAGAGACAGAGTCCCAGACTTCTGATCCTTAAGTCACGAAACATCTCATGATTCATGTGGGCCACTACTGATGATACAACTATTGTTAAAATGTTCTATCAATTTGTTTCTTCAGGGCATATCCTAGTGCACAATAAGATAAGATTTGATAGTCTATAAGAAATGTATAATTTTATCAAGTGCCATTTTTAAACATTTTGATAAAAATTTGCTTTTTCTGATTTACGTAGTCTTTTTGTTTATATTTAATGGTTTCAAGATAATGAATGCTTAATTTGATATCCTTTATAACCCTTCTATAATTTACGTCCTTATGCTCGGCATAAATGGTAGATACCTTTTGACATCCTGTTAATTTTTGCGCTTTATTTTTGAAGCCTTAGACTGTTTCACTGTTGTCACATTTTGGAAATAAAGATTAGCCTTGTACATATTTTATACACAGTCTATTGTACATTGGCATGATAAACAATTTGTGTAGTAATTTTTCTGGCAAAGAGTATAATTATTAGCACTTTTGTTATTGTCGCGCTAAAATTGAACCCCCCCCCCCCACCCCAAATAAGAATCTAACTCAAATGGTGAAACATTGTACTTTAAACCCTTATTCTGCGCAGGGTGGGGAAGGGTAGCAGTTCAATTGGTGTTTTAATTACAAATTTTGTAATGCAATTGTTACCATCTTTTAGCAAAATACAAGCAGTAAGAATTTTTAAACTTATAGAAGTACAGAAGGAAATGTCTCATTTTTCTCAAGTGATAATTTATACACATACAACTATATTCAGTAGTGACTTAACACAAAGATGGAGATGATGCAATATAAATTATTCCAGAAAAGATTGTCATATTGGAATGTAATTTTATAAAATGACAAGTACAATTTAATGTCCTGCATAAGGTTCTGTCATACATAGACTACACCATAACCTCTTTCCCTTTCATGCAGAAGCCAAATGAAGTTGTTTCCACAGACATTGACATAGGTTATATCCAGGGTAGGGCATCTCAGAACCAATCTCTCCCATTTACCACCTTGACTATGTCACTCAAGATCTCAATATGAAATGTGATAAATGCTGTCCTGAACAATTTTTATGCATATCCGTACTTACTGATTGAGCTATAATTTGTGCAATTGTTAATGGAAACTGTTTTGTTCTGAAGTACAGTAACAATAAATATTCATGTAAAAACTTTAAAATGTATTGAGATTTTATTTTATGAACATGTAGCCAATAAAAACAGTAATTAAATAAATATGATTTTTATTACAATTTTACATGATATTTACTTACAGTGAAGATTTGCACTATTTTGAATACAATGAAGTTGATGTTGCAGTTCTTCAACAAATTATTCTCTGAAGAATGAGACCTTTTACAAAATTTATATACATGAAAGTACAACAGTCAATAGAAGAAACCAACAGTTGGATATACAGTATATAATAAATATGGTGACAACTTAAATTTACTTAGATTTTAGAAAGCATAGATGAAACCCAAAGAGAGGCTCAACAATAACAATGTTGAAATAAAAATGCGAACATATTTTATGCTGAGCTAGAAATGTTCTAGTCTTTAAAAAATTAAATTATAACGTGCTTTGTATGTCAATGAACGAAGTAATATAGTTAATTTTAAATAACTCGAGAATTAAAAGTAATTTCATTTGGAATACATATACTGAAGTGAAAACTGAGACAACATTTTTTAATATGGTCGTCATCAGGCTTCTTCGAACTGTCATTTTAACTTTTGTCGAGATTTATTTTGTGTTCTAAAATGTAATTGCTTGTTTCAGGTATCATACTGTGTCTACTATGAAACTCTGTAGCAATCATTTTCAGTACGGTATGACTTTATAGCTATGTCAAATACTTTTGTCTTTTGGGTTAGCTGTCAGTACCAGCTGATATAATCGCAAACTTGCTTGCAGGCTTAATGTCTTTCTCTAAAATAACGCGAAAGATAGCAAGTCTTTATTATTTCTTCTTGAGCCTATAGCAGTGCAGGGTCATGTAACTTGTTCAAAATGTGATTTGAGCAGTACTGGAACTGTCGCGAGTTTTATCTCTTTTTAATTAATTGATTTTGTAACATTTCGTATCTTATGAAAATGGAACAAGGTTATACACACAAAATACTAAGTAATATGAGAATAAATTTAAAATACGAAAATTTGATTTTACACTAACATAGTTGTTGAAATTTCTTATAGTGGTGTAGTGGTGAGCCATCTTATCCAGACGCCATCAACATCATTTCGTTTGTGAACATTTCATAAGCCTCCAGTGATGGTTGAGAAGAATCAGCTGCAACAAATGAAAAAATTGAAACATTACAATAGCATTGATGATTCACAGCTTGGCGAGTTCATTCTTGGAATAAAACACCTCGTGTAATGATGACAATGACGCTGATAGTGATGTTTAATAGGGTGCATCAACATCTATGGCTATTAGTGGCCTTATTTAAAATTCTTTAAAAGAGAACACGCTTAAACAACAGAATAACTAAAATACGAACATGAGCTAAGAACATTGTCACACTAAAATAAGGCTCACAAATCCAATAATAACAATGTGATTTACGTGTCATAAAAATGAACAATTTATTATTAAATGCAAAATAATGTTTAAGAAAGGAAACCTAAAATAACGATCACCAGATGCAATGTGTCTGGTAATCTGAGATATAATATTCTGTAACTGTATAAGGTCCGAAGTGTAAAGTGGAGGTAAAATAACAACTAAAATATCCTTTGCAGCAGAGATCAATTTTATAAGACGAAATGCAAAACTTATATAGCAAGACTACAAAACAAACCAATAAATTTCGTCAGAACTCAAAATCAACTCAGTTTTGGACGGAATTCAACTATGAATTTACCGTTGTAATTAGACTCAACACATTCATCAAATGGATATAAGCAGATTACCGCATATAATCCTGACATACTACTCCCATAGAAGAAGAAGTCAAGCCAAGGGGCCTACCATCCTGATTGCAGAAACTTCATTTTGAAAGTATTTGCTACTTCTGATGTGAAGTTTATGTATATGCACTCTGTTGCATGTCTTCCCTCAAATGAAACAGAACACTTTAGAGGAGCTGTTTTGGTGGAATATAATAGCATTACCTTTGAAATAATCTGCATTGGGACTGTCCGAATCATCGCCACTGTTGGAGATGCCTGAGTCGGCCTTCACAGTGGATTTCACCTTCTTGCAGTTGCAGCAGACTGCCGTGCTAGATCCACTATATGGTCGAATGGCTCCAGCATGCACCTCAGCCCTTGTCCTCTGCCACACGGGGTGGTTGGGCTTGATTGCCATCACCTGCAGAAATGGCTACATTTGCATTGGGACAACCCTGTGAAAAAGCTTATTGTTGTGTGCACATTCACTAAGCGCCACAGTTGTGGATTCGAATTTGCCTAGAGCACGGATGTTCGTCTATTGGCAGGGGTGTGTCCTGTGTTTATCTCACGTGGAGGTCTAATAACCGAACATTATGCTTACTTCACATCTCGTGTTGCAAGAATGTATCAGAGGTGGTTCCACGTAGTGTTCTGTATTGTTAAAAAGTCTTCTGCAAATTATATGCTATGTTTTTCTTTACTTGTTATCTAAGACATTGTATCAGCTTCTGGATTATTTAACGTCGATGGAATGGGTGATGGCGAGATGAGACAGAGTCTTTGCTATAGATTACCTGAGATTCGTCCTACAGTTAGATAATAGTCCAAGTGGAAATCGAACCCACGCCTGAGCGCACCTTTGAATCACCAGGCAAATGTGCTACTTCCTGAGCTACACTGTGGCTATATTATTTCCCCAATACTTGAGTGCCACAGAATGTAGCTCTGATCTGTATTTGTCAAATAACTTTTTAACTTCACTATGCTATTATTGTAATTAACCTATGTTGATAATTTTACCTTAATGACTAGCGACATGTATTGTCATCTGTACACCTTCCCAAGTTAGTGAAGGTGACGACTAATTGTGTCTTTAGCTGCTGACTTCACACTCAAGGCTCTTTTCCAAAAGAAATGCAAATGCAGGAAGATATTCAAAGTCATATGTGTAGCGCATTTATAAAAAGATACTTTTGAGATAGTGAAACTAACGGATCCAGGATCAAATCTCTGTTGGGACAAGTTGCCTGGTTGAGGTTTCTTCTGTGGTTTTCCCTCAACCCATTAAGAGCAAATGCTGGGTAACTTACAGCACCAGACCCTGGGTTCATTTTCTAATCATCACCTTCATCCTATATATGACATCTTATTATTCAGGGCTAACAGAATTCGACCTCAGAACATGATTCGTCATCATAATAGCCAAAAAGTAGAAAGAGGCGCAAATGGCTACACGACAATATGTCCAGTGTTAAAAAAGAAAAACTTTTTTGATAAGATAGTAACAGTTGCTGCTACATTGGTTTCTGCAGAAGGATCTTGTTCAAAATAGTTGATAAAAACTTACCTATAATCCACTGTGTGTTGTCATGACTGGGAAATCTGTATATTCAACATGACTTAGTTTCAGCATTAGTATTCTTCTGTCAAGTGCATTAAAATGACATGGCTGTGTAGTAAATGTTTTATTACATTCTATACTTAATTTTTTTCTCGTGAGCCTAATGTATGACTAAGAGTCTGCATACACTTTCGCAGCAAGCCCTGCTGACAATGCCGCGGTGATCCATGGCCTTCCAGAGGATCTCTCTGCTAGTCATCATCTGCTTGAAGTGCTGCTGCCAGTTGAAGCCCAGCGCCCAGATGTATAATTCAAATTTGATGTCTTCATCGTCTTCTTCCATGTCATGAGCCAGAAATCTGCACATTTCAAAAAGAAGATGCTGCTGAACGATACATTGTGCTCATGGATATGGTTAAAATACAGCACTACTGTAATGTTATATTCTCTAAGATGCCATAGATATCTAAAGAAATGACTAGAAACTAAAAGACCAGTGATGTCTAATAATTGAAGGGAAATGATGATGAGAAATACTGTGGTGCAGCACAACTTATAATTTTATTTGATTTCTAATGCTGATTCTCAGTTCATATCCATTTAAACTAGTGCACCTCGTACTAGTATATTGGTCAGATCATTAGGCTACAAGTAATTGGTTCCATACCAATGTTATGAATTGACACGTTTCCACTATTCTTCCCACTCATTATCATGGAGACCTGTTACCAAGAGTTCAGAAAGGAGTAACAGCAGGCCTGGACATAAAATTTTGGCTTTATTAATCTTTATCCAAGAATAAAGGGATATTTTATAGGCAGAAAATGGGTCCAACAGCTTTATACTTCCTCTTGACATGGAAGCTACACTTAGGGACCTTTCCTGCTTAAAAATCTATCATCCTCAACTGAGATCAAGCCCGTGGACTTTGGATCTAAAGGCAAGCAGGTATCACCCTGCTGGAATTATCTTATTCACAGTGATAATCGAGAGGAAACGTGAATAAATGTAAAATGGTTATGCAGGTTCTCACGACCATGTAAAGAATCTTGAAGCTATGCGAGCTCCAACCTGTTGACAACTTGTCTCACTTCAAGGTTGGAGGCAGGGTGTAAAAAAATCAAAATCAATTATTTTTTTATTTAAATCGGATTTTTTAAAATTACATTTTTGCTTAGAAATAATTTGAAATTATTCTCAGATTTATGTATGCTTCATTATTTACGAAGTACAGTATACACGTATAATATGAATAATGAAGAATCAATCTATGCTGTATTTTAACAATATTTTGAATTCGGGCATGATACATTACATTACAAAATATTTTTAAACCAGCTCTTAGTCATAGCTTATTCTTCAAATGCTTATACAAACTAAAGTAGAAGCTTTGGTTATACTAAGCCCTTTCCTAAACTACTACTTCAGTCGTATTTATAGCGTCCTTATTTATGTGCTTATATGAAAGCACAATCTTGGAAGCTTTATCTACACCAAGCCTGTTTATCAACTTTGTATGAAAACCAGTTTCACGAATTTCCATAAATTTAATAAGTAGACTGGACAAACTGGCTGAATGACACCCCTGATCTTAGAATAGCTTCTAGTGATGGATCAACAGACCTCTTGCCTTTCATGCTTATATGTAGACAGTTATCAGCCTTGGCTTCTAGATTTCTTGATATTGACTCCATATTACACTACACAAACACACTTTCATAGGAAATATAATCAGAAGGCGCGAAGACCACCCAGTTTTGATGATGGGCTACTGGCCGAAACTAGTCAACAAGGTAACCTAGTTAATTAACACGTGAAAGCATATACACACACACACACACTTTATATTCTGAAGTGATATATTGTTAGAAGTTGTGTAATCAAGATGTATAGTTATTAATGGTTTGTAACATAAGGCAGTTATTATACCATCGAATATATGCTTCTCACATAGCTCGAAATAGCTGCAAGCCTTTAACTATAGGGAAACGTATATCATGTGATCTGGTGTGTCATTTGGGAGATCTAAACTTTGTTTCAAAGAAGACTTCAGGAGAATCAGTATTCTTTGTAGATTCTTGAGGCATCTTTTCCATATTAAACACTTACAGTGCAACAAAGAAGTTGTAGCGTGTATAGTCCTGTGGCAAATAATCTGCCCGCTTGAAATACGTGAACACCATGGCCAGGAGGTATTTGTCAGCAAGCTGCGAGCAACTGTCATTCCTGAGGAACTCCTGGATCACTACATCTTCATCTGAAATAAAACAAATAACAAGGCTAGAGCAGTTGTCATTCCTGGGGAACTAGCTGGTTACTACATCTTCACCTGAAACAAAACAAATAATAAGGCTTGACAAGCGACATTTCTGAGGAACTGAAGGTTGAACAGCTGTCTGTCATTCTTAAGGAACTTCTTGATCATTGCGTCTTCATCTTCATCTCCATATACATATCCTTTACTCAACTCATGGACTATTTATGTTTCAAAAATTAATCTATGTTATTTTCTATTAATAATTACGTAGTATAGGTACTATAAGTAAATATTTTTGTGTAATTTTTAATTGTTCCAAAAATACAAAGCTGATGTTAAGAGCTATATAGTACAATAAATTAAAAAAAAAAAAAAAAAAGCAAACAATGATTGCCAGCTGTCGTTTCTGAGGAACTACGCCTTCATCTATAAGAAAATAAATAAAAAGTTCGGGTTTTGATGCCTCTTGAACTCCGTGTGTGACAATATTGTTGGACAAGGTAGTTGTGGGTTCATTCTGTAGTTGGGCTTAATTCGGAAGATTATAATTATAAATTGTAATAACTAATGGCTCTGCAGTTCTAAGTGCTGTTTAGTTTCATCTTGGTAGTGCCAGGAGAGAATCGCAGACATGAACTTAATTGAACACAAACTTCATTTGATACAAGCTTCAATCAATGGAATTTTATTTTCACTCTCGAGTTTTCGGATTATAACTTAATATTGGATTAGTTTTACCAAGAGGACTCCAGAAATTAAATAAAATATAGTACCGGTAATATAAAAACGCAATTTTGAAATTTCAGTGCATGGAAATAAAACCAATGTCATTGAGAGAATCTTCGCCTGTGAAATATAAACCAATATTAAAATATTAATAGGCTATATTGAACAATTGCACTACCGGTAATTCAAGGTCGTGAGATATCATTTAATCATACAGAAAATAAATTGGCATTAATTACCGGTACAAATTTAAGTCATTAACTGTGCAGAACTTAAAAGTAAAAAAATAAATGCTATAAGACTCTCATGTAGGCCTACTGACCCAGGGGTAAGTTAAATTTTTTTACTTAATGATAAACTTTCTTAAAGTAAAATGACTCATTAGGAAGCAACAACAGTAAAGGCTCCTTCTATATTTCTCTGACAAGAAACCTGAATCATTCAAAAAGTTAAGGTAAAGAAAAAAACCTTAGCTATGGTACTTGTTTGTTTAGTCAGCTGTCCGAAGACAGGTTTGGACCTCTTAAGTGACACCAATAAGGCATCATTCATGAGGCAACTAAGCCAGGAGTTAATGGGGTAGGGCGGCCAGGTTCTTTCACCCTTCATTGTTATTCCTCGACACATATCGTCAAGTGAGACATACTGCCTGACAATAGATATACTGTACATATCAGCCAGGACCTCAATCAGAAGTACTTAACTACTTCTTGAGATTGAATGCGAGATCATTAGGTGGTTAGGTCTGAAGACAATTTCTCTACCAGCTGAGGCATCGTAGTAACTTCAGTAACCTTTTACTGATAGTGAGTAGCCTATTTCAAGTGATTTAACCTCAACATGATTGAATGAATCATAAGGAAAAACTTTATTTACTAATTTACTTTCTAGTTTTGTGTTACCAATTAAATTGATATATTATTATAAGTACTTATTATAAATTGAAACTTAACTCGTAATACACATGAAAGTAATATGCAACAAAGAGTTTCGACAGTGACTTAAATATAATTCAATTACGAGAAAAATGTTATGTATGTTTTAGCTTAAGAAGTTGAAAACTTATAAGAACAAGTAATCCAAGTTTATTAAGTAGTCTAGTTATTTAAATCACGTCTGGTACCTAGAAGTTGTAAAAACGTATCTATTTCTTCTTCAGTTACAATTGTTAGCTCAATATGTTTAGTAGGCGCAATAGTCCACATTCTTTGTATTGTTTTGCTATTCTTGTCACTGCCAAATTCATCGTAAAGATAAAAATCCATTGTAATATCAACGGGAGACATACGCATTATCTCGTAGTTTTTCAACATCTCCATGTAGACGTTTAATATTTGTACCTAAAATAATAAAAAGGTATTACTATTTTATGTATTTTAATATGCTAAACTGAATAAAATACCGTACAACATGTAGGAAAATCTTCGAAAACAAACAATCCTTGCGATATTTATGCAGAGATAAAATCTATTGTACGGTAGAAAAATTGTTTAAGTTTTAACCGTAGAGCAGTTAGGATACGTCAAATTGAGATATTTGACTCAGAATTAATAGATGTAAATAATTTATATCGACATTGTATACGTACACAGTTTGAATATTTTTGGCGCGCAATCAAACAACATGTCCATTAGACACGTAAACGTTTAGTACAATATTTTTCTACTGGCGGCAGCACACGTTAATTAAAATTTTTTGTGGTGACAGCAAGAGACTGGATTACTTCGAAAGTGACGAAATTTCGAAATGCGTGCGGCAGGAATTACATTAATTAGTTTAGCATTAACTACAGCAGTAATTGGAAATGCATACTATCAAAAGAAGCAGTTTTATCCATCAGTCGTATACATAACCAAATCAAATCCGAGTATGGCGGTAGGTAGTCTGTTTCAGTTCCAATGACATTTCAAGAAAATGCCCCCTTTTTACATTATATATGTTATTGACAATCTGTTATGATAGTAGGGTTAACACAGTGAAATAACACACACACTTTTCCTAAATTTGAATTGATGACTTGTTCTCATTTATCACTGTATTAGATATTTTAGAAATGGGTGTTCCACTGGTTACTGAAACCATCATAAAACTAAAGCCTGTTGTATATGGCGTCAAATTTATTTTAGTAACATTTGCCACTGAAGTAATGAAAAGTAGTCGTTTCCGTATTTATTTACTTTATCCACTATTTATCCACTTCTTCCTGTGTGATTCCATCTAGCTATGTTTTAGACTACATCCCACACTCTCCGAAACTGATTAGGTTAGGATCGTCCATGTTATAATTTCTTATTAATATGTTAAACAGTGCTAATGTCAGGGCACTTTGTGAATGATTGAACACGTCTTGCACATCATCAACTACGATATCGCTAAAGTAAATAAGTACCTTGTAACTAATGAATAGAGGTGAAGTTTACTTTATATTAGACCTATTTCTTGATTTTCTTGCTATCATGTTCATAAGGAAGTAGGAGGATGTGTAGATCTTAATGTGTAACATATTTTATGCCAAATATGTTTGTTCTAGGACACCACATTTCTTTAAATTTTTTAAGTTGTAGTTCTGATGATAGCCGTTATTGGAATGAGAATTTAGTATAAAATGTTAGCCGAGAGCATTAGTATGTATTAAGTGGGCCTAGGCATAACATTTTTTTTAAATTTCTAAATATTAAAAACAAACCGAGCATGGTGATGTAATAGTTAACACTTCCGCCTTGTATTTAGGAGGTCCAGGATTTGATCCCAGCAGCAAGCTATTCTGGTTTTGGTTTTTCTTCGTTTTACAAGACTCCTCTGGGGAATGCAGGGTTATTAGGCCTACAGTACTAATTATAAGAGTCACGATCCGCTTCCTTACAAATCCTACAATCCTTGATAACATCATTTCGTTATGCAAATCAAGCTTTCGAGTATAACTCCCTGTAAAGTTGATTTGAATAATTTCGAAGGAAAAATTGTTCAGGGGCCGGGTATCGAACCCGGGACCTTTGGTTAAACGTACCAACGCTCTACCAACTGAGCTACCCAGGAACTCTACCCGACACCGATCCAATTTTTCCCTCTATATTCACAGACCTCAAAGTGGGCTGACAACCGTCAAGCAACTAACATTGAGTGCACACTAACTCTGTGTGACTTAAATTGTGGTTTTCTGTTAACGAACAGTGACGTGTATTATGCATATCAAGCTTTCAAGTATAACTCCCTGTAAAGTTGATTTGAATAATTTTGAAGGAAAAATTGTTCAGGGGCCGGGTATCGAAAGTATTCAAATCAACTTTACAGGGAGTTATACTTGAAAGCTTGATTTGCATAATACACGTCACTGTTCGTTAACAGAAAACCACAATTTAAGTCACACAGAGTTAGTGTGCATTCATTATTGGTTGCTTGACGGTTGTCAGCCCACTTTGAGGTCTGTGGATATAGAAGGAAAAATTGGATTGGTGTCGGGTAGAGTTCCCGGGTAGCTCAGTTGGTAGAGTGTTGGTACGTTTAACCAAAGGTCCCGGGTTCGATACCCGGCCCGTGAACAATTTTCCCTTCGAAATTATTCATCATTTCGTTATCTTCTCACCTTTCGCAACAGATTGGTTAGACAAATATCGCAATTGGCTGAGTGTGCTCCCCTCTATCGAGAGGAGCATTAGAGGCAAACCTCTGAAGAGTGGAAAAAGCCTATATATGTGTATATATATATATATATATATATATATATATATATATATATATATTTTATAATATGTCTATTAGAAACAAAATGAGACATATTATGCACACACAATTTTTATGGAGTAAGCTATAAGTATTGATGGCCGAGAGTAAATAGGTTAAATGGGTTAAGTCAACTGCTATGGACTAACAGCATGTCTGATTGTGAAACAAGTGGGCCTGAGTACTTCTCCTCCTCCTCTTCTTCTGCTTCTGATTTAGCATAAGAGTGTATATTTCAACTATAGCACTTAAGCAGCTTCGGTAGGCACCTTTTAGTTTCTTATTTACCTCATTCACCTCACCTTATCTCGCCAAAAATTGTATAACTCTTGACTTGTTCCATTTCTTGAAGCTTCAGTGCAGATATAAGATATACGGAATAAGTTACAATGAATTAAATGAAAAGTACACAGGATGCGTGATGAGAGAATTATTCACCCCTTATTATTTTCATGGGCTGGGAAGTTAAGCATAAAGAATTAATTTCTGCAAGACTCGTAAAATACGCTATTTATGTCATAAATGTAAACAAATTAAAAACTTACTGTACATTAAATAAACAAAGTGTTAAATTGTTGCTCTAGTTTTCAAATTACTCGCATACATTATCGATGCTTGGGGTAAATCATTCCAGCTCTTCATATTAAGTCTTCATTTCTTCTATCCTTTCAAACGATTAGTTGATGCCACACAGTATTTTCGTGTGTTGCTTAGCTACTTACCACACCAATACAGATCACAGAGTTGACTAGTCATCAATGCTGCTGACAGTTTTCATAACTTTGCCATTGTATCATAATCAGTGATTTTGAAGTTAATAAGATCCTGTATTAAAAATAAAAGTCGAAGAGACATGTCGTATGTAGGAAGACGTTTAGATAGCAAATCACACGATCTTGGTTTTATTGTCACAAAACTTGAAATAAACACTGCGCTAAATGTACATTTTGTGATTCAGTAATTAAAAACACAGGAACATAGCATCTTCAAGTACATAGAAGAACATGTAACTTATTAATTTACTTCCATGAAAATAATTTATTATGCTGCATAGAAAATTGTGTAAAGTATTAGTTTTTCTACACACGTAAATTACGTGTAATTTATGTAAAACATGTATCATATAATTTACGCGTTCAACCCTGGCTACTGTGCAGTGCATGTGTATTGGTATTTTAAGGTTACATTTCCTGCATCAGTCTGTCGGAGTTCCTTTTTAGTGGAGGTTTATTTTTAGCGTCATTTGTGCATTTTTTTTATGGTTGCAGTTTAGTGACATTTTCACTCACCACGCACCTAGTTACACTACCAGAAATTTCCCATTTATTTAAATTATGTATACTCCATTATTAGATTGGAATATGAATACAAAGCTGTCCAGAAAGTGTTAATAATAATAATAATAATAATAATAATAATAATAATAATAATCTGTGGTGCTACAGCCCGTGAAGGGCCTAGACCGACCAACCGGCTGCTGGCCTCACGCCCACATGCCGAAGCAGAGGTGGACGATCATCCAACCAGAATGGAGGTATTGTGTGGTTAGCACGATGATCCCCCCAGCCATTATAGCTGGTATTCGCAACCGGATTTCGCTACCTATCGTAGCTCCCCAAGTGCATCACGATGCTGGGTGGGCACCAGTCCCATACACTGGCCGAAATTTCATGAGAAAATTTCTTCCCTCATGAGGACTCGAACCAGCGCGCATTCCGTAACGCGAGTCCTAGACGGGATGCCTTAGACCGCGATGCCACGGCACGGGACAGAAAGTGTTAATGAGGTTGGATTAAGTTGACAAGGAGGTGAGAATGAAAGTCAAAGATGGTGAAATTTAAAATAATGAAAGTTGCAGTGACTGTGAAATAGATACTGGCAGGGCCATGTTTTGAGTATGGCAAATTGAGCACTTGGCGAGGGCAGCAGGTTTGGGGAGATGGGAAATTTGTGGAAACTTTTGTAAGAACTTTGGTCAAATGGATTGTATCCCTGGTATAGTGTATATAGACGTAAACATTCAAGTTCTTTTTTTTTTTTCTTTTTTTTTTTTAAATAAAAAGCAACTTACTCCAATGTAGTTCTGGTCTTATCATTTAAATGTAATTGTTTATATTTATAATACAATTTTTGTTATGAAAAAAAAATACGGATATTGAAGATTTCGTTTCAAAATGTGAAGCCTATTGGATCCTCACATGACAGTAGACGAAATGCTTAAGTCCAAAGAGAAGCATTAATTGTATTTTGTTCACTTGTTTGAGCTTGAACTTTTTTTTTGAGATCGTAGGTAGGTAGGTAATGGCAGGTGTCCCACTCCTGGCTGATGCAATTGTGGTAACCATATTTCATACACATTCAACAAACGTGCAAACCAAGGAAACTATTATTGTAACAGTAATGATTTATCGTAAATTCGCACTTTGTAATATACTTCTTAGCATCCTGTTATTCATTTGAAGCTAACTCCACGTTGAGAGATGTGCACACAATTCCAATACTGCTGCAACTATTAACGCAATTACATTGCCTAGGCTACTCAATATAATGTAACATAACATATTCTGTCTATAAGTTAAGTTTTTATTATTATTATTATTATTATTATTATTATTATTATTATTATTATTATTATTATTATTATTATTATTATTAGCTTGATTACAAGGACATAATAAGTTGCCACTGAAATAGTTTCATTTACTTTACTGAATACACACCACTACCGAAACTTGATTTGTTATGCAACCTGGCTTGTCTTCTCTGAATTCTATTTGATTCTTTGCTTCTGAAATAGCGTATCAAAATACCAAATATGTTGCCTTGGTTTCATGAGAGCAGAAATTTTGTATTTTTCCTGTGGCACTCTCTTAATACGTCATTCTTTTCACGGAATGTTAGAACAAGTGAATAAATAAATGCCTTCTGATTCACATTAGTTTCTTTTTCTCTTGAGTGGTGGTCTGAAATTTTTTTATTGATTCCATTCATTCATTCATTCATTCATTCATTCATTCATTCATTCATTCGTTCATTCATCTAATATGTTGTATCCACTTTCGTTTGCAATCGTTAATTTTATCGAGAATTGTAACTTCTAGTTAATTATTCCTTTTGTGATATAACAAAGTGTAGTCAACTGTTCTGAGAAATCTCCTCTCAGCTGTGTATTATTGAAATCTCGTTTCTGAAGAGCACAAATTTCAATGCCTTCAATGCCAAAGCATTGTATACAACGAGACTTGTGGTTTTTTTAATTTGTCTGGGCTAGAAAATTCAGTTTGATTCCGAAATTCGTTAAAATTTAATTATCTTTAACTGAAATTTGTTTCCAGCTTCATGTGATAAAAAGCATATTAGATAATTGAACACGTTCATCTCCTCTTCCACTCCCTAATACAGTAACACTTGATGTATTCTTGATTCTGATAGGTTATTATTCCAATCCCCCCCCCCCCCTTTTCTTTCTAATGGCGAGTATTTGACTTGCTTCATTCATCTGTGCTTGAGTGAAATGCCAAAACTGTAGTTCTTTTTGCTACCAGTTTTTAGTATTGCCCCCAGTACACCATGGGAGGCGAACTACATGGCACTGCGTAATAATGAGTATTTATGGAACAGTGATGGGGTTGTCGGTAGAGGAAATGGGGGTACCCTTCAAAAACATACCACCAAGCACCATCTTTGTCCACCACGAATTCTGCTTGGAGCCACTAAGATTCGAACCCAGGTTACCAGCATGAAAACCAATGCTCTAGTGGTTCGACTAACTGTGCTTTTCAAGAAAGCTTTTGTTCAGATTTTTATGAAGTTTTCCTCGCAGAAATATTTAAAATGTATTCCTATTTGTAAGTTAACTCTTAATACAGGAAGGAAGATTGTGAGTAGTGATGAAACTTAACAGAAATTTCTTCACAACATAATTGGGCATTGGGATACAGTACGACTCACTTCTAATCATTCAGTATGCAAGTCTTGAGTTTTACTGTATGTCTGTGTGTTACAGTATGATCACACATTTATACTATTGGAACTGCATCAGGCTTCACTTTGTGTAGAGCCAATGAAGAGAAACTTATTAGCTTCTTTTAAAAAGCCGTGAATTATATATAAAGACAATGACATGCGGTTTCAGTCAATGGCTGATGTTAATTATTAATACAGTGGGATTGGAATGGGAAGTTGGCAGCTGACGGTTGTGCCTGATACATATTTGATACTGTCCTTGCCACGAGAAATGTGTTCTGTATAACATTTTGTATACTCCAACGACGAAGTATGTCTGGAATAACAGGGCAAGCATAGCGGGATTGAAGCAGGTTTGTTAAGCTTATACATTAGGCTACATTAAAACGACATTATCTTTTTTCTTTCTCTATACGTCTACATTCTGGAAAGTGAATTGTAATCAGGGAGAAGTCAGGGAAGTTATATTTGGTTATGGAAAGTCATTTATATTGTTCTAATTCTTGAAAAGTCAGGGAAATTTGCCCAGTGATGAAACTTGAGAAGAAAATGTTATGCTTCAACCTGCTGTAGCTAGGTTATAGTAACTTTTTTTTTCAGTGTGCGACACAAGTGAATTCACATGGTCACTTTGACTATGAATGCACACTTACTAATGCTTCATTTATGCAATATTTTAAAATTTGTTTCCGGATTTCCTTGTTAAAGTTTGAGAAATAGCTGATTTTCAAAACTGGATTTCACTACCCAGTGTACCTCCTCAAATTCATTACTATGCTGGGTGGGCATCTGTCCCATACACTAGCTTAAATTTTATGAGAAGATTTCTTTCCCCATGAGGACTTGAACCAGTGCTCATTCTATAATGGAAGTCCAGGCATGATGCCTTAGGTCAAAACTTTACGGCACAGAAGATAAGATTAAATGTTGTGTGAAATAATGTACACAATATGTGCCCAAACCCTTCGTGTTACAGAGAAATTATGACATGCTTATATCCCTAACTTAAAAATTCTTCATACAAATATTTAGGGCTTAAAGATGTCTATATGAATTGGTTTTTAAAATTAAATTAATTTTTCTAAAAATTTTACGCTTAAAGATATCAGTACCAATTTTTAAAACTACCATAACCCTGTTACGGAAGTAGGGTGGGGGGAAAGGATAGCTTTAATTATACAGAAGAAACTTAGATTTAAAATGGAAAGAATTCATGTTTTGAGATAGAATCTTTCTGTTTCTTTACCATAAATACTTTAAAATGTTAAGCAAGACACTTAGTTTTTGTATGGAATAGAGCACATCTGGAAAGAGATTATAAAACCTTTTTTTGGTCAGATATGTACCTGATCTTCTGTATGAAACTTGCGAACGGAGGGATAAATAATAGGATAGTCATTTACAACAAGATTTCTGATGGTGATTTGTAAATTGATTGGAAGTATTTCATTAGGCGAGGTGAAATGTTTCTTTCACTAATAAATTGCATCTGTATGAAGCACCTCATTCCGCACTTCATCATCTACTCTTTTGGTGAAGATAACAAAAAGCGTTTATATGTTTCTGAAAGTGCAATGACAGCGATTTTTTGTTATTGTATGTTCACTAATGAATAACAGACACATTTTATGGTCATCAAAGAGGAAACCACAATGACAGTTTCTCATATATATTTGTAAACATTGAATATATTATTTCTTTTAAGTAAAAGTGAAGAAACACTTTGTAAATCGTGGAAATAGTATATAATGATAATTTGAAATAGAATAGACCTCCATTGGAAGTTCAGTCCACACAAGTTGTGATTACTCTTTTTTATGCTAAAGAAAAATGTTATGCAGATGGAATAGTTTTGTAATTGAATTGATTAGTTTGGTGTAACTTTGTGAAACTGTTAAGAGCTTGTGAATTTTCTGAGATTAGCATCTGTTAGTGGCTGTGCACAATTCGTTTGATACCAAGGCTACATAAAATGCATAATAGAGTATAATGTGTGTCATTTGCAGGCACTGATTTTTTAAAATAAGAAATAATGCTAAACATAGATTGTACACTTCCAAAAATGTTGGTCTCAGAAGAATAATTCTGTACAAAATTAAATCCTCTCATCTAAAATTTAAAAGTAACTAAAGTTTAGCTCCCTTATTTCGAGACTGCAACAAATTGCTTCTTTTTAAATATAGATTGAATAATCAATACTATGAATAATCGATACTTTCTGAGTGCACCCAAAATGCTATACTTAATTACCTATATCAGTTGTAAGGGATGAACTTCGGTGAAAGAATGAATTCTCGGAAAATTTAAATATACTTCTGAGATAATGGATCAAGTTTCTTGACTTTATTTGAGTGGATATCTTTCATATCTGTTATTTTCTTAGTTTCCTTGTTTTTATACTCATTATGACTGAATTTTTAAATAGTGATGTGTAAAGGCTGGTTCACAATAAACCGGGAACGGAAACAACAACGAGAACGAGAACAGAAATATTGTTAAAATCAATGTATTTAAATGTGAGCATTCACAATAGTTAATTCTGAATGCTCACATTTAAATACATTTATTTTAACATTATTTCCGTTGTCGTTTCAGTTCCCGGTTTATTGTGAACCGGCCTTATCACGTATGCTAGTAGGAATAATAAATGGAGATCTGCTAGTGCTGTAGTTAATTAGTACAGAGAGAATCCATTTGGCTCATGGCCAGGAATGTGCACATGAGCCATCCATGCTTGGCCACATAGATTACGTCAGTATTGATCCATAACCTCCTGCGTATTTGTAACTACGTAACTTTGATTAATAATAACATGCACGCAATTATATTTTTTATTTTGCAATGAATACTAAACCCAGACGTTTGAGATGGGCAGGGCATGTAGCACGTATTGGGCAAATCCAGAAATTCATATAGAGTATTAGTTGGAAGTTCTGAAGGAAAAAGACCTTTGGGGAGGATAATATTGAAATGGATTTGAGGGAGGTTAGATATGCTAGGAACTAGATTAATTTTGCTCAGGATAGGGACCAATGGTGGGCTTATGTGAGGGCGACAATGAACCTCTGGGTTCTATAAAAGCCATTTGTAAGTAAGAAATTAATACTAACCTGTGTTGTCGGAGTTGTTCATAGTAGTCTGTCTGCATTCACACATTCCTGGCATGTTTTGATGAAGGTTTTATTTATATGCAGAAGTTCTCTTTCCGTAATTCTTCCAATTTCTGTTCTTATATTATCTTTACGTCCCTATAGTGTGGGGGGTTATTCCTGTAGACTCTATTTTATAATATGTAATAGTTGCACATGGTAAGATCTGGAGAATGTGTGGCCTATAACCTTCGATAACAAAGACAAAGTATAAAATGACAAGGAGTACAATTCCATATATCTACACACAAGTGAATAATTTCGATCAGGGAGTTATACCTGAAATCTTGAGTTGCATAATACACGTCACTGTTCGTTAACAGAAAACCACAATTTAAGTCACACAGAGTTAGTGTGCACTCGAAGTTGGTTGCTTGACGGTTGTCAGCCCACTTTGAGGTCTGTGGATATAGAGGGAAAAATTGGATCGGTGTCGGGTAGAGTTCCCGGGTAGCTCAGTGGTAGAGCATTGGTACGTTAAACCAAAGATCCCGGGTTCGATACCCGGCTCCGGAACAATTTTTCCCTCGAAATTATTCAAATCAACTTTACAGGGAGTTATACCTGAAATCTTGATTTGCATAATACACGTCACTGTTCGTTAACAGAAAACCACAATTTAAGTCACACGGAGTTAGTGTGCACTCGAAGTTGGTTGCTTGACGGTTGTCAGCCCACTTTGAGGTCTGTGGATATAGAGGGAAAAATTGGATCGGTGTCGGTTAGAGTTCCCGGGTAGCTCAGTGGTAGAGCGTTGGTACGTTAAATCAAAGGTCCCGGGTTCGATACCCGGCTCCGGAACAATTTTTCCCTCGAAATTATTCAAATCAACTTTACAGGGAGTTATACCTGAAATCTTGATTTGCATAATACACGTCACTGTTCGTTAACAGAAAACCACAATTTAAGTCACACGGAGTTAGTGTGCACTCGAAGTTGGTTGCTTGACGGTTGTCAGCCCACTTTGAGGTCTGTGGATATAGAGGGAAAAATTGGATCGGTGTCGGTTAGAGTTCCCGGGTAGCTCAGTGGTAGAGCGTTGGTACGTTAAACCAAAGGTCCCGGGTTCGATACCCGGCTCCGGAACAATTTTTCCCTCGAAATTATTCAAATCAACTTTACAGGGAGTTATACCTGAAATCTTGATTTGTACACACAAGTGATTTATTTTTATACATCTTGATTTATTTTTATACATCTTTGATTTATTTTGATAAAATGAAAAGTAATAATACAAATCAGTTTATCTTTAAAATATGAATCTAAAAATTACAAATTAACTCCTATTTGGCAATTAAAAAAGTACTCAAAGCAATATTAAAAATAGAAGAATTTCAAATTTTATTACAGTGGTTCTTATAAATTCAGAGCAACTCATTTATGGCTAACAGAGCTATAGTTTTCAGGTTCTGAAGATCTAGACAGATAAGTTTCCAAATCTTGACTGAATGTTTCGGTATTGGTGCCTCTAGCTCCAAGTAACATGCTGTCTCTTGCCGAGTATGTGAATATGTATGCATGTACTGCTACTTCATTATTAGGAGTGTGCCAGTTAGGATCCCATGCAAATTTTGTGTAATATTATTTCCTCTTTATTTAAAGTTTTCTTGTGTCATTGTTAAAAAACGAACATTTTCTGCAATTTTCGAGATCTCTTCATAATAATTAATGATTACAGTTTTTCAGTCAACATCTGGAAATGCTGAAGCATATTATCACCTATTATGATCCTCTTCGTCATCATCATCACCTTCTTCCCCTTACAGACATTTGAAAACCTTGTTAAAAATCACGAAATGAAACACGAATTTGCGACACGGGAATAGCATTATTTTGAAGTAATGTTGCGATGGGCTTGAAAAAACACTCTGCTTTTATTCTGTATGCAATTTGTGTTCTTTTGTTTTGCAGGTCATTTATGTCCAAGCATTCATCTTGGTGATCTTGATGGGTAAACTTATGAGAAAAGTATTCTTTGGTCAGCTGAGAGCTGCAGAGTTCGAGGTATTGTATCAACTCAGAATTCCAGTTACATATTGTCGTTGTGCCTCCAAAATCTGCTGTGTGTTTTTACGGAGATTTTGCAGGAGAAAGAAAAAAGCACTGTCACTTTTAAGTCCCTTGATTTTCAAAGTTACTGTCTGTATAATTTCAATAATTATAACTATACAATGATTCTCGATGATGTCATTTATGTTCATCATATTCACCAACGTTTTCTACCGAATTCATATTCATATGTAGGCCTATTGATTTTTAATTAATCTTTTCTTCCTCCTGAAAAATTATGTTGTGTACTAGCACATAGGAGGTTTCATAAAATCGACGACGATTTGTTACCTCTTAGATAATTGGATTTTAATTTTCAACCTCATGTCCCTGATAATGTAGATAAATGTTTTCTACTGCTCTTATGCAACAGTATAATTTTCGAAATTCTGCCCTCTTGCTACAGGTTCAAGAAAAATTCTAATTATCTATAATTACTATTGTCAAAATGGCATTCTCTTAAAGTCTATACTTTGGTATAAAAGTTACGGAATAGATAGACTATATAAAAAAAAGAAATGGTAAATGTAATAAATGCTGGTAATACTATTTTGGTTTTAAATCTCACAGGATCTCAGTTTAATTCACTCTATATAATATAGTAGAGCTTACAAATTATACCAATTGGAAATTGTACTATTACAAAGGACTGAGAGTACCAGTATACCATTTGCACATTCTACGAATACAGCATGCTCTCTGCTACTTTCAAGTTGCAAACAGAAAAGATATCTAGTTGGTATCCATTGCTGTGAGCTGTATTAATTAAGTGTTGAAATCTAATATTTGTGTGATAACCTTACAGGTTGCCTGATAACCTTGCAGGTTGTGTGAACTTCGCAAGTGCTGATATGTTCTGTATTGATTCCTCTGATCATTACATAACATACAATTCAGAAGCGTGAAAATTCTCAATCTATAAATGTTTGCTAGCCTTCATGTTTAGCATTAAATCTAAATTTTACAACTGATCTTTGGGAATAATCGAGAATTAAATTTGTATGATTATAAAATAACAGATATTGGTCTTCAGTCAATATATTCATGGTAAAATCTATATATGTGTAAAAAAAAAAATGAAAGTAAGTAAATTTTATGATCAATAAAACATAATATGTTGAACTTAAAATACATTTAACACCTGAAAATCGAAAGTTGAATCGAGTCATTAAAGATAATTTGAATCTAGTCTTCATAAAGATTTCACTGATAAATATTTGAATTTCATTCTGCTGTTACATTACAGCGTTTTGATTTTGTAACTAATATGCATTGATTTATTTTCCTACAAACAATATTACGGTACATTGTAAACTATTATTTCCAAAGAATGCAATGTTGAAACTTTGCCTCAAGTAAAATAAAACTTACAGCATATTAACTTAAAGCACTTCATGTATGTTTATTGCAGCATTCAAAACTGTGTCATCTTTTTCACAAATGAAAACATTTTGAGTGTATAAAACACTATGTATACAGTTAAAATGCCTTGCACGACTAAAAATAATAAAAAAGGAAAGCAAAAAAAATTGCTTGCTTGATTGTTGTAATCAGTAACTTTTCTCTTCAACAAGTAAAACATATAGATAAACAAACTTGTAAACAAACAAATACAAATAATAAGAAATAAAATGAGTGATTCAGACGTTATAATATATTCTGCATACTGGATTAGAATATTTTCAGTTTTGAGCCCAAAGTTATTTCAGATCTTATCTGATATTTTGTTAGCAGAACTTGAAACATTAAACAAAATGGAAATTTCAAGATTTAACAATGGAGGAATAGAATAGATTGGAATCTGAATATGTAGGTTATAGTTAGAAATAACAGTCCAAATTATGTAAAGATAACCTATTGGTGAGTATTATAATTATGTCTGTGCAACTTTGAAAAAAAAAATTGAAAATGAAATTATGTTATGGGAATGAATAAAATAGTGGAGATAAAGGATTCTAGGGAGCAGCGAGTCATCTCTGAATATGCATTTGTTTTGAATCTGTGTTCTCTTTTGGCAGCATCTCATGGAACGATCTTGGTATGCAGTCACAGAGACATGTCTGGCCTTCACTGTATTTAGAGATGACTTCAGTCCGAAGTTCGTTGCCCTGTTCACTGTACTCCTTTTTCTGAAGTCTTTCCATTGGTTGGCAGAAGATAGGGTAGATTTTGTAAGTACAGTTTCTGTTTGCTTACTTGTGCTGGCAGATGGTTGTCTGAGTGATAGTAAAGAATTTTATTTAATATTCGTTTCTGTTTCATTTCCAGATGGAAAGGAGTCCAGTCATATCTTGGTTATTTCACATACGAGTCCTGTGTAAGTTTTTTTACGTACAGTATTATCATCATTTCGATATCAACCCATTCTCACACTTAAGTATTGATGATAAACTGACAGGAAAAATCGCAACCTACTTTTTATACAGTATTCTTTCTAAGCTGTTTTTTCTTGTTCATTTACGCAATAGCTACCGGAGTTTCTCCATATGCAAACGAAAATTGTGTCAGAAATAAACAGTTTTAGGAAGACAATAAATAAATGCAATAGTTCCTTGAGAAGTGAGGGGAAAAAATACAATTCATAATAATACAGCAAATTCTCGATTGTCTGTGTGTGGATTATCTGGTTTGTGGGTTATCCTTGCACCATTGAAGTTAATTTTGCTTTATTTTTGACACGAAATTTTAAGTAAGTGTGAACTGAGCTTGGAATTCGAGTGTGCGGGTCTCAAAACGACGTTGGTATAAAAGTAGTCTGTCCATAACAAGCCACCCCTTCCCACTTCATTTCCCATTGCAAATCGGATTGTAACATGTTTATTAGGCTTATATGTATATTTCTCAACTGACGACCAGATGAAATGATTATTGGTGGCTTGAACACTCATTGTAATTGGTCACAACGATCTGTGTTATTTTTCTTGTTCTCTCTGTTGTATGTACAATAATGAATTCGAATGTTACGAAATACAACAATATCATTCTAATTAAAATCACTTTTTTTCACGTAGGCCTGATCTAGAACAGTATTGACATACTCCAAAAGTGATTTATTGAATGTGTTAAATGTTTGACGTAACTAATTAAATATGTATGTCTAATATATAAAATGATTCATTTGACAGTAAAAAGCAAAAATCGTATTATCTGTGTTTTCAGTTATCCATACTCATATTTTGTCCTGTGATTAGCCCAGATAATCGAGAGTTTGCTGTATTATGTTGCATTCATATATTAGCAAAAAAAGTCTCACAAAAGTCTGAATCTTTCATAGATGTGAAGGTTTTTTAGCCACCCAAAACAACACAAGCCATTCATGCTTAAGCAACGTTGCCTAGTTATAAAGTCAAGACTCCGTTGCTGTTAGTTATGG
Source organism: Periplaneta americana (assembly GCF_040183065.1). Lineage (NCBI taxonomy): Eukaryota > Metazoa > Arthropoda > Insecta > Blattodea > Blattidae > Periplaneta > Periplaneta americana. The sequence continues at coordinate 52,112,714 of NC_091121.1, read as the reverse complement.
TACCAGTAAGTAAAATATTACATGTGGCCAGATAAAATATTGTAGCCATGAAGAAGATGAGACATACTGAACTAAGTTGCATGAAAAGCATTATAAAAGGTTCTAGTCATTGGCTGTGGAAGTGCTCAGAGTTTGATAAATGCTTCAACTATCGTGTAACTATGTGGAAAAGTAACCTATCAGTGATGCTGTCAGATTCGGTGATCCATTTTTAGAAAATATTATTTGTTGGTCATTACACTGCATTGCATGTAAAACTTTTTTGTGCGAGATTGTGCGTATTTGCTTGGTTTCCGCACAAAACCAATCTGCGGTAAGTCTAAAATTTCACATTCAGTATTCCCAACCTAACACACATAACAATTTCCCTCTTCTTACCGCTTAAGTGACATATTGATTTTACTGCTTTAGGCTTTTAACATATTATTTTTAGAGACATTCAATATAGTAATAATTATAAATTGGAAACTTACCACTGCAATTTCACCTAAATTGCACTGTTAATTATTGTTTTTAAATATTTTCAAAAATTAAGTAAATTCTACAACTCCACTAAAGTTACTGCATTCGTGATGCAAGTAACATTAAGGAAGCCGTGAAAAAATCAACAAGATTCCAGATGCCGATGTTATTACTGCAATATATTATATAAATAATATTGTTAAAATATTAAAATGAAAAATAAATCATTACATAATCTTACTGTTTGTTTTAAGTTCGCATTTATAGACTGGGGGGGGGGGGGAAGACAGACGTATATCACGGCCTGCTGGAGTATAGTAAACACAGAAAACATTTTAAAGCAACAATGTTGAAGATAGATATTTTTGTTTTGCAAATTTGCCGTCATTGAACAGAAACCAAGATGGAGATTTCATTGCAACTAATTAGAAATTCCTCTTTCAGGTATGTAATGAATGATCTTCGCACAAAATAATGTATGATACACGAGCGGTATGTTTTCTTTCAATTCTCGGAAATTAAAAAAGCTCAACTATGTTTCGCTTTTTCAAACTTTTCCTCGAACATGAAAACTTCAACATACCGCTCTTGTAACGCATATTACTATTCTGGTTAACCATTGTGTATATTACGTGTAAAATATTTGAATTAGTTTTTCATTTTGGCGTAGGACTGTGCCTTTCTCCTTAGTAGGTATGCTGGGGTAACTTGGAAATTGACCATCACGTAAAAATACAAGCTTCTCACTTGTTTTCCTTGTGTTTCCTTTGTTTTCCTTGTTCTTCTTGTGTTTCCCTTGTTCTCCTTGTGTTCCCTTCTTCTTCGTGTATTCTAATAGTTCTCCTTGTGTGTTCTTGTATTCCCCTTGTTCTTCTTGTATTCCAGTAGTTTTCCTTGAGTGTTCATCTTGTTCTTCTCCTGTTTCCTTTGTTCTCTCTGTATTCCTCTTATTCTCCTTGTTTTCCCTTTTCTTGTATTCCCCCTTCTCTCATATTCCCCGTGTTTCGCTTGTTTTTCTTTATATTTCACTTGTTCTTCTTTATGTTTCGCTTGTTCTCTGTGTTTTCGCCTTGTCCTGTTCTCTTTATGTTCTCGTTGTTTCACTTCTCGCACCACACACATAGTTCTGTGTAAATATATGCAGCATAGTAAAGCTATGTACCTATTGATAGGTAATTGCACCTCACCTCTTAATTTCTTTTTATGGATCAACAATAAAGTGTCAAGACATTGAATATTGACGAAATTAATTTTTCTAAATATGCCTAGTGACCGACAAAAAAAAAAAAAAAAAAAAAAAAAAATATATATATATATATATATATATATATTGGTTTAATATTTCGAATATGAAATATTCCATTAGAATCTAAAAATTGGTCCTCAAATATGTGTTCAAGTCTTCTACAAACTGATACTATAAGTAAGCATAACAGCTGCCTGTGTCCAAGATAAATTCCAAAGCAAATTAAAGTAAAGTATGTGTGTCTGCAGCCTTGCTCACTATGCTGGGAGCTCTTGACTTGCACTTCGTGGGCCACGCATACCAGTCCACCGTCACCAAGGGTGCATCAGTGCAGCTGGTGTTTGGCTTCGAATACGCCATCCTGCTCACCATCATCATCAACATCACCATCAAGTATGCGCTGCACACCATTGATCTGAACAGTGAAAATCCGTGGGACAACAAGGCTGTATTCCTCCTGTACACAGAGCTAGTCATGGGTATGCATTCAGATTTTACAAATATCTGGAACAAAGCTGTGTTCGTCCTGTATGTGGAGCTAGTCATGGATATACATTAACACTACGAATCTGTAGGACAAGGCCGTGTTCTTCCTCTACACACGACTAGTTATGGATATGCATTAACACTGTACAAATCTGTGAGACAAGGCCGCGTTCTTCCTCTACACAGAACTAGTCATGGTTTTATGTTAACACTACAAATCTGTGAGATAAGGCCGTGTTTTTCCTCTATACAGAACTAGTCATAGATATTCATTCACACTATACAAATTGTGAGACAAAGCTGTATTCTTCCTCTACACAGAACTAGTCATAGGTATACATTAACACTGTACAAATCTGTGGGACAAGGACGTGTTACACAACTAGTCATGGGTATACAAATCTGTGGGACAAGGACGTGTTACACAACTAGTCATGGGTATACATTAACACTGTACAAATCTGTGGGACAAGGACGTGTTACACAACTAGTTATGGGTATACAAATCTGTGGGACAAGGACGTGTTACACAACTAGTCATGGGTATACATTAACACTGTACAAATCTGTGGGACAAGGACGTGTTACAGAACTAGTCATAGGTATACTTTAACACTGTACAAATCTGTGGGACAAGGACGTGTTGCACAACTATCATGAGTATACATTAACACTTTATAAATCTGTGGGACAAACCTGCATTCTTCCTCTACGTAGAACTAGTGATGGTTATACTCGTACATTAACACTGCAAATCTGTGAGACAAGACCATGTTCTACCTCTACACAACTAGTTATGGGTATGATTTAGAAGTGTACAAATCTGTGGGAGCCACCGATATAGCTCTGTCAGCTAAGGCACTTGCTGATTCAAAGTTGCGATCCAGCGCGGGTTCAATTCCCGCTTGGGCTGATTATCTGGTTGGGTTTTTTCCGAGGTTTTCCCCATCCATAAGGCAAATGTCAGGTACTCTATAGTGAATCCTCGGCCTCATCTCGCAAATATCATCTCACTATCACCAATTCCATCGACGTTAAATAATCTCATAGTTGATACAGCATCGTTAAATAACCAATTAAAAAAAACTGTGGATGAGACCGTGTTCTTCCTCTACACAGAACTAGTCATGGGTATACATTAACACTCTACAAATCTGTGTTCGTCTTGTCGACAGAGCTATTCATAAATATGCATTAAAGCTGTATAAATTTATGGAACAAGTAGGGTTGCCAACCCTTCCGTATTTCTCGGGATCTCCTGTTATTGCCCCTAATTTTTAAGTCTCCCAGCTCCCGTATTATTCTTCTCTTCGAGGATATTTCTCCCTTATTTTTGCATTATATAGAAATTTTTATTCTAAATATTTGATTTTGCCGTGAATGATTTATTTGATGAATTTTGTTTTTCAAGAGATGCATTAAAATGTGCAGAAGGTAATACTTGCTAGAAATGGATCTTAATGCTCACCTGTTTAAAATCAAACCATCTTCATGTTACAAATTTGAAAAAACTGACGAGTTTTGTTCTAAGCTTACCAAGTAAATGCTCATACAAAGAGGATGTTTTATCTCATGAACAATAATTGGACAGATGTTCCAAACAAGAGGGGGGGGGGTGTGCGTGCGAGCACACATGCGCGCGCGCACTTTTTCCCTGTTTACAAATACGCGCGCGCGCGGGGGGGAGGGGGGTGTGTGTGTGTGTGTGTGTGTGTGTGTGTGTGTGTGTGTGTGTGTGTGTGTGTGTGTGTGTGTGTGTGTGTGTGTGTGTGTGTGTGTGTGTGTGTGTGTGTGTGTGTGTGTGTGTGTGTGTGTGTGTGTGTGTGTGTGTGTGTGTGTGTGTGTGTGTGTGTGTGTGTGTGTGTGTGTGTGTGTGTGTGTGTGTGTGTGTGTGTGTGTGTGTGTGTGTGTGTGTGTGTGTGTGTGTGTGTGTGTGTGTGTGTGTGTGTGTGTGTGTGTGTGTGTGTGTGTGTGTGTGTGTGTGTGTGTGTGTGTGTGTGTGTGTGTGTGTGTGTGTGTGTGTGTGTGTGTGTGTGTGTGTGTGTGTGTGTGTGTGTGTGTGTGTGTGTGTGTGTGTGTGTGTGTGTGTGTGTGTGTGTGTGTGTGTGTGTGTGTGTGTGTGTGTGTGTGTGTGTGTGTGTGTGTGTGTGTGTGTGTGTGTGTGTGTGTGTGTGTGTGTGTGTGTGTGTGTGTGTGTGTGTGTGTGTGTGTGTGTGTGTGTGTGTGTGTGTGTGTGTGTGTGTGTGTGTGTGTGTGTGTGTGTGTGTGTGTGTGTGTGTGTGTGTGTGTGTGTGTGTGTGTGTGTGTGTGTGTGTGTGTGTGTGTGTGTGTGTGTGTGTGTGTGTGTGTGTGTGTGTGTGTGTGTGTGTGTGTGTGTGTGTGTGTGTGTGTGTGTGTGTGTGTGTGTGTGTGTGTGTGTGTGTGTGTGTGTGTGTGTGTGTGTGTGTGTGTGTGTGTGTGTGTGTGTGTGTGTGTGTGTGTGTGTGTGTGTGTGTGTGTGTGTGTGTGTGTGTGTGTGTGTGTGTGTGTGTGTGTGTGTGTGTGTGTGTGTGTGTGTGTGTGTGTGTGTGTGTGTGTGTGTGTGTGTGTGTGTGTGTGTGTGTGTGTGTGTGTGTGTGTGTGTGTGTGTGTGTGTGTGTGTGTGTGTGTGTGTGTGTGTGTGTGTGTGTGTGTGTGTGTGTGTGTGTGTGTGTGTGTGTGTGTGTGTGTGTGTGTGTGTGTGTGTGTGTGTGTGTGTGTGTGTGTGTGTGTGTGTGTGTGTGTGTGTGTGTGTGTGTGTGTGTGTGTGTGTGTGTGTGTGTGTGTGTGTGTGTGTGTGTGTGTGTGTGTGTGTGTGTGTGTGTGTGTGTGTGTGTGTGTGTGTGTGTGTGTGTGTGTGTGTGTGTGTGTGTGTGTGTGTGTGTGTGTGTGTGTGTGTGTGTGTGTGTGTGTGTGTGTGTGTGTGTGTGTGTGTGTGTGTGTGTGTGTGTGTGTGTGTGTGTGTGTGTGTGTGTGTGTGTGTGTGTGTGTGTGTGTGTGTGTGTGTGTGTGTGTGTGTGTGTGTGTGTGTGTGTGTGTGTGTGTGTGTGTGTGTGTGTGTGTGTGTGTGTGTGTGTGTGTGTGTGTGTGTGTGTGTGTGTGTGTGTGTGTGTGTGTGTGTGTGTGTGTGTGTGTGTGTGTGTGTGTGTGTGTGTGTGTGTGTGTGTGTGTGTGTGTGTGTGTGTGTGTGTGTGTGTGTGTGTGTGTGTGTGTGTGTGTGTGTGTGTGTGTGTGTGTGTGTGTGTGTGTGTGTGTGTGTGTGTGTGTGTGTGTGTGTGTGTGTGTGTGTTTTTTTTTCCAAAATAATATAACTTTATTGTACATTGTTTTATATTACAGTTTTCCTAAATATAAATAAATAACATGACACATGTAATTGGAAAACCACTCCTTGATAGTCCCAAACGAACAAATTATTATATAAGCATGATAACAATAAATATTACATGACTAAAACACGAACTCCAAAAATAGGCATGGTGTTGTTGCTACATTGCCTTCTTTTATTGTTTCAGGTTTCTTCAAAGTCTTTCTGTACATTGCCTTTGTTGCTATCATGGTGCGAATCTACACATTACCATTGTTTGCATTTAGGCCAATGTACTACACAATGAGGTAAGAATTCAGTGAGAAGAGTTAGAGAAGATTAATAAAATTATTGGCACAAGAAGTTAGATACAGAGTAGTGTTGATGTTTGTAGCATTAATAATTGGACAAATTAATCATAATTACTTTATAACTGAGTGAAATTTCTCTTGTTGCAAAATCTGCAGAATTTAAATCATCATATGAGGGAGAATCATTAAGTAAGTTACAAATTGAAGTAGCTACTTACATTTTTTAATGTGGCCCCTTACAACTAAGCTGTCACTGCTAGATGGCAGTATTATTGATGTGCACACAAGCGGATCAAAGAAGCAGCAGTTAAAAGATGGTGGTACTTCTTTACGAGTGTACCTTTGGCAACTTGATCCGAGCATTGATGCACACTTTGTCTCAAGCTGGTAATGATGTACCCAAGACTCATCAACTATGATTATTTGGGCTAGCATATCATTCCCTTCGTCCTGTGTACTCACATCAAATCAGCAATCTGTTGCACATTTGCCTCTTGACAGTCTCCTCTGGCCAATCGACTCTGTGTTCTGTACTTGTCCAACTTCAGAAAACTTCTGCACACAATTGTAGACTGCTTGACATGACAGGCTATGCTCTTCATACATGAGCAACATTTGTTTATGACTATCCTTTGCTGTCAGTCTCATTGCTCAGAAAAATTGCACAACAAATTGCTGCTCAACAGTGGTGCTGCCATCATGCAACTGCTGTTGCTTTGTTTTGTTTGTGCGCACATTGATCACCTTGGCACCTGGATAATACTGCCTCTAGCAGTGATAGCTTCGCGCACCTCATTACAAAATGTAGGTTACTATTTCGATTTGTAACTTAATTACTGATTCGCCTGTAAACATGCTCAGAGGTGTTTATGTCTGATGAAATTTTTTTGCTTCAGACATGTTTTATTCAGCCTCTGAAAAGTCTTATCATGGGCACTACTGTATGGAAACTAATTTTGTTTACAGTATACTGTACGTCATTAGTATAGGTCAAGATAAAGCCACTTATTATATTGTGTTATATTAATTGTAATTCATCTCTTTTATTTTCAGTATTTTATGCCAATACAGTAGAACCTCTATTATCCATGAAGGTGGTGGACTGAACGGTTAATCGAAAAAATCTGATAATCTGTACCATAAAATGTTTTCATAAACTAACTACATAATATTTTCCTAATTTCCTCCATGGTCTTTTCTTTTAATACACTAGGTAGTGGATCAGAAGTTCAATAATTTAAGTCTGGTTCCCCCCCCCCCCCCCCCCGATAAGTCCGCTATTAAAACATTATTTATTGTACTAAAGTCTGGTTTTCAACGACGGGTTTTAATGGCTAAGGAAACTCCTTATGACGACTGTCTGTGGAAAGATAGGAATAGTAGAGGTCTCATGTTGTAGATTTACAAATTTTATACAGTTTATATTTTATTTTTCATTAGCCTAAATCACGTACAGTTGTAATTCCTATCTCGTATTGTGATGTGAAATGAATCACATTTTCTCTTTTCCCAAACCACTGAATTACTTGCTCTTTTGCCATAGTACAACATGTTTTCTTTTGACACTTGTAGAAGATACTTTGGATAGAAGTTAGACAGTACGGCCATGATGCGTAAGGGTAAAGATTTATAAAAAAACACTTGTACTAATATAATGTACAGTACTTAATACTTTATTCTGTGAGCGAGAAAGACAGTTGGATAATCCACCAATCAGTTAATAGGGTGACGGATAATCGGAGTTTTACTGTATGTAATGTAATTGTTTTGTTTTTACAGGTCTTTCAAGAAAGCATTCAATGATGTGATCTTGTCTCGACGTGCAATACGAAATATGAACACACTGTACCCAGATGCTACACCAGAAGAACTGGCTGCAGCAGACAATGTGTGCATCATATGTAGGGAAGAAATGGTTACAGGTAAATAGTGATGACGTATAATACTTTGAACGATTACACCCATGGGACTTTCCTATTTTATAACACTTTCCTATAAATCAATTTTTATTTTCAGAAACTTTTGTACAAAGATGACATCATACTGTTATGAGAAACAATACTCAAATACTAGGTGTATACATACGATATGAACGACTTGTAAAAAGGCAATATATTTATTTTAACACTAGATCTGTAATGCATAAAACAGGTTTTCTGTAGCAGTAAAGGTAGGTCGCTCGCATTTAAAAGTGTCTTCTTTCCATATCTTTATCATTAAAGAAAATACCAAAAGTTGGATTTCATTATGGAATGTTAAAGGAGATTCTCTGATTGCAAAAAGTGGCATCGGGATTTATTTAAATTTTGTGTATTTATAGCTTTGGATTAGTCGCTAGGTGTTTCTAGCAGTAATATGTGAAAAACAGAGATTCTTTAAAAGAAATAAATGTTCTGTGCTCACTGTGTAAGCGGAAGGAAGCATTTATTAAATTTTTTTTCATTGTTTTCTAATTTTTACAGTGTTTCAAATAATTGAGGAAATTTGTGTATCTTCCAAATGATATTGAGAGAGGACAATGGCTGTACAACTGATATCACTTGATATGTTGTGATATTACAGTAACCATATCTTTGACACCGATCCTGTTGCTCAAAGAACTGCGATGACAGTATTTTCAGAAAATTGGAGAAATTTGTGATATTTAAAATAATGCAGGGTGAAGACAGTGACTGCACAACTGTTATCACTTGATATGTCGTCATAATATTACAGTTTTTTAATAAGGAGTTACAGCAAACTTTTGACTTTCTGTTCTTTTGCTCAAAGAACTGTGTTTGCCTGAGAAAATAATGGTTACTCTAAGTATAGCACTTGTTGAATGTGAAAAATATTAATGGTGACTAGTGTAATATGTAACTAGTCAGCGACATATGCAATGGAGAGAGAACAGAACTGGTCACCCTACCCCATTAACTTCTGGCCTAGTTGCCTCATGAGTGATGCCTTGTTGGTGTCACTTGTGAGGTCCAGACCTGTCTTCGGACAGTTGACTAAACAAACAAACGAAACAAAAAAAATTGGTTATAGTCAATTATTATTTATTTTAATAGCTATATAATATTCTTAGGCATTGTGACATTACATAGCATTCTCTCTCATTTAAAATCGTAAGCATTGACATTATCGTGTAGAACTATGTATCCTTACATGTTCTTAACGTCCTTCAAATTTTTACGCAGATTGATGAATGGTTCTGTAATTTTGAAAGCATATCCCATTCGTAATCATAGATTACTGTCACTTCCTAAGTATTTGTTTGCTGTTTCAATTCTGAGAGTTGTTCCTTGGAAAGTCTTGTACAGACCCAGAAACAAAATTCAGGTGGCCCAAATTTTATTTCTGGGTCTGTATGTACTTGTCTTTGGTTGTTTAGTTGTTTACTTAACCAATGGGCTCTTATTTAAATTATAGTATCCAGCCATTCCTTGCACAAAGGGGTGCTGGATTAGCAAGAGTGCTTAAAAATGTCATTAAATTTAATGTTATAAGCTGTACCAACCACTCCTCTTGCACTTCTGAATCGAAACTAGAACATTCCACATGTGGCAAGTGCAAGCATATTATATAATTACATGTATAATAATACAATGTAACACATGGCACTGGTGCAAATTTCTCAGGAAATTATTACAATAGAAGTGATAGGAAGTAAACTAGAAGGAGGCCTGAATTAGCGAGAGTCTGGTGCATTTAAATTCCCTGCACTTGGATTTAATGTCCAGTTTGCATATGAATTTGCAGTGTGCTGTAAAAAAATTCATAAAAAATAACTAACAGGATTTTTGATGCAGAATTTATCAGAAGCTATACCGAAAATATGTACATGTACTTACTGATTAAGATGTCTTACTAAGATATTTTGGCGTGTAAATCACGCGCGACTACAGCTCATCAAACGAGGCAATTGGGTTAACTATCATCTAGGATTATGGATTTTGAAGGGGTAATAGCATATGTCTCTTTAGAAGAAATGTAACACTAGAGGTCCCATGGCACCTGAAAGACCCCTTTGTTATAAATACAAACTACAACTGTACCTTACCCCATCACATCTTCTTGCATTAACATAAGAGTGTTTTCTGTTTCATAGCTTCGAAGAAATTGCCCTGCAACCACATTTTCCACACATCTTGCCTGCGATCCTGGTTTCAACGCCAACAGACATGTCCCACCTGCAGGCTGAATATCTTGAGGACACCCACCACGAACGTGCAGAATCCGGCTGCACCCCAGGCAGGACAGGCTCAGGCTCAGCAGCCCCAAGGTGCTCCAGTGGGAGGGCCTCCACAACCACCAGGTACTCCAACATATACAAAAGTATTTTTAAGAAATTCTTGTAACGGTGAAGAACTTCAGTGGTAATGTAGAGTGGTGCCAGCTAGAAGTAAAGTTATTGTTGCCAAATTTTATAAATGAAGCATGTCATTTTTTGTGGTGCGAAGTATAATTTCTTTCTTCAGCAGTTGTTTGAAAATTTGGTTGCAGTATTAAACAGCTAAGTAATAATATGTGTATGGTGACCATATATAGTGAGGATCACGTAAGAGCAGTTCCTAAAAGGCTAATTTAGCCATCTCTTCAGTGTTGCCAACTAATACTAGATATCACCAAAGAGGGTAAAATCACAATGACATGTACAGTAATAATAATAATAATATACTATATTAACAATAACGATGTCTTGCTTATTTAGTACATCTCATCTTTATGTTTGGAGGTATTTTCTAAATGGTTCAATAATTTGTGAAAGAGTAGGCCTATATTTTCCACCTGGACCTCTCGCACATTATGTTGAAAGTTAATAGATTAATATGATCTAATATTAAAATGTATTTTGTCTGACAACATGAAATTCATTGCTTTGATTAAACAGTTTACAATTTACGAGACCGAACCTAAAAATGTATTTTGTTTCATCACGTGAAATGATTAGTACAAACTCCGAAAACCGGATGCCACATTAAAATGTATGTTTAAGAATACTTACTTACTCCTAATAATTTTGCTATTTTAATCATAATTGCTGTCTCTCTATTGATCGCCCAGTGCATGTATCACACACATGTTATATTTATTTACACTTGTCTGACTATAATCTTGAATTGTAACCACAATACATAAAATAACTATTATGTATTAATATAATTCTGATATTAATTAATTATTAGTATGTTCGAATTTCACTAGTTTCCAGTAATCGGCTCAGAAATCTAGAACAATTTGAATTTTCATAATTTCCACTACCGACAACAGCTGTTCCTGCTGCCAACATAACAGTTAGAAAATCACTACCAGTTGTATTTCTCAGTATCGAAATTCGAAACGAAGCTGGTAAAAGAAAATGCAACCTTCAAACTAGAAAATCACCATAATTCACTAGCATATGTAGTAATGGGGGGAAAATGGTTAGGTTTCACCCTTAGGGTATTAAGTAAGGTGATCCAGACTATATCTTCTTTTGAATTGGACCATCTCTTTTTAAATTGTTCCAGCTACTCTGTAATATACTATTATGTTAACATTTTAATTTGAAATTAATTTAACATAATTGAACGTACTGTATTTCTGTAAATACCACATCAGATTGTTGGAAAATCGAAATGACAGAAGTTATTCATTTACTGTTCAATGTTTATCTTGAATGATAGCCTGTGTGAAAGGAGTTTCTTTCAATTGGTGAACAGATGCTACATGTATTCATCATATACCATATACACAATAACATCGGAATGTTACATCGTGCTTTAATATTCATTAATTACGTTTTGTTATTTTACAGTATTTGCAAGAAACAGAGAAAAATCCGACATTTATTTCAAATGCTCCCAGAGGGGAAGTAAATAGTGACTACACAAGTATTGCAGTGATGAATTACTTGAAATACTGTTATGATATTTACAACATTATGGTAGTCTTAAGTTTCCTTACCTCATATGCAGAAGGGAAAGGAGTGACTTGACCTGTGACATTTTTCCTTTTCATCGACTTGGGGGCGCAGTGTGCTTAAATGTGACAGGCCTATATCAGTAGATTTCCTGGCGTATAAAAGAACTCCTGCGAGACAAAATTCCAGCACACTGATGACGCTGATATAACCTTGGCAGTTGCGAGTGTCATTAAATAAAACATAATTTAATTTTAATTTCTTTCCTTTCCAATTTAAAGCTTTATTGACAACTTAAAATTACAAAGATAAGCATACTGCCACTGCTAATATTCACTAGCATATACACTAAAAAAAATAGGGTATGTTGATTACAATTTTTGGCCTTTGCATTTCCTAAAGATTGATGATGGTGACGGTGACAGTGACAATGGCGATGATGTGCCCTGAATGTCTGTAGTGCTTGATGTGTGCTGTGTGTTGTTTCCAGGTGGTGTGAATCCTTTCCAACCACTGCTTGGAGCTGCTGGCGTGTTTCCTGGGCCATTTCCCTTCTGGCAGCCATTTCAGCAACCCTTCCAGCAACCCCCTGCTCCTGCGGGGCCTGCAGGAAACAACCCCCAACAGGCTGGCGAGTCTGGGCAGCAGCCTACTTCCACAGGTAAACACAATAATGTTCTTAAATGAAACCCATATAACTCTTTGAGATCATAACACGAGTGTAGAGAGTCATTCCTTGAAAATAGTAACCTGAGTTACCTTACAAAATTAATTTATATTATTAAATTTATGCTGTAATTACATAAATTTAAAACTTGTAAAATTGGAAAAGAGTCATTGAAATGTTATAAAAAAATCTTGTAATTATCAGAACTTAATTACTTGTACAAAAACTGATAAATTGAGAATAAAATTCACATGTAACCTGAGTTTCCATGGAGTGGCCCTAGAGTGTCTGCCTCTAATTGAAGTTCTCAGTAACATGTAGCTAGAAGTGAGAATGTAGCGATTTAAAAATTATTGAAAATAGATATCATTTAAACCACGAGAACCCAGTGACAAGTGTCATTTTTGCCACATGGAGCCTAGATATCTGATGACGTATTATTGCTTAACTCCTATGTGCTGTTAGACATGGATGTGTGAAGACATGTAGCAGACAAGACAATGTGTCTGAGATGTGTTGCAAGATAAGGAACATTACACGAAGTATTTTTATTCTTAACAACCCCCCTCACACTGGCCACAGACACGTCGCTGATGACTGAGTGCTGAAAACATGATTCAAGAGACATGGCATGTTCCCTTTCCTCGAGACAGGCCTCAGATCTCCGTTATTATTTCGCAGATGTTCAGATAACAACAATAAATATAAGCAAAGAAATCAATCAATCTTCTTAATGTATCCGGCTTTTTGCTGACAACATAAAGTCCACTATAGTCCACTGTAGTCTATTCAGTTGTTGTTTTTCACGAGAAATGAGGGGTATTTTGATCGCTGTTCATTATAGATGCCTGTTGCTAGTAGCCAGAGTTGGGGTGTAGTCAATATATACTGCAGGGCTGTGTCAATAATATCAAACTAATAGGACCAGTGGATAGTTTTTTATTATTTGCGATTATACTTTACCAGGCCTTTGGAATGAGGATGAAGTGCACAAAGCTTGGCATGAGGTGTCTAAGAAGGCAAATTTAAATGACGAATTCCTTTATAAACTTCAGTAGTCACTTACCTTAATTAATAGCCATTCATCAGCACTTAGCAGCTATTCTATAATTTGTATGCATCTTTCTCAATTGTAGTGATATCACTTGAAGTTCTTGGTAGGTATCTGGACAGGAATTTTGTCGAATCTTTCAGTAAGTTGCGTGCTAAAACGTATGCACCGTTCTGTGCACATGACATACTGAAGTCGTGAATTTACTTCCTTTTTCTTTTGTTATGTAATTTGAGCTACATGTACAAGATTTCATCTTCCTTTGAGGATGACATAGCTTCTCCTAACCAAGAAAGAAAGGATATTATATCATTCATGTTTCAAGTCATGCTGCAAACACATGTGCAAATATGTGTCTGAGACATGTCTGAAGCAAGAAACATGTCTTTGTCTCATGACTTGACACTGTCTGTGTGCGACTTATGATTGTCTTTACTTACCATAAGAAGTACTAAGATACAGCAAAACATCTATTTGGAGATTTCACGGAAATACAGTTCCTATCATTCCTTGGCCTGAAACTGTGGTTTTTTTATGCTATCTCTCTATGTGTGTACAGTAATTTCTCCTAACTGCTGGATAGATGTCATTTCCTCAGTCAGACAGTAACTTGAAAATAACTGCTGCATCTCTCCAGGCTTGAGGTAATGCAGTACTTTCTGTGGAAGAGTAGCCAATGCAGTGTACAAAATGTGTTACAGGTTCAGGCAGTGGCTCATCAGGCACTTCAGGCAGTACCAGTGGTGGAGCTCCAACATCGACGTCACAGTCTACAAGCACTTCCACCAGCACCACCAGCTCATCTAGCCAGTTCACAGCACCGCCACCACCACCCCCTATGCAGCCTGGAGCAAATGTTCCTTTCTTCTGCCCTCCATTTCCCTTCATGCCATTCAGTAAGTACATTTTCGAATGTTTTAAGTTACCAAAGAATGAAACTGCTCCTTCAGTAAAATACTTCTTGAACACTTTTGTTTCAGCATTATAGAGGCTAGTATACCGAACCACTAAGCAGGTTGAAAGTGCCAGTGTGTTTTGGGCAACAGTATAAAACTGGGAAGAAAGTCGCTAATTTAACATTATTGTTTGTTTATCTCGATACCAGCACATGGTTGTTTCATTATGAGAACCCACATCTGCAAGAATGCTGTGTCAGTAATGGAATGCTAGAGATAATAACAATAATTGGTAATAAAATTCTGAAGGGCAAAATACGAAACAGAAAAAATTTGTCAGAATAGGTGTTTTAGCTGCTGATAGGCAGCTATTCCTAAAATAGACTATTATCCCTAACATAGCATTGCTGCACCTTCAAAATCCGCTATGTGCATTTAAACAGATTTTTTTCAGGGGAAAGAAAAAAGCATTACCACTCCTAATTTCCTTGATTTTCTAAATTATTTTCTGTATAATTGCAGGATTATTGAAATTATACCGAGAGTAGCTTTGAAAATCGAAGAAGTAAAAGTGATAATGCTTTTCTCTTTATCATGAAGAAATCTGTTTAAATGCACATAGTGGATTTTGAAGGCACAGCAACGATAGGCATTTATAGGCACTACAAAACTTAACACAGGTGCGTTTAAATGACCTAACTTGGATTTTGGATTAAGTTTTCTAATTTTGTACACAGGAATAAAATAGGCTAAGGGGCAGTGCCCGAGCTTTATCACAATACTTTTTCTTTATACTTCGTAAAAAAAGGTAAAGGTATCCCCGTAACATGCCATGAAGGCATTTGGGGGGGCATGGAGGTAGAGTCCCATGCTTTCCATGACCTCGGCACTAGAATGAAGTGGTGTGGTCGGCACCACACTCTGACCACCTTTTACCCCCGGGAAAGACCCAGTACTCAATTTTATAGGAGGCTGAGTGAACCTCGGGGCTGTTCTGAAAGTTTGGCAACTAGAAAAAAATCCTGTCACCACCTGGGATCGAACCCCGGACCTTCCAGTCCGTAGCCAGCTACTCTACCAACTGAGCTACCCGGCCGCCCCTTTATACTTCGTATAATTAAAAAATAAAATAAAGCAAAATAAATAACATTTTGAGAAATAGAATTGCAGGATACACATTCCGAGGTAAGATAAAAGTGGAGAGATCTGTAATAAGACAGTTTTTAGATTGATAGACAAGATCATAGAATAGAGGAAAAAAATGAAAAGAATCTGTATAGGAAGAAGAACGAATGATGATCCAATTCAGATAGTAATAATAATAAATGGTAGTCCTGTTGCAAGTAGAAATATTGGAAGATTGAGGAAAAGATGGGTTGAATAATTTTAACTGTTAAAACTTTTGGAACAGATCTCACACTTTAATCCTTGTGAATGGTGATTATAATACGAGTACGATAATGGAGTAATAGTGAAATTAAATTGCTGGCACTAATGTAATAACAAAAATTTTTGTTGCAGCTATACCTCCACCCATGCCTCCAGCCAACTTCTCAGGGATGTCTACAGAGGAGCTGCAGCGCATGGAAGGGGCAACACGTGAGAGTGTGGAAGCTCGCTTGCAGTGCCTGCGCAACATCCAGCTGTTGCTGGATGCCTCTGTTACGCTCATGCTGCAGTACTCAGCTGCTGCAGCTGCCAGGTGAGTTTGTCGTAACAGATGAATGCCACTATAAACACTTTTCACCTTTCATTAAGCATCGCATGTCTGATATGCTCCATTGCAATAAATGTTTTGATCTCTGCAGTCCTGTCCATGGTCGGCAATCTCACACAATTTAAATATGTTGGTTTTCTTATTGGGGGTCACTAAAGAGTTCGGTGCATGAAACCTCCATTAAACAAGTTTATCTCTTGCAACAGATCATTGCTATCTACTTCGCCATCAGAAACACTGTAGACTAGAGTGTGATAGTCAATGTAGAAGTGTTGCACATTATAAGCTGACATCAGAAGCTGTCAGTTTGAACATTGCCTAATGAAACGAAATTATCAACCAATCCATTGATAGCAGATAGACGAGGCTGTTGACTATCAGAGTGGAAACCAATCCATTGATAGCAGATAGGTGAGGATGCTGACTACTAGAATGGAAAACAATCCATTGATAGCAAATAGGTGAGGATGCTGACTACTAGAATGGAAAGCAATACTACTAGAATCCATTGATAGCAGATAGGTGAGGATGTTGACTACCAGAATGGAAAGCAATCCATTGATAGCAGATAGGTGAGGATGTTGACTACAGAATGAAAACCAATCCATTGATAGCAGATAGGTGAGGATGCTGACTACTAGAATGGAAAGCAATCCATTGATAGCAGATAGGTGAGGATGTTGACTACAGAATGAAAACCAATCCATTGATAGCAGATTGACGAGGATGCTGACTACCAGAATGGAAACCAATCCATTTATAGCAGTTGGACGAGGATGCTGACTACCAGAATGGAAACCAATCCATTTATAGCAGTTGGACGAGGATGCTGACTACCAGAGTGGAAACCAATCCATTGATAGCAGATAGATGATGCTGACTACTAGAGTGAAAACCAATCCATTGACAGCAGATTCACGACGATGCTGACTACTAGAGTGGAAGCCAATCCATTGACAGCAGATACACGATGATGCTGACTACTAGAGTGAAAACCAATCCATTGAAGATAGACGAGGATGATGACTACCAGAGTGGAAACCAATCCACTGATAGCAGATACACGACGATGCTGACTACTATAGTGGAAACCAATCCATTGATAGCAGATAGACGAGGATGCTGACTACCAGAGTGGAAACCAATCCATTGACAGCAGATACACGACAATGCTGACTACTAGAGTGGAAACCAATCCATTTATAGCAGATAGACAGTGCTGACTAATAGAGTGAAAACCAATCCATTGACAGCAAATACACGACGATGCTGACTACTAGAGTGGAAACCAATCCATTGAAGATAGATGAGGATGCTGACTACCAGAGTGGAAACCAATTTATTGATAGCAGATAGATGATGCTGACTACTAGAGTGAAAACCAATACATTGACAGCAGATACACGATGATTCTGACTACTAGAGTGGAAACCAATCCATTGAAGATAGACGAGGATGATGACTACCAGAGTGTAAACCAATCCATTGGTAGCAGATAGCCGAGGATGCTGACTATCAGAGAGGAAACCAAACTACTTGTAGCAGATAGGCAACGATGCTGACTACTAGAGTGGAAACCAATCTATTGGTAGCAGATAGCCGAGGATCTGACTATCAGAGGGGAAACCAGTCTATTTGTAGCAGATAGGTGATGGTGCTGACTACTAGAGTGACAACCAATTCATTGATAGCAGATAGACAAGATGATACGTTTGTTGCATATATTTAATGCTTCCCATTCTATTGACATATGCATTCATGGTCACTGCTGATTTTCTAGGCACATTTAGGAAGTGTGTGTAGTCCATTTTTTAAATTTTCTTTCATTTTTATACTTAGTTTATTGAAATTTTTATTTTAATTGCTGCTTTCTATCTGGTTTTACGTTATTGAAGCTCCGTGTTTTGCGAGTATGCCTACTGCTTCATTTCCTGCTGAATCTAGTATGTACTCTTTCTTCCTGTGCTCTTGCCTGTGTCATGCAGTCTTTATGAATAGAAACTCTACAGGATGTTATCCTGGTGTAGTGAGTGATTAGAAATGGTTGCTAAATTTTATTTATATTTGTGTCTATATAACAGATAATGTTTTGCAGTTTCAATATTGGAGCAATAGATAGCATTCATACATACATAAATACTCCAATAGATTGGTGATAGTTGTCATGCATTGTACTTGCAGTATGACTCACGTACCACAGGCACCAAGTGCAGAGAATAAAACAACAACAGCAGCAGCAACAACAGCGACAACAACAGTCACATGTACATCTGTAACCACGCCCATATCTTCAACGTCAACATATCAGCTGTCTGAAGCTCCTTCTTCAAGTAGCAGGTAACTACATGAGTAGTACTTAGTAGGATGGTGGAATAGACATAACTTCACCCTCAATTGACATCAAACATTGTTAACCATATCTATTTCTTTCCTTATGTTTAGAGTAAAAGAAAAACAGAGCTAATGATTGTTTTACTACTACTGACAGAATACAACAGTACATCATAAAGCATTTTGTTAAAGTGGTTCTGTCTATGTCGAGTAATTTTACTGTTTGAGTGTATCAGAATTGTAGGGTCAATATTAGATCAAAGGAAGAAGAAATCTAGACTTCTTCTTTACAAAAGAAAAATTATAAGATATTGTAGCCATGAAATGTTCACCACGTAAGACCCTTACACATCTGTACATCTGTTACAGCTTATATTGAGACAAAATTATTGAAGTTTTTACTGTATAAAATAACTGGGCATTCCTTAGACATTTCTGGTCTTTGATATAAGAGTGTAGTATTATAAATGGTTTCTTAAAAAAAATGTGTGATGGTGAACTACAGTAGATTCTTGACCATACAGTCTTTCATATGGAAAGCAGTTTGATCTTAATCAAGACGGCAAACTGAAACTAATCAACTAGGTATTCACAAACTTAGTTCAATGTTAACACGTGAAAGTAATCAGCATATATTATATTCCGAAGGATTGATGTTTGGAATGCAGTAACAGAGCTATCACGACTTCCACAATGGGTTGTCAGGTGATAACAAAATGCCAACATCAGTTAATGCTGCCTACACTATTCTGGGTTAGGAACGATATTACTAGACATGCTTGCAGTGGCGAAACTAGGTGTAAATACTGGGTAGGCTGAAAAAATCTGCTTACCTTGTACCTTTTTGTACAGCAGATGTTTCTCGGCTTTTCTATCAAAATGTTTTTTTACATAGACCTCACAAGAAGATGACTACTCATTTTCATCCCCAAACAGAATACAGGTATAACAGTATAACTTATTTGTCTGAGAGCACCCTGTTAGCCAGGGATATTTCTTATACCATGAAAAATGAACATTTCTATTTTGTCTTTCTCCATCCGTTATTTTATTTTATATGTAAATGTGGTGTCGATCTCCTATCTTAGTAAGCACATTTCGTTTCATACGTCTACAGTTAATAATGACCTCATTGTTCTTTCAGTATGAACCATTTGATACAAAATGAATATTTGTAACACACACACACACACATACTCTCTTTTGATTAAACTAATACTCAACAACGCAGCACATTCACAAAACACCAATATAGCACGTCGTATTATTGAGAGCAAGAGGCTAGCCACGTTCCACACTGAGCTATAACAAATCGATACCCCCTCCCCGATCCCCCTTCAAACTTTTGAGTCAAGATCGTAGATGTACCTTTAAAGAGGCTTCTGCCACAAGCCTCTCATACTGAACTCTCCATCCTGGAATGACTGCCAACAGTGAACTTAATACACGGAAGGATCGGAGTGAAACTAAGTCTTACAATACATCGTTATTACGAATTTATAGGCCTGCTGTTACTAGGTATAACTTAAATTTCTTCGTTAGACTAAGCCTCTTAAGAGCTTCTCCACTGCAGGCTTTTGAAATAGATTATACTTCTGTTTACATAGAAAAACAGAGGTCAGGAACTGGAATTGCAGAAAGCTGGACGAGGAGGAGGTTGCAAAGAGTTTGGCAACTACAAATCCATTATTATAGGTGCAAATCTATGATAGATTTACAAGGAATTTGGAATACACAGTAACTTTATTGTGCCTTTAATGTAAAACAATTATTTTGATTTTTTATGTCACAGAGTTTAAAAAAGTAGTTAATTCTTTATGAATGATGATAGTAATTATTTACTATTGATAGTTTTCTCACTATGGATTCCTTGCATATCGGTATAATTATTTTCATTCTAAATTTATTGTATTGTTATAACTATCACTGTTGAGTAAAAATGTTATATACAGGGTGTTTAAAAAATATGGGGCATAATTTCAGGTATGTATTTCCCACATGTAGACAATCAAAATAGTTCATTACAACATGTGTCCGGAAATGCTTTATTTCCGAGTTATGGCCTTCACAACATTGAAATTCACCGGAACATTTTTCTTTCCGCAGGTCGTTGCCATCAAAGGAGACATTAAAAGGGCACTCTGACATTTCATTCTGAGGTAAAGGTTACATTCAGTGTTGTGTAGGCATTAGACTGTGCGACATGTATTCAAATCAAGAGCTGGCAGAGATACATTTCATGTACGGTAAGGCGGACGGCAATTCTGCGCTGGCTCGTCGTTTGTACCAGGAGAGGTACCCACAGCGACAATGTCCAGATCGGAAGACATTTGTACGTCTCCATTACCTTCTGTGCGAGTATGGAAAATTTAACTCTCCTGGTTTGGGAAGGGGACGACCAAGATCTACAACTCCAGAAGTACAGGAGGAGATTCTGGAGGCTGTGAACATGACTCCTTCTATCAGCACATGTTGCAAGTCAATGTTCCTCATATGACTGTGTGGAGACTGTTGAAAGAGTGTCAATTGTATCCTTATCATTTGCAACGTGTAGGCCCTGTCACCAGCAGATTACCCTGCACGAGTTAGGTTCTGTCAGTGGTTCTTGCACCAGTGTGCTGTAAATCCGAACTTTCCTGCCTTAGTATTATTTACAGATGAAGCACAGTTCACACGAGATAGCATAACAAATTTCCACAATCAGCATGTATGGGCGTATGAAAACCCACGTGCAACTGTTCCATCTCATCACCAGGTGCGGTTCTCCCTCAACATGTGGGCCGGTATCATTGGTGATCGATTAGTTGGACCCCATGTAATTGTAAACAGACTTACGGGGCAGGCGTACACAAACTTCCTGGAAAACACCATACCTCATGTTTTAGAAAACACTCCACTGATCAATCGTCAACACATTCACTTCTTGCATGATGGCACTCCTGCACACTTCAGACGTACGGCTTGCCGGTACTTGGATCGAAGGTTTCCTGATCGATGGATAGGTAGAGGTGGCCCAATTGCTTGGCCTCCACGCTCACCTGATCTGAACCCTCTCGATTTCTACTTGTGGGGCCATTTAAAATCATTGGTTTATTCGTCTCCGGTGCCTGATTTGGAATCCCTTCGGAATCGAATTGTGGCATGTTCTGAGGACATACGAAATACTCCTGGAGTTTGGGATCGTGTTCGCAGGTCAATGAGACATCGATATGAGGTCTGTATTCAAGCAGGAGCTGGACATTTTGAACATTTTCTGTAATGATAACGACCTGCGGAAAGAAAAACGTTCCGGTGAATTTCAGTGTTGTGAAGGCCATAACTCGGAAATGAAGCATTTCCGGACACATGTTGTAATGAACTATTTTGATTATCTACATGTGGGAAATACATACCTGAAATTATGCCCCGTATTTTTTAAACGCCCTGTATATTGATGTTAGTAACGTATGTCTTTAACGGCAGCCCTTCTATTCGAAGTTGGGAACAAATGAATAAATAGTAGAGTGTTTTTCTCTGTGCGCAAATTGACTTCTACAGCAGCTGTAACGTGTCTAGGTGACCTTCAGAGATGCATGGACAAATCCGTGGTCACTCACATTAATAAGATTGCATAGATGCAAACAAACTCCAAGTCTAGTGTACGGTAATGTACTTCTTAAAGCGTAACTTTTTGGAATTGAACTGAAGTTTTGTTTTTTTAATTAAAAATGTGTTGATATAACTTTGTGATCTTCGCAGTCCTTTCATTCATGCTTTGTATTTCTTACGATTTCCATTACCTTAGAGCATGTACTTTAAGGCATTGAATTGATTAAGTTGTTGGTCATCCCTAGGAACGAAGGCAGTGAAGGTGCTGTTGGGTACAGCCCAGAAGCATCTCCTCCCAGTGATGAGACCATTTCACCAATCACAAAAGAGCAAGACGAAATCAGACGGAGAAGAATTCAGAAATTTGGACAGGCACAGGGGTCAGACTGAATGTAACTAACTTATACTTATACTAGAGCTTTTCCCAATAAAAAAAAAAAATATATTTTCTTTTCTTAAATATTGCGTTTGCATTTCAGGATTAGGGTATCTTTTGGTTTGTTTTGGTTTGATTATAACATTAAAAAATTATAATAAATGATTTGTGTTATATATAGATTTTTGAATTCACGAAACAATATTGTATATTGATCTTGGGTAGTAATTTTACAAAAGAAAGAAAAAAAAAAAAGCAAACGACTTATGTCTGAAAAAGAGTTCAAACAAATTGGTCATTTTATACATCTAGGTGTAGTGTAACAATCCAATGTTATTTTCGTATATTCATTGTTGCACTATCACATTCGCTATTATTATTGTTTGAGTACGGTATTCATTGTATAGTATAATTAATATAGTTTTTTCTCTTGACTGGATGTTGTACATCAGTTCGATATGATAGAACACCCCAAGCCAAGTTTTCTAGGAGTGAAGTGGAACTTTATACAATACCCTGATTAAGATGCCAAACAACTGATTCTGTGTGTGACGTCCAATACCACAGACATTTGTACAGATTTATGAACTTTATATATAAGGGAATGGAAGAGTTAAATTTTCGAGGACTGTTCAGTTTGTGAGAGAAACTTGCTTTCTTCTTTGTGTCTCTACTTGTATGATATTTCCACCTCTTAATTTAATGACATTTAGTGTTACTTTAGATCATCTGATGCGAGTTGAGATTCCTTTTGAACGTGTTAGAAAGACAGTAGAATATGAAGTTGGAATTTCATATTGGTGACAGAGGGGAATGTGGTGTATTATATAGTCATCCACGTGAGGTTCATGCCTTATTTTTTTCTTTTTAATTTATTAATTTGCTTTCATTTAAAATGATTTTATCTGTGGAAGAATATATCAGCCTACAAGAGGAACAGAAATGTCTTGAATTCGTAAAATTTTACTTGAGCATTTTTTTTTTACTGTGGATCTGTCCTGCTTCATACTGTTATTTTTCTTTGTGTAGAAATAAGTTACCTGGAACCAAAAACTTCACTTCGGAATTGTAAAATAAGCCAGAAATATTCATTTATGCAACTTGTATATGAGATAACTGATTTACAAATAAATACTATTGTTGTTTTATTTTATTTAAATTTTAGGAGGCTTTTGTGCTTACTGGCCGTCATTGTTCAGTGCCATCCATAATTGAGTTGCTGTGGATACAGGACAATTTTAATTGTGTGCAACCACTAGACCTCTAATAAGGGGAGATCGCGAAATGAAACCCATGTCAGGTTATGGAGTGTGAAGAGAGTATTTTAAAATAACGTAAATTATGTTATTTGACAGAGAGCCAGTCATCATTTCTTCATTCTTACCCCAAAATAGATGTTCTGTAAAAGTACCTGAGTAAGTTGCTTTATTTCGAATCAATTGGAAGTTGTACACAAACAGTAGTGAACATAGGTCCTTGGATCGAATCTCGCCAGTTTAACATATCGTCAGCTTAGAGTGTAAACCTTCTAACTACAAGGGAAGCAAAAAACTGAGTTTAAATTAACTCTGAAACTTTAGGACCAAAGTACAGGTGGTATTTGTACCTGTTCTTTGGATTTGGTCCTAAAGCTGAAGATGATGATAATTTGAATGATGGAAATAGATGACTAGTGAAGTTGTGATCTAACAATAAGAGACGGAGTGTGGAATGAGGAAATAAGAAATGGACAGAGACAGATATAACAATATTTGAAACAGTCGAAGCCAGAAGATTGAGATGGTATGGCCACATGAGGAGTATGCCCGAAGAGAGGTGACCCCAGAAAATTTGGAAATTGCAGCCAGAAACACTCGGAAGAGGAAGACCTAATTGTTTCTGGAATATGTAGTGAAGGATGCAATGGATAGGAGAGGATTAAGAAATACTGGACAGTAGGCTGTGGGAGGCGCAGTTGGTGTAATGAATTCATTATTGCTACTGCTGCACTGCCAAAAAAAAAAAACAACTAAGACAAATAAGTGAGAGTAGCAAGATTCAGACCTAGGACCTTACACATAAAACCTGAAATTGAAGGATAGTGGTATCATCTTCATTGGCTGTCCTCTCTTCAAACCCTGACATTGATGACTTGGGTTTCATTATAATATCGAGATCTGCCCATATAGCATTGTCATATTCATTTCCCGTCATAAAAGAATTTATGCAGTATGCATGTTCGTTTTATTATTCCCCCCTCCCCCCCCCCAAAAAAAAAGAAAGACAAGAAAAGAATGGGGATTATACACAATATTGGTTGATTTCATTTGATTAATCTAGGTGGAAAATTCTGCAGTAACTTGGTTTCAGATGAGTCCAAGAAAGTAATATAATAATAAACAATAGTTAATGTGCAGAGTGATTAAAAAATCGAGCACTGTGTTGTACAGTGCATACATTTTATCTTCCCTCACCCGCATGTGCTGTGCTATGTGCACTGCCACGTCTGCTCTACATCTGCGAGTGGGGGAAGATAAAATGTATGCACTGTATATGAACATGATAAGCTGCAGTCGTCCTTGTTGTGCAGAAAAACTCCTAAGTGTGACTTGCATTGGATGGGAATGAAAGACTTTGGTCCCATGTAATAGATTTACAGCGTGTGAAAAATTACTTGATTGAAGAATAGAATAAACGCAAAATTATATTTCCTAGTCTGTCATTCTGTTAGCAACTCTTGCTAATACTGTAAATATCACCATTATGGTGATCGTGAAGGCCTTCTACTTTGGAAATAATGGAAACATGCTGATTCGAAGTACCATTATTAGTGTAGTGGTGCCTTCCTGAGAAGAGGAATGTGCTTAGCATTGGAAACCAACTAATAAGTTCGGTGAAAATCTAATTTAGTTGCTAAGTAATAAAGTTTTGAAAGTGTTCGGTTTCATTTAACCACTCTGTATGTTATAGTCTTGGCAACTTTTGTACTGGTTTTATATAAAAAAAAATTGTGGTTGTAAAACTGTAGTTTTTATACCTTCGTTGAGACATCCTTCTTTGTTTTGTGGATGGAAATTGTACATGACATGTTGGCATTAATTTATCTTAAGGGCTCCATACACGCAAAGACTTACCTGGAGATAACTCTGTGCAGACTTACTTCTGGGAGGTATGCCTGAATTGAATGCTTGCCCATACATGCTCACACTTATCTCCTAGACTTACAGTTCACCAAGAAAACGTAAGATATCAGTGAAGTCGATGATTTCCCAGAGTACATGGATATCCAGAATACTGCAATCCTTTGCACCGGAAATGCTGACAAATCAGCCATTGTTATTTCAGCACATGCTATTTGCTGTATACAGTTGTGTATGGAATGAAAGTAGCTTATGTAGCCTAAATCAGAGTTAAATATTTTTGATTTTAAGGGCACTGGCCTAAATTGAGTTTTACTTTAAATGTTTATCACAAGCATGTTGAAATGGAATAACAATGGCGGCTGATTGCGCTACTCTGAGTATCCATGGACTCTGTGATTTCCCATACAGATATGGGATTACTCGAGAAATAGAATTCCTCCATGGTTTTGCGTTTATTTGTTCGCTATTTTTAAATAGTATGTCTATAGTTTCGCTTTATAAGTGTTGTTATAATCAATTTTATTTTCCATAAGCATGAAAAAGATTTATACATTTCTATAAATTCTAAGAAAAATGCATGAGAATAGTTCCTTAAATTTAAACTTTCATAGCTTGCTGCCATTTTCCTACAGAGAACTGCAAAACGTAACAATGAAATCTCGACCAGATGCTCACAGTATCGTTTGTTTTTTCTGCCACTTAATTTGGAGAGTGCTACAGTCGGAAAATTTTAAGCAGTTCTGTATAGAAGTCTGGAGGCTTGTCTCAAGGCCAAAAGCCTTGATACTTTTCGCCCATACACGAGGAGATTTGCCTGTGGATTTAGGTTTGCAGAGACTTCCCTTCAGGTAAGTCTTAGCATGTATGGGGCCCTTTACACTTGTGTAGAGTTATCCAGACATCACCAGATTTTATTATTTTATTGGTTATTCTGGTAATGAGAATCTGCGAGGAACTGAAGCAGAAGGTGCAACTGCTATTTTTTATGTTTCGTAATCATGTACATTGTAGTTTTGATTGTTCAGTGTATAGTGAAGATGGCAGTGGTCCGGGGTTTGTTCCTCAGCAACCATTGCATCGTTAATCCTAGTGTATATCTTGTCACAGTTTCTCCCCCAAAAATCGATGCCAAACATTTCTTCTCTTGTATATATAAGAATAGAGACTGATGAATTTTCAACTGTTGTTTCCAATGTTTTCACAGATAACCACCCCCCCCCCCCCGAGTTACGTAACGTTCAGTATACAATTTGCTAAATGCAAATAAATTGACCAAGAAATTACGGAAAATAATATATCACAAGTAGAGGTGGCACACTGTCCATAACGTGATCGAAGTAATAATTTATTCTGCCATTATTAAAACTACCCTCTCAATAGAGCATATACATGACTGTGGTTGCAATTCTTCCGAATCTTTGTTTCTTAGGCTGTGGAGAATAACCCAAAAGAAATTGCTTGCACACACACGTAGTGTATATTATGTATGTGTGTATCGTGTGTTTTTCTGGGTATTGGTCATAGGGACTTAACATTGCCATAAGAAACCTATGTATAAAAACAATGAAGAAATAACTTAATCAGTGGACCATGTTTAGAAATTAGCAAGCTTTTACAATTTGTAAAACAGGATGACATTAGGCTTTGACTTAGTAAGCATAAATGATGTTCTCTTGTTTTACAAGTTGTCTAAGCCTGATAATTTCTAAACACGGCCCACTGGTTAAGTTACTGTATTTACCTGAATATAAGACGAGGATTTTTCCAATTTTTGCGTTTGAAAAAAAGGGGGAGTCGTCTTATATTCGCATATTAAGAAAAATACACGAGTTGCCTTTTTTTTACGTTGTACAGTACACTAAATAATGCTGCAGGCATAGTTGTTTCTTCTATAATCTGCTTCTTCACAATAGTATTGGTTTGTTTTGTATATGAGAAAAAAAACTATTTCAAATTTTTACTGTACTTCAACTTCAACCACATCCAGCCATTGAGATGTTCATGTACATTAATTATGTCATTTTTTTTTTTAACAGAATCTTCTATGTAATTTTGTTACATAGTCAAATGTGTATGGAAAAGTACACAATGAATTTATATGCAGGAACTGTATACAATTTTACTTAAATTAATCAACAACAGGGCCATATCTATTACGTTGTTTACAATATTTTTTTTAGGTATGTATCTTAGGTTCTTTTATATATATATATATATATATATATAAATCCCACAAGGGTAGCTGCCCTTCAGTAAGGGTTGCCAAAAGACACAGCATACTAAACAAATAAAATAAAAATAAACATTTGCGTTATCACTATTTACGATTTTTAATTTCAAATGGAAGCTACCCTTGCGAAAGTACTTTTATTCAATAATTATTAGTAATCAAATAGAATATAAGGAAATTTAGGTGTACAGGTGATTACGTAAAATCTGAACAAAATATTTCATTACGTCTAGCAATAATTTTCAAAATATTTAAAGGAATTCCAAAAGACTTAAAACATTCAACTGAGAATTTTGGAATTGTTCCCCTTGCTCCGAACAATAGGCCAAATACTTCAATCTGTCCTTGTATATGATAATAATCTCTAAAGTATTGAATTGTAGGGTCGTAGATGGTCTTCTTTTCTTCATGTACTGCTACAGGTTGTTCACTTTACATAATTTACATTAAATGAGAAAGATCTCATCCATCGAAATAGAGTTAGGAAATGATCCCAGGATGGAGGTAGCATTCCCTTGCTGAATCATAATTCCAATGCGTTGACGAAGGAAATTGATACATCTAGGATCGCCGGTACAGGACAGTAGGTGTGTACCAATTTGGGTCAGTAGATCTTTAGCGTCTCTACACCACGGACCAAAGGTCTCAACTGCAAAAGCGACGAAGATGTAATTTGATGTTAAATGTTCATATTTACGTCGAGACTATTAGGACTTGCAGTGATACAAATTTCATTTCACCATGGGGGTCTGTTTATTTTACAAATGTAAGTAAACTTGAAATTTTATAATCTGTTCTAGAACCTGGATTAATTTCGTATGAATTCATTAAAAAATGCATTGGAAAACTAGAGGTCGTCTTATATTCAGGTAAATATGGTATATTTTCTTCATTGTTTTTATACATACGTTTCTACTGGTAATTTTAAATTCCTGTACCCAATGTATATAGAGTATACAAGATTTTTTTTTTTTTTTTTTTTTTTTTTTCTTTCCACTGCCACATGACTAATAATGATTTTATGAAACTTGAAGTTCTCGGAGCTTTAAATTATTTTTGTGATTTGGAGTATTTACACCATGTCATGAAAGGAATGTACAGCGTTTTGGAACTCTGTGCTTGTTGAAGGCACCACATACTTGTAACCATGGACTCAACTACAAAACATGAAATGGATTTCTCTGAAATAACTTTTCCTCAAGTCATCCTGGGTTGTTTGAAATAGAGTATCCTGGACAGTGCAGTTTTAAACAACAGATTTCGTAAGAGTGATTGCAGTCAGTTGATGAAGTGAAGCCATAGGTTTTATGTTGTAAATTTATTGCATATGTCCATAGATGAAATCAAATAAAAGTAAAATTGTGTGTTCACGTCCACCATTATTCTGTTCTCAACTTTTGGTGATGGATGTCCTGATATTGATTGGAGAAGCCTGTGCTGCTATGGCTCAGCATTGAGTAGCATAAATGAGTGACTTGTGTAACTTTTTGGTTGATGTAGTTTTTTTAGCTTTGGAATTATCATGAAAGATCATTACTCTGGATTTGTTGCCGAATATTTTAAAATTATATTTCAAACCTATATTGCATTATAGCTGCTTGGTCATTTGTATTTGATGCTCTAAAATAAATGCAACTAAGTGTTTCCCTTAAGAGGGAACTGAAGTGTTCCAAAACGTTGGGAGTACAACACTGTAAAAAAACTACACGAAAGGATAATATTTTTAGATTTGTGCCATTCTGGTGGATTTAATGTAACGACATGTCAATTACTGCGTAACTTGGGGAATGTGCTAAGTATAGCATCACTTCTTTTCACATATTGCTCATAACTGTAGGTTACGTAGCTTTAAATGAAATGGTGACTTGGAGGTTCACATCTTATATATTTGTGCAATTGTTAATCAGTTTCGTAAAATCAGAGAAGTTCTGCGTTAAGGGTCTGACAAATATGTCATAACTTCCAGTTTTTATTTTGTAATAAATTATTTGTTCTCCACACCAGAATTTCTCTGAGTTTTGAAGGAAAGATTTATTAGCTCGCGAATCAGTGGTGTGATGTTATTCATGGAGTATGTACAAATATTTGCTGAAGCCATAATAAATAACTTGCACAAATTGACTTTTAGTTTTTCACAGAAAGCAATGAGAAATTTGAAGAAATTGAGTCAGTTTGAAAAGGCAGTAGCAATAGTTGAAGCACAGTCAGTTTTTCAAGAAGTTAAATCTTTGTTGTTCATATCAAATAAATGTTTTGTTATATTTCCGTCATTTTGTTGTTCATAACCTCAGTTCACAATATGTACTGGTACTTTGTAATTATGTTCAATTTTGTGGGCATTAATGACGCATTTGTACCACATTCACCACAGAGTAATCCCCTCCAGCTACAGTACGCTTCTGCTAATGTTGGCTGTTGGCTGCATTTTATTTTTATCTAAATAAAATAGTTTTTTTTTTTTTTTAGTACGAAGTAGATAACCTCATACATTCATATTTGTTTACTGTCAAAGTGGAGAGTTCAAAATCATTCTGTGAATGTGCTAAGACAATATAAAATTATGCTAGGCCATATCCTAACCAGATAGCTTTGGAGCCTGCTTTGAATTGTTTGATTGAAATGTATAAACCCTCCACATCTTATCTATCGGATAAATGTCCAAGCATGTTTTGTTATTTTTTTTTTTTTTTCAAGAAAAAAAGATACTTTTCCTATGTGATTTTCTTAAAATGTAAAATAATATTTTCTGATGCTGTGTTGAAGATTGAATATGAGGATGCCTCAGCTGTTGAAATGCAAAAATATATTAACACTTTTCTGTTGAAGATCAGGACAAGACAAGAAGAGGGCTTTATAAATAATGAAGTACTTACAAAAGTGCTCAGTCTACAAGAAGAAGGCCTGATATCAGAAAGCCCTGTCAGACAAAATGTAAATTTTTACTCAACAGTAGCAGAGTAGGCTACATTGATGAATGGACACAAGACATTTAGTATAGACCTGTTTACAGAAAATGGAACGTATTTCATTAAAATCTTTGTCTTACAGTTGGATTGTTATCAAAGACTGCACTGCTGAGGTGAAGAAAATTCTTCCTTAAGTTAACATAAGTGAAAATGATCTTTCGATGATTTTGTCCATGTTAAAATGTATGAAAGTAAAAGAAAATGAATGAATGGAATATTTCTAATAAAACCATAACTGTGAGATAGGCAGAAATGTTCTCCCATTTCAAGGAAGAAAATATCTGATTTAAAGAAATCGAACTTCTTATCAGTTTTTGTGTTTGCCTTTGCCAGGTTCCAATGGTTTAGACTACTGAGAAGAATAATCTCCAAGTACAGACTGTAAAATTAATAATTACTCTCAAGACACATTACAGAAATGTTTCATGCTCAAAATTATACGAGTTAATCTCCAAAGATGTAAATTTGTAGAAAAGATTCACTTATTCATTCAAGTATTGCACAGCAAGCACTAGTAGTTAAATGTAGCTTTTGCTGAGTATTGACCTGTTATTTAATTTATTACTGATATGTGTATTACGGTATTGTAAATGTGAGTTACTCCCTGTCTTTATTGTACCATGTCCATATAGCTTCACAAAGTTTTCTTTATATATCCCCCATAATTGTCTAGTGTGTCCTGGTTTTTTGGTTTTGAAATCTGAGAGACATAGTCATCAGTAGAAAACATCTTTTAAGGCAGTAACTAGTCATAAATACACCTTAAAAGACTGCAGCAACGACAGCATCGCAAACTTTAAGGTAAATTCATGTTAAAAAGTATTCTTAAGCCCTCTCCCCACAAAATATATACCCAGTTGTGTGTCCAAACATTCCGACTTCAAAAG
This sequence comes from Periplaneta americana, assembly GCF_040183065.1. Taxonomy (NCBI): domain Eukaryota; kingdom Metazoa; phylum Arthropoda; class Insecta; order Blattodea; family Blattidae; genus Periplaneta; species Periplaneta americana. The sequence continues at coordinate 52,081,166 of NC_091121.1, read as the reverse complement.
GTGGCAACCCTATGTTTAACACTCCACATAGATTTTTACTACCGATAACGCAACTTTGATAATAACATCGACACAATTATATTTTTATTTCATAATGAGTGCTAAGTTGGAGTTGATCAAAATGTCGTTCTTTTAGGAACACAAGTGGAAATAGTCTAATACAAAAGACAAGTCAAGCCAAATTCATTTCATATTTGTGAAGGAAAATAGGTAGGCCTATTCTACATTTTGGCACTTAAATGAATCTTTGTTATATTATCTCAGTTTGGAGTTAAAAGTTCTCATAATATATTTTATTTTATACATCCATGGAATCCGTGGCATCGAGATCTAAGGCATCCTGCCTAGGACTCGCGTTACGGAATGCGCACTGGTTCGAGTCCTCATGGGGGAAGAAATTTTCTCATGAAATATCAGCCAGTGTATGAGACCTGTGCCCACCCAGCATCGTGATGCACTTGGGGAGCTACGATAGGTAGCGAAAATCCGGTTTCGCAAACCAGCTATAACGGCTGGGGGGGGGGGGTCGTGCTACTACACGATACCTCCATACTGGTTGGATGATCGTCCACCTCTGCTTCGGCATGTGGACGTGAGGCCAGCAGCCGGCTGGTCGGCCTTGGCCCTTTATGGGCTGTAGCGCCATGGATTTACATCCATGGAATCTACAGTCTCTCATTTAATTACATTAATATGTTGCAGCTCGACGCGGAAGTATGAGCGGGCCATATCCTCGAAGGGAAGAGGTCTTTCGAGCAGACGGACAGCGCCAGGGCACTTTTCTGATTTTCATATTATCGTAAAATTTTGCATTGACAAAAAGTAATATTTTACTCATATTTAGTTGATAGTGAGAGCTATTCCGCAGACCTAATAACCTTTTTATCCAGATTCGAATGCATATATTTTGTCCTCACATTCCATAAGCGACAAGCGTTCTTCCGGAAATGGTGATGATTAACGAACGACGAAGACAATACAGAACTTCCGGTACTACCGAAATTTTTTTAAATAGATAAGTTCATAGAAGGAGCAGTCGCATTCTCTCGCCAGCATAACATAGTCTGTTATTTATGATGGATTGAAGGAAATAATTTGCATCCATTAGACGAGAAATCAAGATGTGTAACTAGAGAACAAAGTCGAAATTGACTTCTTCAGTTCTTCCATGCATCATCACCTCACCAGATGTCATTAGTTTCGCTCGTTGTCTTGCAAATTGAGATAGTTGTATATTGTAGGGAGTAGCCTAATAAAACATATACAATAGCTGGTTATGTGAATGTTGACATATTGAGCCATGTTCAGTAAATAAGCGTCAGTGATGTTTCGATTTGGTCTAGTATCAGAATTTTCTAGGTTTGTATGTTTATCATGTTTGTAGGTTATGTTTGAAAGCTGTATTGTAGGCCTCTCGTTGCCGGGTAAAAATAGACGTGTAAATGTAATTGATTAGTTTACACATCCTACTCCGAATTCAGAATTTATTTTACAGGCCTAGATACTTACGTACTAAGTACATTTAGTAGAGATTCCTTTCCAGTTCCAGTTGACGGATAGACATTTGAAGTTTCCTATACGTTTCTCACGGGCGATAATAATTGCTGTTCAACAGCATAACCTTACCACCGTAAGTTTAATGTCGCAACATAATCTCCTTGCACAGTATCCATTGTAATGATGATCTGCCTCCTTTTGGATATAGTAGCGAAATGTTATCTGAGCCTCCATATATTCGATAAGGTTCAGGGGAACACCCATCGTTCCGAGGCAATATTGCGGTTGGAAACAGATGTACGGCCCGTAAACCGGACATCAACTATTAATCTCAAAGTTACTGGTTATTGTTATTGTTTCGGCAATGGTAAACTTGAACGGTCCCTGCTTATTGTTTTCTTGCACTCTTTTCCATCACACTAGCATTGTTGTAGCGATTTCGTCCTTGTACATTCCGTTGCAGGCCAATACTACATGATGCTCTCCAACAGATAAATAATATTGTCTTCTTAAGGTTTTCATAATTGTATGGGGCTTACATGTCTCAGCTACTCTTAACGTTACGTGATAGGATCATTCTTCAGGTAGTAACTGAGGCCTATTTATACCATGTTGTGTATTTGTTGCCTTCAAATGATGTTTGCTAGCCCAGAGATAAATATCTAAGTGTATTTATTTCATTTTAGGCTGGCTGTAACAAATGCTGTGACCAATAATGTGCCCACGAGATTAATAAATACGGGCATCAACCCTTTGTTTTTTAAGGCTACATCATGCCTTTAGTAAGTAGAATAATTTTTAAAGTTCTCTTATTTTTGAAATGATTAATTTTATTATTGTGAAAGGTTTCTGATGTATCTGTCCTAATATTTACCGATACTAAGCTTACGTACTGATAATACGACTAAGATGAGTTAAAATAACAAATTATTATTATTATTATTATTATTATTATTATTATTATTATTATTATTATTATTATTATACAAAAAGTTGGCATGGAATTATAAACCACGAGGAAGACGGGACCCTGGCAGACCAAGAAAGCGATGGAATATTGAGCCGGAACAGGCCATGAGGTCTATACCATGAAGAAGATGATGATGACTTATATAAAAAGTGATGCATATTTCTTATATTGTCTGCTTGAAACTGTCCCATGCGCATGCTCAACTTCTATCCATGGCAAAAACTTTCTTTGGATAGTTGTGAGTGCTACTTATATTAGGGATCTCACTACACAATGCACTGTAATTGAATGTTGATAGTTACGAGGTGTATTCACTACTTTACTCTGGGATAGTTGAATACCTTGTCTGTAAAATAAGAAACTGTTGCAGAATTAAATTGCAGTAATTTCGACAACTATTTAATAGTTGAACACGTTGTATGTAAAATTATATTGCAGAATTAAATTCCAATATCTTTGACAACTATTTAACATATTTTTATTCCACTTGGTAAGTTACATAATATTCATAAGACTTTCAATAAAGTTATTTTCGGGGGTATATTTCTTATAGTGTTACATCCATGTCCACGATGTTTCGGACCGAGTTGTATAGGGCTTGAATTGTAGGTCTACTACAAATTATAATAGGGCATAACTTAAAACAATCTCCCTCTTTTTTTCTCTCTCGTACAGAAACACATGCAAACATCAATTTGCTAACAGAAACTCTTTTATATGAAGTTTACCTTCCTGAAGATATCATGATGTAAACCCAAATTATTTTATTTAATCTCGTCTTTAAGTACACATTATAGCGGGATCACTTTCCTTTTTTCTGCATTGTTGTGCAGTATGTTATTCATATTTTTCCAAGTGTCAGCCTGAACACCTGCAGACTTCTAACACATGAGTACAGGCTGTTATAAAAGAAACATTATAGTGCTTCCATTCCTCAAATGAGGTATAGAAATTCTTATACATTCTTTAAAATAAATATTATAGTCCAGACACATGATCTGAAGACATTAATTCATGAATTTAGGCACAGAAACTTAATCATAAACAAAAACAAAAAAGATTTTTTGAATTCAATATTTGCTAATGTTAATAGAAAAAAAAAAGAGTTGAGACAAGTTGGGGGGGGGGCAGTATGTGTATAACTATTCGAGAATCATACTTTTGAATGACCAGTGAATTTAAAATAGAACATATGAGGTGCTATTCAAAAGTGGACACATGTTTGTTATTAAAGGAAAAATAAGAACAAAGAAACAAACAAAATAAAGCAGCGGCATTTCCTCTAAGGTTAGAGCTCAGTTTAGGTGTGTGTGTGTATTAATCGAAAATTAGGGGCTAGAAAATATTGAGAATATGACGCATGTTTATATGACATTTTTTCCGATTAATACACACGTTCCTAGAGGAAGGATTCTCTCAAGACAATCTGCATAATCTCTTACATGCATTCTGTGCTCGGATATTGGCTTCCTTATTTGCGGTGTAAGAAAACGAAGTGTCATCTCAGACCTCGTAAACACAAACATGTTCTGAACTATGTCAAACCGAACACAAGGCTTACTGAATTTTGAAAAAAGTGTTTGCAGTAACATTACAGTAATGACATTTCTCATATAATATGAACCGGAAACATGTCATTAAAGTGAAAAAGTGCAATAACTTTGATACTTATAAGTTTACAACCAAACATGCAGGCGTGGATCTAGAATTTAATAATAGGGGGGGCTAATAATAATTGAGGGGCTGGGTGCAAGAAGGGCATTTTAGAGGATGTGCCCTTTTTGAGTAAAACGCTTTATTGTGTTCTCTGATCTGTTATGCATATGATCACCAAGTTGTAGTTCAATACTGTGATCATAGAGGTCAGGAGTACCGGTACTCAAAATGTAAAGGCATGCATAGATAACATTATTACGGTTTGAATTTCCAACATCAATTTTCTCAAAACTTGTATTTGAGAGAAGTGCCTTTCTTGCACCAACCCCTCAATTAACATATGAATACAGTAGTATAATCATAACACAGAACAATGGAATTAAAAACAAATAAATAAACCACAACAATATTGTCACTCTTAGGTTCTAAGTCTTCAGTTAGTTCTAATTCTAAAGGAAATGGTGACTGGAATGGAAAGTCGATTAAATGTTACTTACAGTTTAACGAAGCTGAAGTCGTCTGGGATGTTTTACTTTGGTTAACCTCTTCAACAATTTTCTTTTCAATAATGGTGCCACAACAGTTTATGAGATCGTTTTGCGTTGTTTTGCTTGTTAGAGAAGAGTTTTTGGGGGCATTTTTAAGATGAATATGCAGAATCTGATCACCGGCATCAACGCGATATTTAAGAAGCTCCTTGGAATTACCTTCGTTTTGATTTTCGCTTTCCAAGTCAATCGCACCATCATTCCTGTGTCCTCTTAATGGAATATTTTGTCGGCCGCACAAAATAATTGTTTTTACTATTGGGACAAGTTTCATCCTGTTTTCGCGCACTGTTTGTAACACTTCATTATTCAATTGAACCAGAACGTTCTCTACCTTACCTTCAAACACTCCTTTAAAGTTGTCACATTTTAAGAGAGCAGTTTTGTGATAACTGTTCTCTGAATGTCTCCTGAATATTTCAGAGGCCTTTTTGAATTTCCTTAGAGGTTTCGTAACTAAATTATGTAACGTAACTTTGCTTTGCCCTCCCTCTATAGGTCCGAATAAAACGCACACGTGACAGAACGCACCTTTATCCTTCTTACTGTAAAACAGCCATGGAAATCTTTTAAGCCACGCATGCTGAAATTGTCTAGACTGTCCCGATTCTAGTGTCCTCGGAAATGGATATTTTTCGTCTGGAACCCATGGATTTGTTAGAGCTTTGTATTTTATCTCGTCACTGCATATTTCTTTTTCCACTAAGCAACCAATATCTAATACATTATGAGTCGTCAAACTAGCGTCATCACTTCACCGCACATAACCGATTCCACTGTTACGGTATTAACAGGCATACACTTTTCTTCATCAGTTGTATCATTGTCATCCGTACTGCACTTTTCTTTCACTTCACCACACGGCTTCTTGACGAATTGTAAGATATTTGTTTGAAACTTACGTTCCGACATTTTATAATTTCTTATAACTGTTACACTAAATAATTCACCTGTGCGGACTGATCACTTCTCGTCTCAATTCAAAAGTCGAATGTAGTGGCTATTGTAAAGTACGATAACAAATATATTGGTAGCAGCCTAGCTGCAGTGTGGTAGGGGTGGTTACCGTTAGATTTCCGTTCCGAAGTCCGAGCTATTGTTAAACCCCATGGTAACGACCCCTAAGGAATGCGACCACTTACCTGATCTATTCACTGCGAACTGTAAAGAGAGTTTGTATGCGAAAGTAAAATAGCAAAATAATATGAAGTTTAGAGAGTGAAGAAATCATATAAGTTATATGAATGAAAAAATAATGCTTTGTACATTTTAAATTAAAAAAAGTCTTTGAATTGATAGGGGGGTCTATAGCCCCCCAAACCCCCCCTTGTATCCGCGCCTGCAAACATGTAAGCTAGATGCTCTGTAACAGCGATTACTGAAAGTATTGATTCTAGTGTATAACAAAGGCTATAAGTAATACGAGAAAAATAAGTTCATTTTCGCATTAATTGCACACGAAAACATAAAAAATCACATTGTTTTGAGATGGGGACAAATTTTATGCTGTAGAGCTACTAACTTATTGTGCAATGTTTGCAATGCAGAAAATGATTTTATTCATTTAGTTGCACAATATACGCTTTCACTTCTGTGTACCTTATAAATGAGAGTCAACTACAGACAGGAATATCATTAGTACAGTAACATGAACTCAGTTGTTGCAAATAAGTCCACACCTGTGGAGTAATGGTCAGAGCGTCTGGCTGCGAAACCAGGTGGCCCGGGTTCGATTCCTGGTCGGGGCAAGTTACCTGGTTGAGGTTTTTTTCCGGGATTTTCCCTCAACCCAATGTGAGCAAATGCTGAGTAACTTTCGGTGATGGACCCCGGACTCATTTCACCGGCATTATTACCTTCATCTCATTCAGACGCTAAATAACCTAAGCTGTTGATAAAGCGTCATAAAATAACCTACTAAAATAAAAAAAAATTGTTGCAAATAAAATTAAACATGTACTTGAGGAGAGTTTTTTTATACTTGACATGTCCATTTTCAAAAAATCCAACAAAATCCAACAAATATGTGTGTCTCTGTAATAAGCGAAAATTTTTCTTTGGTAAAAATTTATGTGAATCGATTGCAAAAAAGACATAATCTGTAATATTTCACCACAGAAAATATTTTGTTTATTGCAGAGATGTAAGTTTTTGATCTGAAGTGTATTTTCGTATATTGGACATGTCAAGGTTTGAAAAGAACCTCCTTATATGTGTTGTCTTTGTGTCCATGAATTTTTTTAAAGCACTTCATGCCTTTGCTGCAGCAAAATGAGGGTCGAAAAGAAACGCAATTAGGTCAGCTGACTGTAAAATGGTGGACAATTAATATTGCCTTCTATTACTGCAGCAATAAATTTAACCATATAATAACCGAACATGTTAAATAGTTTCGACTTCCATGATAATGACATGGAATTATTATTACTAGACAATTCTAACAATAATACACGTTGCAAAAGACCAAAACACGCATTCCGCCATGATGGATCGTGCAGCAAACTCGTAAAGCGGTGTTTTGATTTGCTGCACGCTTGCTGCAGCGACGGTGAAGCAAATGTAATAAAAGAACGGTCTTGCTGCAGCGCTTTACGTCTTGCTTTAAAAAAAAATGCACGGTGTCATACTTTTCAAGAAACACCGTGATAATGTAGTACATAACTCAGAAACGTACTCTGAATAGTTAACATGGTCATATTGCTTACTCTGTCGTCGTCGTCGTCATCATTATCATAATCATCATCATCATCATCATCATCATCATCCACTGTCAAGTATTAAACTCTTGTGGATCTGTTAAAGTCTCAAGTTAGTGCTTTTTGGGTCTTCGAAAATTTCGGCGTCCTCTTGGATCATATGACAGAATTTACTACATTCAGTTTATAATAATTATAATGAATGCTGACTCTCATGTAACAAAACGAAATAATGACTTTTTGGAGAAGCTGCATCATGATCACCTCATTGACCTGGGACCTACTTCACAAAAGTGTGGACTAATAATACCGTATAAATCAAAGTTCTTATGAAATAAATTACGCAACTACGCAATCTGCACAATTAATATTTTTGCAGTGTATGTCAGTGATATAATTCGCCTGAAATTATTTTCAATTTAGTATTATTTAAGTGGACATGGTTAGATCTGTTTAGTTTCAGTGAACAAAGCTTGAAGTATGCTGGAGAGGGGACTACATTTGTGATGATTGGGAACATAGTGTGGAGAAAGTCTTATGTTAGTTTTCTTACCAGTGTTTTAAGCCCATTTGTAAATTGTAATTAAAATTGAGACAAGCCTTATTTATGAAAGCAGATATACTGAAGATTTTTTTATAGAAATTCCAAATTAATATATTTTAACTACAGTTAAATAATTGGAGTGTTGAGCTTCAGTTTATGATTGTTTAATAAGAAAATGATTGTAGTTGTATGTGGTTGATTTCCGTAAAATATTAGTAATGGTTGTATTTTTGTTATTATCCACAGTGCAGAGCCTCTGAAAAAGAAGAAGAGAATAGATCCTGCTATAATAAAACAGCGGGAGGAAAGAAAAAAGAGGCGACTGGAAAAGCAGATCCGTCGACTGGAAAAGAATGCAAGACAGTTGAAACCAATTGACGAACTGGAGGTTCCATTAGAATTCATTGATGGAAAAGAGTAAGGAGTACTTTCAGTATCATTTACTTATTAGATATAGCCTATATAAAAATAGTACAAATTTAATTAAGGATTTGAAGAGAGAAGAATCATCTACACTTGAATTAAAACAAGTTGCTCTTGAAACTATAAATACATTCTACCCCGATACAGATTGGTTACACATTTATACACACGGCTCCAAATATCAAAATGATGAACTAGCTAGGGCTGGAATATATTCCAAATTATTCAGTTTTTACCTATTTGTCTACAGAAAGTCCTTCTACTCACTTTGATGGAGAAATTGCAGCAATCAACAGGGCATTATACAACTTATTTATCAAATTAATATGTTAAAAATGCTGTTATATTTAGTGACTCAATTTCTGCAATCCAAGCCATAGCTTCAGTCAATATTCATATAAATTTAAAAATCGCAGAAATGTTGTTGTTTTCTAATGCTAGGCGTTTGACAATAAAGTCATTTGACCTCTTGCACTCCAATATTTTTCAAAGATATTATCATGGCCAGCCACTGAAGCACAGCTTTTGTGGTGTTCCGAATCCATTTCTTGGTTTGAGTTGCACAATGGGCAGAAAATCGCAGAAATTCAATCATCCATACACATACTGTACTGGCAAAACAAAATAAAAACCTGTATCTCCAATAGATTCCTGCCCATTGTGGTGTTATGGGCAATGAGATTGCAGATTGTTTGGCAAAGAAAGGAATTAAAATATTACAAGTACCCTTGAAAAAGATGTCTTATCACAGTGCCAAATTGTTCATACGAACACAGTTTCAAATCAAAATTCTAGAGAAATTTCAAGAAAACAGTAATAATAAATCTTGGTCAGTATTGCTTACTGAAAAAGAACATATACCAGATTCTCCTGGGCGTGATGCAGTAGCAAAATTTCGGATGCTAACTGGCCATGACTGTTTAGCAGCACACCTGTTTAAAATTGGAATTTTTGGTTAACCAAAATGCATCCTGTGTAACCTAGACTCTTAGATGAATCAAGAACATTTACGAAAATGTCCAGCTTTGGCATCAAATCTTTTGGATTCGGACTCTAAATTATACTGGGAAGCTAGAAGGCAAATGGAGAACTTCCAAGTGGCTGGGCAATAGATACAACTACTACTACTTATTAGAAATAAGCCATGTTTTACTTTCTCGTGGAGCAGGGGAAATAATGCTGCAAAATTCAGTTCAGGTTGCTAAAATCTCGTATTATTGTCGTTATTACTGAATAATTGGATACGGGTAAGGTGGGGTTACTTGAGACATCGGGGATATTTGAGCCAAATCAGGTGTTTTGATGTTTTCGTTTCTGTGATTTTTGTAATTTTTTAATTCACATTTTGGAATTAAAGAAAAGAAAATTATGTGTGCATATTATCTCAGTGAATTATAGAATATAGCTAAAGATAATAAACTACATATATACTGTACCCAAATCTATAAAATGTTATCATTTAAGGTTTTATTAACTCAAGTAACCTCATATGAAGTTTAACTTGCACCACATAGCATTTTTAAATGGGTGGCTCAAGTATACCCATTTCCTGGGTAACTTGAGCCACTAATAAAACAATAAATAAATACATAACAATAGTGACAATGCAATAAAGCTGCTTGCCTATGGTTTGTATGTTGCAAGATTCAACATATAGGAGAGCAATGAAAGTTTCTCAAGGTATACGTTTTTTGTAGGAGTTAATGAAACTTTCTGAGGTGGTTCAAGTATCTCCAGTTTACGGTATCCAGTTTTTAAACCTATTTTATTTTACCTTTAATTATATTAGGATTGTGTCCCATACCATAGTTTCGTGGTGTAAGACATCATGCCTGGACTCACATTACAGAATGATTTGAGTCCTTATGAGGAAAGAAAATTTGCATATAATTTCGGCAAGTATATGGGACTGGTACTCGCCGGCACTAGCTGGGAAGCTGCAATAGTGAAATCTGGTTCTGCAAAATAGCTGTAGTATCCCTGTACTGGTTGGATTATCGTTCACCTTTGCTGAGGCGTGTGGATGTAGCAGCCAGTACTCAGATGATTGTTCTTTGACCTCTGTGGGCTGCCATGTCCAAGATGATATGATGATGATGATCATCATCATCAGAGAAGAAATTAATATATATCAGAATCTTCAGCCATGTCAAGCCCTTTCCTCTTTCCTCTAAATCCACAGTGTGTGAACATTATTGAAGAGCAAGAGAGTTAATGGCTTTTTTGCCAAGAACTCAGCATTATTTAAGTACAATATATGTCAGATGTTTAGTTAGTTGCAGATAGTTTGGTTATCAAGCAGCATACAGTATGCTAGTGTTAGTAGTTGTCACATCTCATTCAGGTGCCTAGTCATAATATTAATTTCATTGTTACAGAGAGAGGATGAGGGAGCCTGTAGTGCTGACTCCCCAGCAACAGGAGGAGCGGACCCTACTGCATAAGGAATGGGCTCGCTACAAGACCAAACAGCACCTTAAAGACATGCAGATGGTAGACCGACTAGTGTTCTCACAGCAGCGGGCCCTTGACGAGCTGCGCAAGGAGTCAGAAGAGCTGTACCAGGCTGCCATCCAGGTGAATATAAGCTATAAGCAGTATGCAGTTTTTGTCTAAATCCGCAAGTTAACTTGCTTTTCCTGGTAAAACCAATGTGGTTATTTTACCAGGAATTTGGAAACTAGATAATATACCAGAGGGTAAGTCCATTTGTAAAGTTATGTATCTTAATAGGCCAGCCAGATACCGAGGGGTGATCCTAGACAAAAAGTTGGCCTGAAAAAACGACTAATCTACCATAACAAGAATGGCCACTTTTTGAATGTACATAGCATTATTCTTTTGTAGACTGTTGTGAAATTATAGCTTTTATGACTGCACTTGAATCTGATAATATGACAGCATTTTGGAATTTATTTTATCTGTATAACAGATTTTGCAAATATATATAAATAGCAGTAACTTCTTCAAAATGGTTTGTATATTCTCCTACAGAATGGTAAAATGAAAAGATAGAACATGTTCTCCAGCTTCTGCTCCTCTTCAGTGTGATGTAATGGATCACCTGTAATAACTCTGTATGTGGGTGTCTTGTTTCAATTGTTTCTGTAGCCAACTAGTAGTTTACCTGTTTCAGAATTTCATCGTCCATTAGAGCCAAAGTGTGAACTGTGTTCTATATGACTGGTACTTAGTGGGTTGTCTCTAATTAATAAATTTTCCTTCCTTTGAGGAATACTTAAGTCTTCTTTAATTTCCTTAACTTTATTGTTTAGTACTTTAGTACCTTTAGATCTGAGATCTTTCCCATCTCGGGTTAAACTTTCACATATTGGCAACTGATGTTGACTTTCTTGCAGAAGGCTTATGTAATTGAGTCCAAATTCTGTTTTTTTGTAATTATTAGGCATGGCAATCGATTTTATGTTGAATGTTGCTTCTGCTTCTTTTCTTACTTTTTATAGGATTTCGTTCATAATTCTTATAATGTGAATACTTAAAATTACCTATACTTAAGGTACAGTGACATGTCGCTACTTTTGCTGCACAACTTTTGTACTGCAGCTGCAAAAGTTGCGTGTCGTGTTCACACTTAAGCCAAAAGTAGCGCACTGCACGCTACTTTTCGTGCTGCGCAACCCGAGTGCAGCAAAAGTTGCAACTGGAGGTTGCGAGTCTGTTCACACACAAGGCGCTACTTTTGCAGCTGCAGTCATGCTGCAGGTTTCCATCTCTGTGTTGACTTCTCAATATACATTTTGTGGTTATGTTCGCATTATTAATAAACTCATGCGAAAGCTTACTTATCTATTATTTGCTTTTCTGTCCAAACTAGTATTCAGAAATTGGTATTATTTTTACTATAAAGCTTTTAAAAACGCCTATATACTTAAATGATAACCAACAGCATATTCACGTAATCATTGTTGGCAACCCTCCTGTTTGAAACTACGCTTCAGAAAATTAAAAAGGTGAATTATATCGTCAGCAAATATGCTCAGACTGTGTTGTGCATTTAATAACTGTTACATATAATTTATTTTCATCACATCTAACATTAAAATACATCCAAACAATAAAAGTATCATTGGCACATTTGGGTGGCAACACTGGTCGCAGCGCTGGCCTTCTATGCCCGAGGTTGCGGGTTCGATCCCGGGTCAGGTCGATGGCATTTAAGTGTGCTTAAATGCGACAGGCTCATGTCAGTAGATTTACTGGCATGTAATAGAACTCCTGCGGGACAAAATTCCGGCACATCCGGCGACGTTGATATAACCTCTGCAGTTGCGAGCGTCGTTAAATAAAGCATAACATTTAACACTGGTCGCAACCGCAGCAAAAATTTCAACAAAACCGATATCAAAAATGCTGCAGCTGCAACCCTGTTCACACGTCGCTACTTTTACGCTGTGCACAGCATCAAAAAGTAGCGAGCAGCAGGTTCGGCAGCCGCTACTTTTCGGGTTGCACCGTTGTTCACACGTCGCAGTACGAGAGTTGCGCAGGTTTTTGTACTGCATCGCTGCAAAAGTAGCGACGTGTGACCGTACTTTTACTTATTCCGTGTCACTGCAACCAATGAAAGGTCTTGACCTTCTTGACAAGTTTGGTCCATGACCCCTTTTCTCCAGTACATCTTCTCCATCCTCGCACTACAAGTTTCCTGAGATCCTCTGCTACATCATTCAACTAGTTGTACGAGGATGTCCTCTGAGTCTTCATCCCCTAGGTTTTTTCAAGATTTTCGTGACATTTCTACTTTTGTCCTTTCTGTGTACATGTCCTAACTATTAAAGCTTGTTCCTGTTATCACCAAGACTTGTTCAGATTTCTGATATGTCTTCATCACCTCTCGATTAGTTCTTATTCTCCAGGTTTCCTAATCATTTATAAGTCCATATCCTTTTCAGTATTATCCTTTACCAAGCATTAGGAGTTTTATATCACTGCTTACGAATGTCCATGTTTCTGAACCATACAAGACCACTGGGTGTGTCATTGTTTCATAGACTTTCTTGATAGTACAGAGGATTTGAGAAGTAATAGCACCTATTACCAGTAACCACTCTACTTCTACTGTATGGAATTTATAAGTCATCTGACTAATGTTGTTTTGTTACAGATCAACCCCCTACAGCTTCCATTTACTGTCCGTGGCCCAGTGCGGACTCCCCCAATCAAAGATTATGATAGTCCAGATGGGGAGTACACTGACGTGTCTAAGAAGTGGTAGTGAAAGGGCTAGTAACTTCGTGTAAAATAAAGATTGTTTACTTATACCTACTTCAGTGACAGTGCTTTCCATAACCTCTCCTACACAAATTGCCTCCTCTCCTTCCCATGGTACAACCTGTTTTTTTTTTTTTTTTTTACAAACAGGACTGTGAATCAAGTCGCACCCGTATAACTGTTCCATCGAAAATGGGAGAAATGCCATTTCAACATTCTGATCTACAATGGCATGCAAGAGCTTCCCTGAGTGGTGAAGAGGAATATGGTCGGTGGAGTTGTCTGACAATACTCTTGGTTGTATAGACCTGCTAACCAAAGGCAGGTGTGGTCCTCAAACATTTTGGGTTTGCATGTAGATGATATAACTGCTAAGTATAAAAATATGGTACAGTACCTACGTAAAAAATGGTTATATTTTTTGCTACGTCACTTTGCAGGTTCTTTGTGCATATGTTAAGAGAAGAAAAATATTCTGTAGGTAAATTAATCCCCTATTTGGATCTCCGGGCGGGAACTACTTCCAACCTCAAGCAGAACAAAGTGACATCACGATTCTATAATGGAATGCTAGTAATCTTTATCAGTCCAAAAGAAGAGAACTTCTTAAATTTATTGCAGATAATAAAATTGAGATATTTTTTAATTCAAAAGTCGACCTGGTTGACAAGTTGGTATAGCGTTGGCCTTCTATGCCAGAAGTTGCAGGTTCGATCCTGGGCCAGGTAGATGACATTTAAGTGTGCTTAAATGCGACAGGTTCATGTCAGTAGATTTACTGGCATGTAAATGAACTCCTGTGGGACAAAAATTCCGGCATACCAGCAATGCTGATATAACTTCGGCAGTTGTGAGTGTCGTTAAATAAGACATAACATTAAACAACATTTAATTCAAGAGGCAAACCTAACATCTGATCAACTAAAGTAGAGCCACCGGCGTATTGTCTGCGCAACTTATCTAGGCACCTGGGTTCCCTAGTGCTCTCTCGCTGCCCCGTAGCTATCTGCTGGCTCCTGACCATCGCTGCAGCAGTTGTACGTACAGTTACAAAAACATCATTCGGTATTTAATTTCAGTGCATTCTATTGGATATGGTAGGTGAAAGTATATGGTTTCACAAAATAACAAACATAAATAAATTACATTTTTCTTCTTCTGTGTGCTATACAGTATGATCACAACTCCAATTATTACAATATTCGTATCTGGCCGTCAGCTACTGATGGTAAGCGATGCATGAAGTCTTTAACTGGAAGCACAGGTCTGTGTTGTTGGGTTTCCAAAAAGTTCACTTTCACATACAGTCATTATCAATATTCTTCTTCTTCTTCTTCCTCCTCCTCCTCTTCCCTTCTTCATCATCATCATAATCATCACTGCTGGTGTCGTCTAGACGTATTATAAAATCCATAAATTATTAGGGAAAACACTTGAAGCAAGTAAAGAGATATGTTACCAAATAAATCCCGAAAAGACAAAGTATATGATTATGTTTCGTGACTAGAACATAGTACAGCAACAGTAACAAATGTAAATGACACTCGGAGGAAATTAAAAGCAGAATAAATAGGGGAAATGCCTGCTATTATTAGGTTGAGAAGCTTTGTCACCAGTCAGCTCTCAAAAAAGCTGAAAGTCAGAATTTATAAAACAGTACCGGTTGTTCTGTATAGTTGTGAAACTTGGACTCTCACTTTGAGAAACAGAGGTTAAGGGTGTTTGAGAATAAGGTGCTTAGGAAAATATTTGGGGCTAACAGGGGTGAAGTTACAGGAGAGTAGAGAAAGTTACACAACTCAGAACTGGACGCATTTTAGTCTTCACCTAACATAATTAGAAACATTAAATCCAAACGTTTGAGATGGGCAGGACATGTAGCACGTATGGGCGAATCCAGAAATGTATATAGACTGTTAGTTGGGATGCTGGAGGGGAAAAGACCTTTGGGGAAGCCGAGACATTGATGGGAGGGTAATATTAAAATGGATTTGAAGGAGGTGGGATATGATTACTGTAGAAATTGGATTAATCTTGCTCAGGATAGGGACCGATGGTGGGCTTATGTGAGGGCGGCAAAGAACCTCTGGGTTTCTTAAAAGTCGTAAGTAAGACATTTCTCTTTTGTCTCTTGATCGCAACAAACAACCACTGACCTTATTATCTCCCTCTCCTTACTGTGTATGCTATATTAAAATTAAATTATGGTTTATATAACGATGCTCGCAACTGCAGAGGTTACATCAGCATCACTGGTGTGCCGGAATTTTGTCCTGCAGGAGTCCTTTTACATGCCAGTAAATCTACGACATGAGCTTGTCGCATTTACACACACTTAAATGCCATCGACCTCGGCCGGGATCGAACCAGCAAGTTCGAGTATGGAAGGCGCGTATAATCTTGTTGCATCTCGTGTTACTATTGCATAAATATCTCTTCACAGAACGCAAAATTACTTTAAGTACAGATCACACTAAGCAAGCAAATGTATTTTACCCGCCTCGTAGAACATCCTTCCCTCTCCTGCCCCGCTACTGCTAGACCCCGCACCCCACTCTTTCAGCTGCCCAGATAAGTTGCGCGAACAGTAGCTCGGTCGGCTAAGGTGCTTGCCTGCTGATCCAGAGTTGCGCTTGGGCGTAGGTTCGATTCCTGATTGGGGTGATTACCTAGTTGGGTTTTCCCGAGGTTTTCCCCAACTGTAAGGCAAACGTCAGGTAATCTACAGTGAATCCTCTGCCTCATCTCACCAAATACCATCTTGCTGTCACCAATCCTATCGACGCTAAATAATCTAGTAATTAATACAACGTCGTTAAATAACCAAGTAAAAGAAAGCTAAAATACTTCAAATTCACTGAGTTTACACTACATTTATTAGCCAAGAAGAGACAGATGTGCAGCGGAATATTACTTGGGGTTAAGATTGATAGAAAATCCTCTTTTCATATCGTTAAGGAACTGGAATCTGAAGATAAAATTGAAATCAAGTTAGATGTATGGAAATTGAAGTTGAACAATGATTGAGAAAATAAGACTAATAGCATCTGGAAAGCCGAAAAACCTGCACGATAGTCGTTAATTGCTTGTGAGTGATCAAGACATCAGGAGTGGTCAACTTTCCAACATCAAGCATCCTTGAATCGCCACAGTTGTTTATACCAGGCAACTTTGATCTATTTTTGGCAAGTGTTATATATGTATAAAAAATCAAGTAGCCTATTTGAAATACCATCTCTACCTTTCAGTGTATAATAATCCATTCCCAAATCTTTATTTAATTACTAGGCCTTTATTAAAAGGCTAGGATTTTTTCTCGTATATTTGAGATCAAGTGTACAATCTCAAGTAAAAAAATATTAACGCTTTATTTAATGTTATGTTTCGTGTTTCTTAGAAATGCAAATTTATGCGAGAATTTTTTTTCTATTTATGACACTATAGGTAATAGGATCTGATAATAGAACCAGTACATTTTGATAACTATGGTGTTGTTTTGTTTCGTCGTTTTGTATCAAACATCTCTAATGTTATTTATTTCAATGATGTATGTTATTCAAAGTTATGAAATCTTTCCATGTCGACCAATTGCTATTTTGAGAATGATGAGCAAGACCTGAAGCGCACGAGAGTTACAAGACGAGACTTGAAAGACAAATGCAATGAACACAGCGAGCGAGAGCGGCAGTTATATATCGAGGAGCATAACCCAATAATTTATCAAGTGGAATTAAGGATATCAAATTGCTTTCCTTAGAAAATTCAGCTTTTATAAAGCAGTGAGAAAACTTATTGAACTGTCTATAACTTATCATTGAATGATAAACTTTTTATTAATCCGTCTATAACTTATTGAGTGATAAACTTTTTATTGATCTGTCTATAATTTATCATTGAATGATAAATTTTTTATCATTAAAATAAAAACTTTTCTCACTTCAATATATAACTTATCGGAAAACCAAACATACCAATAAAGATTTTCTAAAGCAGTTGGCAATAGTGTGGGGATCCAGTTCTTTTATTGCATCCAGCATTGTGATCTGTTTCGTGTTTGTTTCCACATTGTTGATTGATTCAAGGTAACGCAAAACTACATATTTGTGATAAAAGTGCTTCAACACCTTTATCATCCCTTGATCCATCAGTTGTAGTTAGAAGGAAAATATGCAAAGCTTGACGTTCTTTAAACTTACATTTTTGGAGTGCATGAGTGCACAGGGCAGTTGTCGACAAATAGCAATTGCATCTCGTTGTCTAAGTTCTTCAACCATGTGACAGGCAGAGGGACAAGAGATTCTGCAAAGATCAATAGTGTGTTGTTTCGTCAATTACCCTCACGGTGTTCAGAATGACTATTCTCAATTTCCAGACATGCAGGAGTCTGACATATAATACCTTGCGTCAATATTTAATTTTATTGATGCTCCTTCAATATGAGATGGACAAAAAACTGTTGTTATGAAATGGCTGGAGCCTAACATTGTTTAGCATTGCTATGATGATTCTATGGTGTTTGGGCAAAAGGGCTTATGCCACAAAATAAAAATTTTTCAGGAACAACAAAAATTAAATTTTAACATATTAGTTAATTTATATGAAGAAATGTTGTTTTCTAATGCCAGGCATTTGACAGTAAAGTCATTTGACCTCTTGCACTCCAATATTTTTCAAAGATATTATCATGGCCAGCCACTGAAGCACAGATTTTGAGGTGTTCCGAATCCATTTCTTGGTTTGAGTTGCACAATGGGCAGTTAAGGGACTGATTTATTCCAATTCTATGCAGGTGTTTGGCCAAACAATCATGACCTGTTGCCAATCTAAATGCAGCTACAGACGATTTTCGTGGTAAATCGGGAATTAACTGTGGATTATGATGCAGAGTTTTCCATTTTTCCCTTGAGATTGTGCTATCAAATTTTGTTTGTTGAAGTCTAAGTATGTAGATTTAATAAATCTTTTCACAGAGTAATATGTAGATTTAGTAACAGGTCTGTAAGTAGCAGTGCTGCCCTTCTTTGTTAGTGCATCCGCATTCTCGTTTCCCAGGATTCCACAATGGGATGGTATCCATTGGAATACAATTCTTTTATTGAGTGATATTAATTGAGAGAGCATTTTAGTTATTTCTGCAGTTTGAGATGAAGGTGTGTGTTTAGAGACTATTGATAGAATAGCTGCTTTGGAGTCTGACAATATAACTGCATTCTTAAATTTATTGATGTGAAATAGAAGATTCCTGAGACTTTCACTTATTGCAACGATTTCTCCATCAAAACTTGTTCCATATCCAAGAGATCTATAAAGTGAGAAGAGACAGCACGTAACACCTGCACCGGTACTTTGTTCTCTGGAGATCAAGGATCTGTCGATGTATAAATGAAGCCAGTTTTGTGGAGGGTACCTAATATTAATTGTCTCTAAAGACAATTGATTTATTATTTCAGTGCTTAAGAAGAAATGTAAACATAATTGTCAAAAAACATATCTTCACGCTTTGTAATTAAATTTTACCTAATTATTTACTTACTTACTGGCTTTTAAGGAACCTGGAGTTTCATTGCCGCCCTCACATAAGCCCGCCATCGGTCCCTATCCTGAGCAAAATTAATCCATTCTCTATCATCATATCCCACCTCCCTCAAATCCATTTTAATATTATCTTCCCATCTACGTCTTGGCCTCCCTAAAGGTCTTTTTCCCTCCCGCCTCCCAACTAACACTCTATATGCATTTCTGGATTCGCCCATATGTGCTACGTGCCCTGCCCATCTCAAACGTCTGGATTTAATGTTCCTAATTATGTCAGGTGAAGAATACAATTTTCATGTGATATCTAGGTAACTGATCAAAAGTCTGTTCCAATTCCTCATAGAAGCTATCCTTTATATGGTCGTCTTTCTCTTCTGCAGGGGCATGAGCATTTATAACTACGATATCGCACCATCTACCGTTAAGTACTAAATATGATAACCTATCACTGATAAATTCGACCTTTTTTACTGCTGATTTTATTCTTTTATGAATAAAGTATCTGTTCCTAATTGGTGATTATCGTTTCCTTCCCCATAATACAACAAATAATCTTCTATTTGTGTTATGCCATTCCCATCTAACCTAACCTCCTGTACTCCCACAAAGTCTATTCTATATCTAGCTAGTTCTTTTGCTACTAATGTTACCCCTCCTGTTCTATATAGACTTGTAACATTCCAAGTACCAAATCTCAAAACCTTATTCCTTTACTGTGGTCGTGCCAGAGAATCAGTCCCATTCCGAGGCTTATTTGAAGGATTCGTAACAAGCTGTTTTTTACGGTGAAGGGTTGTTAGCCCTTCGCCCAACCCCCAAGCTGGAGGACCACCCCTCATCGGCTGTCCACGACTGCTTATTCAATATATTCATAGCTACCCTCCATATCTGGAGGCCGTCTCCTCGATCCGCAACCTGAGGACGTGCCATGCCGTAGTGATAGGGACTCACAATACATGGCTGATTTTACCTAATTACAGCAAAAATATCACATTTAAAAAATGAGGGTTAAGGCCTTTTGCCTAAACACCATCCATATGATTAGAAATGGAATAACGGAGAAAAGATTGGAAGACAACAGTCACTTTGTATTTTAAGATGGAGAAACTCCAGTTCATACTCTGGAACTGAAGCTCGATTTCCCTTTTCTCATGCAACATGAGTGGAATGATGTGTGTTGAAATACAACTTGAGGTATTGCTTTGCATAGATTTTATAATTAAATTATATTTAATATATATTCATTAAACATACATTAGTAACAAAATAACATGGATTTACAGTATAAAAGACTTAAAAGCGACAAATGACATATCTAGAAACGCTGACAAGGACAAGACACACATAGGACTAAAGAAACTATATACAGCTCTTACACAACTTCTACATCGATTCTTCTTACTCTGTTCTGAATACTGTATAAAATAAAAGAGTGTCTCATCAGTTCATCACAGTGAAAAAAATCACAACATTCACGTCTCTGTGGTGGCAGGTTGATAAAACTCGAGAGCAACTTCAACTTCTCAGATTCTTTTCGTTTTGGTTATTATTGTAGGAAAATCGATTGTATACTCGCGTACATTAGAAATCCCAATAAATTTTTATCGTTTCGCAGGAACTTTGGTAAATAAACAAAAGGAATACCAATATGAATATATTATAGTGTTCAGCTTGTTTAGTCGGTATCCGCTAATGCTTATTTTCCAGTCAAATTCCTAGGTAAGCTGCATTATTATTTCACTAAAGAACTGTTAAGTTATTTAAATAAACAAGTACTTCACTGTGTTAATATTAACTACCGTATTAGTTAACTGAAGTAGCTTTCCCAGACTAGCAATCCAGGGCAAATTAACGTCCTGAAATAGGAAGGAAAAGGGCAATAATTTGATCAGAGAGTTTACCTCGCTATAAGATTGATAAGTGCTACTTAGTGACACAATCTAGAATCTTCTTTGCCTCAAATAAAACCTGCCAGCCAACATAGGAAGCGACTCCACATTGTCGGATCTGTCTTGACAAAGTTCACGTCTTCATTTGTGAAATTGAGTTTTTGATGTGACTTTTGTACTGCTGAAAAGTGAACAAGAAAACAATCACAGGCAATCACTTGAGTTCATTTCCACGGCTCAACTAGAAAATAACAGAACAAAAGCACTTTTAAACAATAATACTTGTTTAAAAACATTAAACACATAGAACTAATTTCTCTTACGTAGTACACATGATATGCCAGACATTTAAATATTTGGACCATCGCATATTCAGTCATTGCATATTATACAAAAAACTGGAATTTAGTCAAACTTGAATTCACGTTTGCAGATCGGACAAGTATCAGACGCCTTGAGACACTGACGAAGGCAATCTCCGTGGAAGATGTGGTGGCAGGGTGTGATGCGGGCCAGTCGCATGGGGCTCAGGCATACTGCGCACACGTCATCAAAGGAGGCGAGCTCCTCCCGCGTGGCGTACCGGTACTGGTTCAGCACGGCCCTCTCGGTGTTGAGCACTCTGAGGCTGTTGAGCAACATCTCTTTGCAGCGCAGGTAAGCGTTGAGGTAAAGCACTGTGAAGACAAAGCGGTACTGTCCGTAGATTATGAGAGGGAGGGCGAGCAGGAGGGAGATGGCGAGGGTGAAAGCTCGGAGGATGACGGGGGCCCACAGGGATTCCAGAGACTCGAGCACGTCCAACTGCAGGAAGAGCAGTATGGAAGGAAAGAAGTCCACGAAGACCTTCTCGGTGGCCATGTAGTAGAGCCAGGTGACGGCGGTGTAGATCGACGTGGGGTGGTAGTGCTCCAGCCCCTGCTCCAGGCCGAACACGAGCAGCATGAACACCACGGTGATGATGAAGGTCACCGCCTTGGTCCACTCCAGCACGATTTTGGTGGCCGACATGGCGAGATGCTTGATGTTGGAGTGCTCGGCCATCGTCACGTACGGCGACCAGTCTTCCTTCTCGATGAGCTCCTTGATGTAGGCCACGCAGTATGCGATGACATTGTAGAACATGAGGGAGTAGAGACACGTCACCCGCTGGCCTGGCACCAGCACCCGGTCACACAGCATGAAGAACACCAGCTGCACACAAACAGTCAGTCTAATTATTCATCGTCTTTTCCAGCTTACGTTCTGCTTTGTTCAAAATTACTTCCACAGTAATCAGCAGTCAGTAATGTTCAAGCACTGATGTACCTAACTCTATGGAAGATTTTGAACTTATGGTTATAGATTTCGAAGCAAAGGATGCTGTTCCAGTTACTTTAGGACAAGAATTTTTCGATTATCTTTCTCAAATGAAGTTATTTGTAATTCACTTTTTTCCGTAAGTTTCAAGACATCCTGTCTCTGTCTCTATTTAAAATTAAGCCCAATCGGTAAAAGAAATAGCCGAGGTTCAAGCTACTACCGATCCGCAAATTTTGCATAAAACGTCAGGCCAAGTTGAATGTTGGTTTTTTGTTTTTTTGCAGGTGTGAAAATGTTTTAGCTGCTTGAGATAGGGAAGATCGAAAGAAAGGAATAAAGAAGTGGATTGTAGTATAGATTTTATTTTTCCAAACATCTTTTTCGAAATTTTTCGGCATCTGTGAACCCTTATGTGTCTCCATCCATTTTCTGTAGTTTTCTTCATTTTGTAAGTTAGAGCAGTTAATCTTGCCATTGTGAAGCTATAATATAAACGTGTATGTTTTTCTTTAATAAAGTTTCTGATTTCCTAACGAATTATATTTGTTTTGCACATTTTTAGGCATCGTTAGAGCTTTCTAAAGAGTGTTTGTTCGTTAACATATTTTGAGTGATCCACGAGATATTATATGTTTTAGAACTCAGTGATGACCAACTTGACTGTTCTTTCGAAGCACTGTGTTCACTCACGAGCAAAATAAGAGCTCAAGCATTGAGACGATCTGCTTTCGCATATTGCTCGTGTGCAGCGGAGAATGCTCTTGCACAGAAAGCACGAGTTGGTCACCACTATAATTTACGAGTAGATGGTGAGAGTGTGGAAATCATGTGATTTTGACATGACCGCCACTTTTAAAGATTTTTCTATGATTCTTTTTTTAGTGTGTAGCACATTCCTTTCCTTTCAAAGGATGCACCGTTCACTGCTCTAGTCGAAGTAGGCGTGGAGTACTGTGAGCAAACGTAGGTAACGCCGACACCGCGAGCACAGGGGTGATCCCCGCTCTTTGTCTGGATCAAAATGTAATGCATTTTACGTGAAAAATGATAAAGGAATGGGAATATAACTAACAGACAACACAACACTGTGCTCTCTCCATTTTTCCTGACGACCAGGTATGGTTGCCCAAGTTAAGAACGACTTAGAATGTATAGGTCGTAAATTAAAAGAATATAAGAAATGGGGTCTACAGATCAATATGGAAAATAAAATATTTCCCGGTCGGGGCAAGTTACCTGGTTGAGGTTTTCTCCGGGGTTTTCCCTCAACCCAATATGAGCAAATGCTGGGTAACTATCGATGCTGGACCCCGGACTCATTTCACCGGCATTATCACCTTCATATCATTCAGACGCTAAATAACCTGAGATGTTGATACAGCGTCGTAAAATAACTAAAAAAAAAATATTTGTATGTTCAAGGGACTAACTACGAAAATTAACTCTTATCATTTTCTGGATTTTACACAAAAGATACTCTTCACAATGATGATAAAAGATATTGAAAAAATTAGTACATTTATGTAAATAGATACATCATGTAGGGATTATGTTTTCAAAAATTTACATGAAATGGCTGTGTGTAGGCCTATATTGTAGACATTTCTAATATTTTTCTCTTTATGGAAATAGACATGGAAAATTGCTTAACGATGCTGTATCAACTACTAGATTATTTAACATCGATGGAATTATATTATTATGATGTACCGAAGTGGCCTACATATGATATTTTCGTGCAGGAATTCTGCGTTACCATAATTATGATGAAGAATCCATTTTTCATCATATGGTAACGCAGAACTCCTGCACGGACATATCATATGTACTTCGGTACATCATAATAATATGATATGCGTAAGTAATCACTTAGTGATTCAAGACGGCGCTCATCCTGTCGGATCCCGGCCACTTAGTCACTCGTAATGAGTGCACCTCTGTACACAGTGTATTGGACATTGTGCCACTGTCACATCTGTGACACAGTGCATGAGGGTAGGCCACCAAAGGGAAAACTGAGGGATAGAATTTAAACTGAGGGGATTCAATCCGATATCGGAACTGAAATCCTATGTGGCTTAGTTGATAAAGCGTCAGCACGTAGAGCTGAAAACCCAGATTCGAGTCCCGGTGTCGGAGAGAATTTTTCTCTGTTCTATCCATTCTTCATCGATGGAATTGATGATAGCGAGGCAGTACTTATATGTTCTCACCTGGTTGATCATCGTAAAAATATTGGTCATCTTCATGAACAGCTTTTCCGTCCTATCCACCGGAGCATACAGACGCCACGCGAAGTGGACGATGGGCTGGATGATGAAGTCACATTTTTCTGCAATCACAAATGTATTAAAGATTGTATTTCGTGAACCGCCTCAAGCAATTGCATGTCGAGATAAATAATTCATCGTAAAGAATGCGAGTGTCTCATATTAGCCACAATTTGATTGGATTGGAAACGGATCTTTTACGTCAAATGTTAACAGACCGTTAACAGTGATGCACGAGCTGAAGTTGAGGTTTTATTAACTTTCCTATTTTCTAAGTAATGCTATCATTTATAGAATAAGAGGGATGAACATGAAATAGAAAAGGGATATATGAAATCCTTTGGATTGCATGAAACGTCACTATTCTTGGTAAGTAATTTTTAGGTTAGGTAAGGATGGATTTAAGCATTAAATAAATATTACCACAGGTAAATTGAGCACATCCTAATCCAGTTATAGGTAATGGAGCGAGGCGGGTCGTGTGGAATGACGCATGAAATGAAAAGAAATGGGAGGAGAAATAATTAAAAAGTACGCGATCGTACGTCCTTTGCAAGGGAATTTGGGGTTGTGAGGAAGAATCTATGTGAGCTCCAAGCCTGTTAGCCACTTGTCTCACTTCGAGTTTCGCTGTTCCACTCAAGGAACTCCAGAGAATTTTGAAGGGGAAAACCGAAAATTGATGTACGGTAATCTATTAGCTGTCATATAAAAGGAGTAGGGAGGGGAGAGACGCATGACAGCAGCATCAGGAAAAGAAAATTCGGAAGATGTAAACCTGCATTGAAAGATGCCATGTCCTTTCGAAGTGTGGGTGGAAGTCGAGTAAATTCGCCCGTGTACCAAGGGTAATATGAGAAAGCCAAAGCCAAGGATACTATTTCGTAGATGTCTGTTTGAAAACAATGTCAAAATTTTGTAAGGAGGAAGATGTAGGTACATGCCCAATTTATTTTAGAGCTCATCCCGACGTTTTGTTTTGGCGCCTTAGGAAAAACACGGGGAAACCATAGCCAGGATGAGGTGGCTAAAGTCAGAAAAGCAGCGTGAGATCTGAAAGAAAATTGGAAAGGGGACAGAGAAGGAGAGGAACCAATGATAAGAGAAGGATTACTAGTGAAGAAGGAGAACAAGATAGAAGAGTAAGAAGAATGTCGTGTTTTCGGTTTTTTTTTCACTTACTCTTATCATGAAAAAAAAAAAAACAGTTGTTCTGTGACGAGACAGTTTCATCACTTCGAATGGAATTGTGGTGGCATGCACCGTTACTGGTTCGAAGTTCACTTTTATTAGTTTTATAGCATCAAGACCAGATGTGCTGATGATGGAAATGTTTGTTGTTTTGATAGGAAATCCCCAACTCTGTGGACCAGATGTTGTGCTGGTGATGGAAATGTTTGTTGTTTTGATAGGAAATCCCCAACACTATGTTGAACTAGTTTTTACACATGATTTTTAGCCTGTTTTCCTGCTCTGAATAATTTCCAGCAACTTAAAGTAACTCCCACCCGCGTTGATTATTTGAATATGAATTGGTCTTGTGCTTCCTATAGATTAATTATCCAATCATTGGCGTGAGGTAAACTAATAGAATATGCTACTTCGAATATTGAACTCCATACTTCTTAATAATGACAATATTTCGGCGATGATTTCTTAATTTCGTTTATCTGTCACATTGTTCATCTCTGTAAATAATATCAACATTTCATTACCTTTGGTTAGCTACAGCTGAGAAGAAAATATGTAGGTACTCCAATCTGCTGCCACGAAAAACTTCCTCATGAAGTGTAATTTGTGGCTTTATATGAGCCTACAGATATTATCATCCTTTTGGAAGTCATTTGCATGTTTGTGGCATTCTATGTTACTATACAGCAGTTTTCCTTCAAGCAAGACTAATTTTGCTTCTTCACAGCATTTTTTTCGATCAAGCCATCTCGACTAGTCGTCTAAACGTATTCATCCACAGTTCCTTCGGTGGCCTTCCTTCCTTCGCCAATCGCTCGGTAACAATGTCCGAAACTGTGTTACATTAGAAAAGCTTTATCATTTTTGAACAGATAAACAGCGAAACGAAAAGTGGGCCTATACAGCCTTGTAGACAAAGGAGTCCCGTAATTGTAAATATGCGTCCGAAACCGTTCAGATCCTCAAGGCCGGCAAAAAGGTACAGCAAAACATGCCTCGAAAACTGCGTTCCTGTAGCCATTTTATGAGCATAACTCCTTGAGATCTGAACCGATCCGGACGCTTGAGGTGTCGATCGTTCGAGCGTGCCGATATTGACTAAAGTGAACGTGAAAAGCATGAACCGGGGTAAATTAGATCCTCCGCTTTAAAAAAAAATAAACGTCAAAATCTGTGAACCTTCGAATTGCCTCGTAATTCAAATGCTGAGAGATTTCAAAAGTGGAGACGAGCACAACAGAAGAAATGGGCATACCAAGACGAATCAAACAAGCCTAAGATCAACACTGCGGAGTAGGCCTAGGTTGCCTAAGCCTAAATCCAGCACTGCTCAACAGTAATTAAATAATTTTATTTCTGACATAGTTTTTTTATATTTCTTGGAAATTATTCTTATCTTTATCAGAGAGAAATTTTGAAATTAGATAATAAATCGAGAAAAACAAGGAAAGGTGTTAATATATGCATTTAAATATGCAAAATAAAAATATATATGCATTTAAAAGGAAACACCCTGGAATTATGCATTTATGCAAAATAAAGTTGGCTTCATTCGAATGTAAGTACCATGATCGGCAAAGATCCACTTACATTTTTTTCAGTATGCCAAATCAATGGAAACATGGAATTGCATGAAGTTCCGCGGTCTAATAAAATTATTATTATTATTATTATTATTATTATTATTATTATTATTATTAACATGGTGTACAAGGAAGTTTTGTTCTTTAATCTCGCTGAACTTCGGGACCTCCTGAAGTGGAAGCACGCAGCTGACGTCTTTCCAGTCGGGTTCTTGCGTTATTGTCGTGGTCACTACATGAATATGACGCGGCCTTGTTCACACCACACAACCAATCTCTTCAATGTCACCACCATGTCAACGTCTTGTCGTTCTTTTAAATTTCCCTTCCTCCCTCGCTCTTCTTATTCTCTTTTTATCCTGAACGCCTTGTTCTTTTATTTTCTCTCCATTATTTATTTATATGCATTACTTATTTTCTCATTATTTTATGTATTTTCTCTTTTACCGTGGTTTAATTAAATAGTTTCTTTCTTTCTGTGTATCTTTATTTCTTTTTCTTCCTTTCTTGTGTCCTTTTTCTCTTTCACTTTTCTTTCTTTCCGTAAAGGTTGGTTCGCAATTAACCTGGAACGAAAACGACAAAGAGAACGTGAACGGAAATATTATTAAAATAAATATATTTAAATGTGAAAATTCACAATTAAGTATTGTGAACGCTCACATTTAAATACATTTATTTTAGCATTATTTCCGTTGTCGTTCTCGTTGTCGTTTCCGTTCCCGGTTTATTGTGAACCAGCCTTAACACGTATTAATACGCTTACAGATACGTCATTGTATGTGATTGTACTGTTTCAGTTCTAATTTGAGCTTGGCATTTTTTCCGACACTTTAAATCGCCCGGATTATTTTATATCTCTCTAAAAATGTTAATAAGGTTACATAAACTAACGGACAGCTGTTCGCTTGGAAGAAATCCACGCGAATTCGATAAAAATATATTCAAGAAGTGATTTTTGCTGCACAGGTCGAAAACAAGACCGTCGTTATGCAATCCGGGTTGCCATGGTGACGTAGCTCTTGTTGACAATATTATTTTGTCCTGCAGTGTGTTTGTGTGACCCAAATATCTAAGACGTCAAACGAATTTGGCTTCCAGGCCAAGATGGAAGGGGGGGTCCGGCCCCCGACTGTCGTCACAAAAATGGGGAGTCGAGCCAGCACAACGTGGGCCTATATTTGCAGGAATCGCAGTTTAAATAAATGACTTATGACAGGATGTAACTTCGTTTGAATGTTTCGGGAAAGTTTGTTTACCACGTCTTAGAATTATATGCAGTCTTTCCTGCGTAGTCACGTGCGTATGAGAAAGCGATATCCGAATGATAGAGAATTCCGTTTACCGGTGTGCGACCTTTATCATCATCCCGTCTTTCTTCCTTTATTGCCAGTTTCGTCCGCACCACCATTCGGGGGATCTTGCCCTCTGGTTGTATCAAAGCATCTCTCTCGCTATGTTAGTTACTTTCTATAGCACGCGATACTGAAACTTCCAACTTGATTTTTTTTTAAGTTCTTCGGTGCAGGAATATGTGACAGGTTAGATTAGGTTAGTTTAGGCTTTTCGTATATATATTACAGGTTAGGTTAGTTTAGTTTAGGTATGCCTTGCATATACGAATCTGTGACAGGTTAGTTAGGTTAGGTTAGGTTAGTTTAGACTTTCTGTATGCCTTGGATATACTAAGTCAAGTGAAATGAGCCTTTCGAGTTATTTTTGAAGTGTTCTTTCTCTCTCTTTATTTCACTTGTTAAATATTTGCTTTTAGGTTATCCACATCAATCAATTCTTTCCAGTTTTTAAATATTTTAAATGTGTTTTCTAGTCAACTGACGTCCTACACGAATTCTTCACATTCCAAACTACCTTCCCACTGAAAATTAGACATTTTTTCACATTTTTCGTCAAAGAAACCTTCAGTATCGCGTGCTATAGAAAACCCGTTATTCCCATTCTATTAAGTTGTTACAGTCAGTTCTTTCTTCATTATATGAATTCTTCACATATTTTGTAACCTGTCGCTTGAATTGTCACACGCCTTGTTTGCCGGATGTTCAACCTTTGCTGACATGAAACATCTATAGAGTAATTAGAGCAAAGTAAAAAGTACTACAGTAAAATCTACCGGAATTTCTATCTCTACTGAGCTCGAACCTCAGTAAACGTCATTTTTACTTTATCAATATACCAGTGCAAAGAAAAAGAGTTCTAGAGAAATGCTAATTTACTGAGCATGCTGTCTATTTATGTACAGCGATTTCTCTTGACTTGTAGAATAGATTTCACTAATATCAATTACAGATATTTAAAGTAATTTCAATCTAGAATGATACACACAAAATATAGTAATTCTGCTGTGAAAATATAATGGATACTATGTATTTGGCAAAATAACACAAAATGTCCGTTCACCCAATCACTACTAGCTTAAAACGCAGTCCAATCAATTCATTGCATTTCAGACACATAGCCGAGTCATAGAGAACAATACTCTTTTTAAAATATTAGGTAAACCAACAATCGAGTGCAATGCCTGAAACAGCTGGTTCCAGTGATTTGGAATTAAGTCACAGTCACTATAAAGATTTTTAAATGAAATAAAAGTGCTCATCAGATATTTGAAAAGCAGTTAAGCAATTTCGTTTTCAGAGTTTCATTTCTTATACAGGGTGTTAAAAGAAAGTATCCAATATTTTAGGAGGTGATAGTATGCATCAGAACAAGAAAAAAAGTCCAATAAACATGGGTTCTACAACACATACTTTCTGAGATCTGAACACTTGTTCATAGAATGTGCTCAATGTGACGTCCATTTATGGCAATGCATTTTTCTGCCCTACAATACAGTAGGCTACCAGATAATCACACCGTAGTTGACACCCCTGGAATGAACTACTGATACGTCGCAAGGAATACTGAAAAGAATTTTTTTGTGCGGATATGAGCAGGGTTCAGCAGAGATGGTGTTGTGAATTTTTCTAATCAGCATGTGTAGGCTGATGAAGATTCCCATGCAACAAGGCATCAGCACTGATTCTCAATCAACGGATGGGCAGGCGTTCTTGGCGATAAATTAAGGGCCATACGTGCTACCACAGAGATTAGCTGGGGCTCGTTAGCAGGACTTTCTTATTAACGTATTGCCTACCTTGCCGGAGTATGTACCATATCAGCAAAGACTATAGATATGGTTCATGCATGATGGCGCACCAGCACATTTTTTCCGCAATGAGCGTGAACACTTGACGCTGACATTTCAGGACCGTTGGATTGATTGGGGAGGCCACACACCTTGGCCTGCTCGTTCCTCAAATGTAAATCTCCTAGACTTTTGGTTTTCGAGAACAACCAGGTCAATTTCAAAGAGTGCGTGATTCCTTACGCCGAAGGGCAGAGGAATGCATTGCCATGAATGCAAAGTCCGTGGATGGTCGGTCGCTGTCGCTCTCACAAGGTCCGTGGATGGTCGGCCGCTGTCGTGAGAGTGATAGCGACCGACCGTCCACGGACCTTGCCATGAATGGACATCACATTGAGCACCTCCTATGAACAAGTGTTCAGATCTCAGAAAGTATGCGTTGTACGACCATGTTTATTAGACTTTTTTCTTGTTTTGATGCATACTAGCACCTCCTAAAATATTGGATACTTTTATAACACTCTGTATATTATTTTAGATATCATAAACCAATTGTTTCATTTTCAAATTCTGAACATATTGAGTATAAAATTGTTAACTGTAAACCTAACTTATTGTCTCACTATGCACAAACAATTATAAAAATTACTACACTTCACATTTACAGTTGAAAAGTTTCAGTTGCGTCGCGCATAGAGGCGACAGACTCATTTTTCTTCTATATTTTTACGTTTGTGAAGAAGTGCAAATCAACACTCGGCTGTGCAACCTACCATTGCTCTTTGCCTCACATTCCTCAGGATTTGGGACCTGTAGCTCTCAAATCGTAGGATCATGTGGTCAGCATGGCGTCATGCTTGAGACAAGGGATCGACATGAATTTTGGTTCATTGCGAAGTACTCATACCAGCCCACTCGGGCTGTCAGCTGTCGCACCGCGTTGAGCTGCAATGAAGACGGGTGTCACCCTGATTAACCCTCAGGATGTCTCGTGGTTCTATCTCGGGGGTATATGAACCCCGACGACATCCATCGGGGTCGTAGTTCTGCCCCAGAGCCGATCGCAACAGCAGCTACCGGCTAGACTTCTTCAGCATCCGGAGGTAACCACTCGAACTCCTTCAACTTTCTCGGCAGTGGCTTGTAGCATCTGACGAAGCGTGTAGCCTAAATTTCTTGCCGGAATTTTACTAACTTATTATTTCGGTTATTATATTTTAGTATTATACTATTTGTTTATAGTTTATTCCCCTTCTACGAAGGAGAGCATTATTTCCATGTACCTAGCGCACATCTTGCTGTCTGGCAATGCGGCTTTTTAGTTTTTATTAGTTGGTTATTTAACGACGCTGTATCAACTACTAGGTTATTTAGCGTCGATGAGATTGGTGATAGTGAGATGGTATTTGGCGAGATGAGGCTGAGGATTTACCATAGATTACCTGGCATTCACCTTACGGTTGGGGAAAATCTCGGAAAAAACCCAAGCGGGGATCGAACCCGCGTCCGAGCGCAACTTGAGACCGGCAGGCAAGCGCCTTAACCGACTGAGCCACGCCGGTGGCTGGCTTTTTAGTTCCAGTAATTATTTATAAAAGACCATTTACAGCTACAGTATTACGTACATAGCACACATTATAGAAGAAACTGAATAATTTGACTATTATAATGGACAAAAAACTATGAACATAGCGCGGAGGTCGATATGGTCGTCCAACGGCGACCAACCACTGACATTAATGTGTCGTTGTGTAGACAAAATATCTGGGTGAAGACAGCCACACGTTTTATACGTGACTAGGTCTCTCGGAATGGGATGTTGAACGTAAGGTATCCATTGTTTATACGCCTGTTACCATTTGCAATGTATAGACCTTTGGGGAGACTGAGACGTAGATGGGAAGATAATATTAGGGATTTGAGGGAAGTGGGATATGATGATAGAGACTGGATTAATCTTGCTCAGGATAGGGACCAATGGTAGGCTTATGTGAGGGCGGCAATGAATCTCCGGGTTCCTTAAAAGCCAGTAAGTAAGTAAGTAAGTAACTAAGTAATAATAATAATAATAATAATAATAATAATAATAATAATAATAATAATAATAATAATAATAATAATAATAATAATTCATTCGACATTGTGCATTTTTTTCTGTTCACTCAACTTCACTCGCGAATTCTTTTTAATTTAGCTTGTCGACTCCTGATTGTTTTTCAATTGGGATTGTAGCCTGGTTTGTTACGAATTGTTTGACATCTCTGCGAACGTTCTGTCGCTCGCATTATCGAGTTACACTGTCTGAGAATAATTTATACCTAATCTGCATCACATTTTCCCGAAAACTTTCTTATCCGTCCCAAAAATAGTTTCACCTATTGATAAGTAATGGAACTATTTCAAAGTTTGACAATTTGTTATATCTTTGGTTCTGACTTAGACTGTTATTAGTATTACACTATCAAAGTTCTTTGACAAAGATCTTTATAAAATATATATTATAAAATATACAACAGTATAATGGGTTTTCTTTTATAAAAGTTTCTTTGATAAAAGATCTTTTATAAAATGTGAGTGAATCTTGTTATCTTTGATGAAAGATTTCTATACCTTGAAACAAATATGACGGAACGCAAATATAACTGGACTGTTACTACCACAAAAATTCTGATATCGGAGTGTGAAGGAAATTAAATGTTGTAAATAAATAATTTGTATAATATAATATTAATATTATAAAATAATTTGTATATAACGTTTCAACTCATCGCATTGTAGCTCTTTTAATAAGTTCTGATGGATATCTCTCTTATCACGTTTTGTAATCCACGGTTTAACCAACTTTGTTTAACTCAAAGGCGTTTCTTTTTCAGTAAAATGCTTATTTAATAATCAAGCTAATTGTACCTAAACAAGCATAATACTGTTCTTCATTCATGGTGTTTAAACTTAACTCTTAAATATTAGTATGAACAAATCATAAACGCAACGCGTAAATATTAGTTTCAGCAAATCATAAACTTAACGCGTAAATATTAGTAGGCTATTAACAAATTCTCGGAACACGTGTTAACTGTTGTGGAACAAGTGTTAGGTGAGCTTTTGTTCCTAATTTTAGGATATTTTTTATGTTATAAAATATTTTATGTAGTGTAATATACCCCCATTCCTATCTTTTATCAAAGATCTTCGATAAAATATTTTATTATACTCTTTGTCAAAGAACTTTGATAGTGTAGCCTAATAGCAGCCTTATCCCGAGGTTGGAAAATTCGCTTACATGATCAGAAAATTGTAGGTCAGATATCTTTGAACGCCAGTGTATATGGAGATAGAGTTCCTTCTTCTTTGCCTTTTGTTGTCTGTAGCTATGGGGAGGCTAGATCACACTCAGATTGCTCGGCCTTATAGGCTTTGACGGTAACAACTTTTGTCAGGTTTATTATGTTGCCATCTAGTTGGTACATAAGGAATCACGTAATAACTCCCATTTGAATTGCATTAGCGACTGTACTGCCATCTTGTGTTCGTTTACGCGGCGGGTGGCGATCCTGGCGGTTGTTCTCTTCAAAGTGCTACCGGTACCGATTTTAACATAGGGATGAGCTATCTGTTTTATATATATGATCTAGGGGGAGGGAATAAAAATTGCACTTACCCTTGAGGTTGGCAATCATGGGTCGCAGGCCGCTCAGCGAGTACTTGTAGTTGACGGAGATAACCATGGGCAGCACGAGGCAGGAGTACGCGAGCCCCACGCTGCTCACCAGCACGGAGGCGTGCCCCCGCGCGAAGTAAGGCAGCAGTAACACCACGGAGAGCAGGCATACTGCAACATTTAAGGGCTTAGGCCGGGTGCACACAGAATCAGACGCGACGCGACGCGACGCGGCGCGGCGCGGCGCGACGCTACGTTTTGCTTTACAACGCCTCGCGACAGCTTAAAACTGTCTGCTCGCGACAACTGATTTGCTGGCTGTGTGGGTTTGGAAAACTGGCCTAGGCTAGAAAATGGCGTCAATAATAGAGGACTGTCTATATGAAAAATTCTATTGTAGTTGCTTATTATTTCCTAAGGACGCAAGCTCCTAAAAATCTATACGATTGAAAGAGTCTTAAAATTAAAACGTCATTTTTTATGTTATGAGTGTTATGACTACTTCACGACTCACAATAAAGAAAAATAATATATTAAATCAATAATGAGTGATAGTTTAGAGCAGAGAATTAGGCTTACTACAAATTACACTGGTCGTCAGTCATTTTGCGCCAGACATAAAACTAACAAATTCTTAGTAATTTAGACCTCCTGAATTAAAAAATAACAAGAAAAATGTTCCATCACTTCGGGTTTTCGAGATGCACAATATAATTAAATTTTTATGCATTTAATTTAAAAATCACCGTATTTCGTGTGTAACTATTTTGTTTCACAAATGTGAAGACCCATTATGTGAAAACAAATGTAGTATATGTAGGGCACCATGATAGAAGCACTTGTAGAAAGGGAAATTATTTTATTGCCCTTCTACGAGTCTATTTGGAGGGAGTGAAACAGGTTCGCGGTATAAATTCACTTGAGTTTACCTGATTTTACTTGAGATGTGCATTTCTTACACAGTGAGCTTAATTACATTACTGTAGTTTATATCTTGCAATATATCACCATGTCAAATCCACTTCTAGAAGCGGAAATTGTTTTATTGTCCTTTTCGGTTCCATTTGGAGGGGAAGAAACAGGTTCGCCGTATGAAAACGCTTCAGTTGACCAGGATATTTCTGTGGTGTTAGTATTCTGTGTAGGACGTGTGGGCTATTTCTTTAAAGTGTGCTTTAATGATAATATTCAAAGTATGAATGGTTTATATGTGCGGATTTGAAGGTTGTAGCAATGCTTTTTGGAATGCAATTAGGCTACACAAAATTTTGCTGCTTTCTGTACGAATTGGACAGTCGCGCTCCAGATATTTTATTTTTATTTTATTTTATTGGGTTATTTTACGACGCTTTTTCACCATCTAGGTTATTTAGCGTCCGAATGAAATGAAGGTGATAATGCCGGTGAAATGAGCCCGGGGTCCAGCACCGAAAGTTACCCAGCATTTTCTCGTATTGGGTTGAGGGAAAACCCGGGAAAAAACCTCAACCAGGTAACTTTCCCCAACCGGGATTCGAACCGGGCCACCTGGTTTCGCAGCCAGACGCGCTGACCGTTACTCCACAGGTGTGGACTCGCGCTCGAGATATGCATTATAAAATAAAACGACAATCACTAGAGCCAGGGAAGAAAAATGTTATACATCAACCCCTTGTACCTCAAAGCGAAGTAATTTTACCCCTTTTACACAATAAGTTAGGGTTAATGAAGAATTTTGTTAAAGGGATAAATTATAAAACTGAATCATTTAAAAATATCCAGGAAAAATTTCCTGCTATTAATAATCCGTGGCGCTACACCCCGTGAAGAGCCCAGACCGACCAGCCGGCTGCTGGCCTCACGTCCACATGCCAAAACAGAGGTGGACGATCATCCAACTAGAATGGAGGTATTGTGTGGTTAGCACGATGATCCCCCCAGTCCTTATATCTGGCTTTCGCAACCGGCTTTCGCTACCTATCGTAGCTCCTCAAGTGCATCACGATGCTAGGTGGGCACCGGTCCCATACATTGGCCGAAATTTCATGAGAAAATTTCTTCCCCCATGAGGACTCGGACCAGCGCGCATTCCTTAACATTTCCTGCTATTAGTGGTTCAAAAATAAAAGAGGGAGTTTTCAATGGACCACAAATTAGAGAAATAATGGACAATCACTTCGAATCTTTGCTGGAAGGAAAAGAGACAGCCGTCTGGATTGCATTCAAGGAGGTTGAATTAATTTTCTGGATAACTGTAGAAGTGAGAACTATGAAGAACTAGTGAAAAATTTACTGTTGGCGTATTAAACTAGGGGTTGTAAAATTTCCCTGAAAATTCACTTCCTTCACTCACATCTTGACTTTTTTTCCCTAGAATTGTGCGATTTCAGTGATGAGCATGATGAGCGCTTCCATCAAGAAATTTCAACTATGGAAAAAAGATACCAATGACAATGGAGTACCAATATGCTAGCAGACTATTGTTGGACTTTAGCTCGTGATGTACCTGATGCCTAGTGTAAAAGAAAATGGAGAAAAAGAAAGCTGTAATCTTCTGAACAGCCTTATTGTCATTATATAAAACAATATTTTGAATAGATATAAATTCCAAAATTTCTCAAAAACCGTAACCAACAACTGTTTTTATTGTCATATTCGTGTTCAGGAGGCTCAAATTATGTAGAAAACATATATCACATGTCTAGCGCAAAAAAAAAGTTAACATTTGTTACGCAGTGTTATTATCATAAATTATGATTCACCTGGTGCTTTCATCTCATTTGCAATTTTTCACATATTTTCAGAAACCACATTATTCTCGTGATATTGTTTCAAAGATTGTACAGAATATATCTTTCCTGTACTAAATCAACTAATTTATCCGCATCGAGCTCCATTATGAAAAATGTGCACTACACAACAATAGTATTTTTTGTAGATAATGAAAGCGTGCAATCATAGCCACTACTAACGCATGCGCAGTACACTGCCGCTATCAGACTGTCTCCTCGCGACGAACTTCTAGCAGTCATTCGAAGCTGTCTCTTCGTGTCGCCTTGTGTCTCCTCGCGACCGTCGCGCCGCGTCTGATTCTGTGTGCACCGCACCATAAGAAATCAATGGGAGACAAGTACCACGAGACAAAATGTCGCGTCGCGCCGCGCCGCGTCTGATTCTGTGTGCACCCGGCCTTACTGACGATAAAAAGTGGTTAAATACATTTCAGTATATATGTGACACGCTCAGACGCACACTCGCAAAGTAATGGTGTGGTGAGAGTGAGGCATTAATGAATAAGAATTCGCTTTCTCCAATGGGCTCTTACTTCATCTGACTTCGTCGTCATACATCCATTGTCGATCTTATCTGCCGGACAGTTAACCCTTCCCCATGCTCTTGTAGTTGCTCACAAAATGAACTTGAATTATCTTAAAAATTATAAACCTTGCGATAATCTTGTTAAATATCACAGTAATCCATTAAATGCTGCCTGTTTTGCTCAAACAGCTTTCAATTTGAGCTATTTTATAAACTGTTAAAGCTTCTTTACTTATCTTCTAGTTTAAGGTATACTAATCAAACTGTTAACCAGGGTAAACGGCTTCAAAGCCGGGTACCTGAGAAATGAGTGCACTGGTGTTTTCAAACTAACCTACCATTAAAACTCATTCCTTATGGCTCTACCCCTATTTGATTGCTTGCTTGATTTTATGAGATTGCAGGTCGGAAAGGAAAGAAGAAATATTAAAGGAACTGGGAACAGAAGTCGTTAAAGATGTCCGTATGAGTATCTAAAATGTATAGACAGTAGGGAATGAGGCGGCTAGACAAGGTCTTACTAATAAACAGTGTATAGTTTTTATACGAGACTTATGCAGAGTTGAGACAGAAAACGTTACTAATAAACCATGCATAAGCGATGGATGTTTAAACAGTCTGTAACTATACAAGGGGAATTGATTTGCAGTAGTTATATACACGAAACCCCTTGTTTAAGCGTTGTATACTGTATAGAGAAAAAAATGGCCGCCCCTCTAACAGCTGTTCGTATCGACGTCATTTTATGATGATGACTGTCTTGTAACCACAGAAAAACAAACCAAAGAGCACAGAATAATTAGAATAATATTGCTGTAGCTTGTATTCTTTGTCCAAAATATACTGTGGTAATCGACCAGAGCCAGTTGTACTATCGATACTTAACGAGGCACACTAGAGTGCTCTATCGGATGCAATAGAGAACCTCAGATATTTCAATACCTTTCTTAATGAAGTAATGACGAAACTATGACGTAGCTGTGTAACAGTTATACTGTTATACACGACATATGTAGTGATTATTAGTAAGGAATTTACATACGACTTATAAACGAGCTATTCACTATATAAGTATAAGACAGTTAAACGTCTGTATATAGAGTTTTTATTAGTAAGTGGATAGTAATGGAATAGCATAATTGTTACCACTAGAGGTGCGAAAAAATGAAAAAAAAAAAAACAACAAATTCTTTTCGGAAACTTT
The DNA here is from genome assembly GCF_040183065.1 of Periplaneta americana. Classification (NCBI taxonomy): domain Eukaryota; kingdom Metazoa; phylum Arthropoda; class Insecta; order Blattodea; family Blattidae; genus Periplaneta; species Periplaneta americana. Next base: position 52,042,529 of record NC_091121.1, on the reverse strand, counting down.
TGGAAAAATTAATAAGTAATTTAATTAGCTACACTGTAATGTTCAACCAGGCGGACTAAGTTACGAGCTCTCATTATGTGTAAATGGTAAAAATGTTAACACAGAACACGTAAACATAGAGGAATTCCTCTGTTACAGAGGGTTGTACTGAAAGTCATGAGCAACACATTGCTATAATTTAAATTTCAGCAATGTAACACAAACGATTACGATATATGATCATAATCTACAGACTTTACACTATGTACTGACATATTGTGACGTCATTAACTTCTCTCATGTGACCACAGGCAATGTTTGCAAAATGGTCAACAACGATGGTTCGTTTCGACAGCGAAAGAAATATGTCTACATTTTCGAACATTTGTAGCCTACCAAGAAACATAGGTATTTAACCGTCTTCATACTGGAAGAATCAGACAATTAATTAGTGTACGTTAACGTAGATTTGCGTTACCAGTAGCCTATATTACTTTTGTGCTCCCTCCTGAAAATGATGAAAGCAACATGGAAACAGAAAATAGTGAACGTACTCGTAATTATTATTTACACATTTCTGTCGTAATATTTGTAGTCGTGACGTTATTCCCGGCGTGAGTGCTCCTCTTTGCTTACGTCTTAGGAAGTGAAGGCTCTATAAAGTCTAGGTAGGTAGTATCGTTCGCCATTTTTGTTCTTTTGTTGCCGAGCTACCATACGAGGAATCTATTTGCCACATCGTTAAACATTATCATGTCGTAGCTCCTATCATAATAAATCAAACGCACTGTAATTCAGCAAATAATTAAGCGGCAAATAACGTCTTCGTGTGCTTTCTGCGAACGCCAACAAAAGAGCCAAAATGGCGGGCGATTATATTAAGTATTTATCGAGCCTTAAGAAATGAATAACGTCTTCACCAGCGAATCACAAGATGCACACGTTTAAATGTAGCCGACTTGCAACGCGATTGGCTGCCGGAAATTAGAGCGACGGGACTGTAGATTATTTTGTATTTTCACTCACAAATTCATTTTGTAATAAGTTTTAAGAAATAAAGTGTACTTTTTCTAATATTTCTAATTTTTTTTAATAAATCGAAAAAAACGAGTCATTAGATTCATTGGTGATATTTGGCGAGATGAGTTGAAGGATTTACCATGTGATTACCTGACATTTACCTTGCAGTGGCGAAAACCTCGGAAAAAAACGAGATAATCAGCCAAGCGGGCATCAAACCCAGGCCCGAACGCAGACCCAGCACTTACCGTCTGAGCTAAGCCGGTGTAAAAGCTGGTTCACAATAGCTATTTTTTTAGTAGGTTATTTTACGACGCTTTATCAATATCTAGGTCATTTATCGTCTGAATGTGAATGGTCACGTTTAAATACATTTATTTTAACATTATTTCCGTTCTCGTTCTCGTTTCCATCCCCGGTTTATTGTGAACCAGCCTTAAGTGTTGCTGTCCCAACATTATATTGTCATCCCAGAAAATTACTGCTGGAATTGTTGCATCATTTTGAATAAAAAAATCTTCACTTGCGATGCTGTTCGTGAGCTCACGACTTTCATGTTTTATTCACAGTATTATGGTGTTTCCTGTGGAAGAACGGGATTATATCTTCGAATCATTGACGTTATTCGGTATTTCGGAGATTGATTGTCTGTAAGATGTCGTCCTACTTAAACATTTGAGAAAATCTACGTACTTAAATAATGTAAGACTTTTTACTGTTGCTTGATCCGTAAATCTCTCTCATTTCGAAACAGAAAAAACATTCTATTCTGTTTGTGAGATGTCGGTCTTCGTATTTTATTCGCACCAAGCCACCGGATAAATATCTGCTATTGTTTATGGCGTCTTGTGCAGGAACGCGACCGATGCCCTGAAACTGGGCCGTAGACCTCTCCCACATCTTGTTTTCCGGTTCACTCACCTTACCGAATGTTTTTTAGTGCCATGGACATCTGGTTGTTTGCCAAACGTATAAAATTGTTTGTTTATATAAATAAAACAAGTCAGTGACTCTAACGTTTTGTCTTTGTATAGGTTTCACAGGGACGATGCATTCATTCCCTTCTGGCCTCGATCAGCACGAAAGCCTGTGGGATAGGTTTAATTCGAATACTTCGACAACTTCACCTGATTTCCCTGCTTTTATTTCATCATCATCATCATCATCATCATCATCATCATCATCATCATCATCATCTTGTTAAAAATGTTATGTTTTATTTAACGATGCTCGCAACTGCAGAGGTTATATCCGCGTCGCCGGATGTGCCGGAATTTTGTCCCGCAGGAGTTCTTTTATATGCCAGTAAATCTACTGACATGAGCCTGTCGCATTTAAGCACACTTAAATGCCATCGACCTGGTCCGGGATCGAACCCGCAACCTTGGGCATAGAAGGCCAGCGCTATACCAACTCGCCAACCAGGTCTACATCATCATCATCATCATCATCATCATCATCATCATCATCAGCAGCAGCAGCAGCAGCAACAAGTTTTAGGCTCACTTCATCTTTTCCTTGGTCATCCAGAATAATTCTTCTCCTCATTGGATTGTAGCTACAATAAATAACCTAGTTTGGCTATTCTTTGAATCTGCTGCATGCTATTTATTTTATTGTATAGTAAACTTTGTACTAAGAAATTATATCATTCATTTCGTTTTTATGCTGTATCTTTCTAGTTTTCTTAAACATATCTTCGTCGTCGTCATCATCATCATCATCATTATCATCATCATCAGCAGCAGCATCATCATAATTAAGTTTAAGGTTCATTTCATCTCTTTCTTGGTCGTCCCAATTTCTCATTGGATTGGTTGGATTAGTTTGACTATTCATTGATCTTTCATCTGCTAGATGCTGCTAGTAAATTTTGTAGGTACTAAGAAATTTTAACATCTATTATCAGGCAGTACATCTCACTTGACGATATGTGTCAGAGGAAGAATAATTGTTTCTATGCATCTGAAGTCTGACTAGTGTAATATGTAGTTAGTCGGCGATGTATGCAATGGAGGGGGAAAGAAAATGGCCATCCTACCCTTGGTCTAGTTGCCTCATAAGTGGTGCCTTCTTGGTGTTGCTTGTGAGGTTCAGACCTGTCTTCGGACAACAACAACAAACAGTTTTAATGTAATTCATTTTGCTTTTAGTCATAGGCCTACCTTGCCAGTTTGCTTAAACACATCATCATCATCATCATCATCATCATCATCATCATCATCATCATCATCATCATCACCATCATCATCATCAGCAGCAGCAGCATCAGCATCATAATTAAGTTTAAGGTTCATTTCATCTCTTTCTTGGTCGTCCAAAATTCTCATTGGATTGTAGCTGCAAAGAGTATAGCCTAACTTAGTTTGACTATTCATTGATCTTTCATCTGCTGGATGCTGCTAGTAAATGTTGTAGGTACTAAGAAGTTTTAACATCTATTATCAGGCAGTACATCTCACTTGACGATATGTGTCAGAGGAAGAACAATTGTTTCTATGCATCTGAAGTCTGACTAGTGTAATATGTAGTTAGTCGGCGATGTATGCAATGGTGGGGGAAAGGAACTGGCCATCCTACCCCACTATCTCCTGGTCTAGTTGCCTCATAAGTGGTGCCTTCTTGGTGTTGCTTGTGAGGTTCAGACCTGTCTTCGGACAACAACAAGACGTTTTAATGTAATTCATTTTGTTTTTAGGCTGTACCTTGCCAGTTTGCTTAAACATATCATCATCATCATCATCATCATCATCATCATCATCATCATCATCATCATCATCATCATCATCTTTTTCTTGAGTTCCTAAGTGAAATATAGTACCACAACCAATTTTGCCATGACCTTCGCCTAGCTTTATGTTTATATTTTGTCATGTCTCACAAGCTAAACATTGCCATATATTCCAGTAACAGATGGGTCGTAGCTGCACCGTCTAATTTCGTGTATTGCTATTGTATTAGTCACTCACTATTGAATCACCGCTCAGTGGGCTGTTACTAGCCCATGTCACTTTTCGAACGACACCGTACTAACATGTGAAACCTGTTTCCAGGCGGACACCTGTTACTTCTCTGTGTAATCTCCACAAATTTTTTATCAGCTTTGTTGAAATCGTCACGACGTAAGTGTAGTCCTCAGTGGTCTTGTGGGTACCGTGCTGACGCCTAAACCCAAGTTCAAGGATTCGAATTCGGCGCAGGGCAATGGATTTTAAACGTACAATAAAATACTTTGTATGACTTCCTCTGGGAATGAAACAAAGCTGTGTGTCGCGTAAAATCGTATGCAATGCATAGTCCATAAAAAGATGTATGACACGAATGTAACGCAAGAAGGACGCGTACGTCCCGATGCGACGCAGTGAATGGCGCGGCGAGTGACCGACCACGCGCCAAAATTAGAGCGCTGCCACGTCACGCCGGCCACGTAGCAAGGATCCGACGGCCACGCGCGCGCACGCGGCGGAATATGAAAACATTAATTATAGACAGCGACGCAATAAAAGAAAATCGCCACCTTGTTGTCATGGAAAAGTTTTATGGCTAAGAATACGAGTTTGATTACAATGGCCCTTTCTTAAAATAATGCACAACGCCGCCACATGAAACTGTTAGATGAATAATGCGGACAGGACGCCGAACCCGTGCGACGAGGGGGCCTGAGGCCTTGGCATGTTGATGCACCCAAAAATCACTAATGGAAACTTAAGTTAGACTTTAGTTCAAACACTCGTAATGCCGCACTTTGACTATTGTGGCGTGTTCTTCATTGACTTAAACACCGGACTCTCGAACAAATTACGTGTTCGTAGTATGTGTATAAGATATGTGTGCAATGTCCGACGGTACAACCATATCTCACCATTTTTCGAATCTTTATCTTGGCTCCGATTCAACGATCGCAGAACTTTACACTGTCTTTCTCTTCTATTTCAAATTCTGCGCACCTTAACCCCAAGTTATTTGTCGTCTCATCTTGTGTATTTGTGCTCCAATCATAACCTAAATACTCGCTCTCAGATCTCTGGCACATCGAGTATACCTCATCATAACACTTCCCGATACTCGTCATCATTCACAGTTTCAATTTCTCGTCATTGGAACTCTCTATCTCATACCATAAGGGGCTGTCAGACATTTACTAATTTCAAAACCCGGTTGTCAGATATACTGTTTAGACTGTGAGCTTTCCTAAAATGTAATTTTTCTAATGTATGATTTTATTTTTAATTATATACATTTTCTCTATTGTTTACTTCGATTCACATTGCTGCAATTGATAGAGAATTCCACCTTAAGAAAAAAGCATTGCGCACATGGGGCTGTTTCATCAAATGATCAGTTACCATAGAAACGCCTACATACCACATTACAATTACTAGGCAAGGCTCATAAAACCAATGCTTTTTTCTTAACGTAGAATGCTCTATAGAATTACATGTAACTAAACTTGTTTTTATTGTGCTTTATTATTATTATTATTATTATTATTATTATTATTATTATTATTATTATTATTATTATTATTAGAAATGCATATAGAGTGTTAGTTGGAAGGCCAGAGGGCAAAAGACCTTTGGGGAGGCCGAGACGTAGATGGGAAGATAATATTAAAATGGATTTGAGGGAGGTAGGATATGATGGTAGAGACTGGATTAATCTTGCTCAGGATAGGGACCAATGGCGGGCTTCTGTGAGGGTGGCAATGAACCTCCGGGTTCCTTAAAAGCCAGTAAGTAAGTAAGTAAGTAAGTAAGTAAGTAAGTAAGTAAGTAAGTAAGTAAGTAAGTAAGTAAGTAAGTAAGTAAGTAAGTATTATTATTATTATTATTAATTGTATATTTTTTCTTTATTTCTGTCATTTTTATATTTGCTATTGTTCTTATACTGGTTGAGTGGAAGAGAAGGCTTTATGGCCTTAACTCTGTCAGTAGAAATAAATCTATTACATTAAATTAAGTTTAAGGGAAAGTTTAAGACTCAAACGACCAAAAATGACATTTTTCATTATTAATCCAATTAAATTTCCTGTATTTTATCTGAATAAAAATATATAAATAATTCCTTAAATTTATCAATTACGCTCTTTAAATTGCATGTTTTGAAGTATATTAGACTAGACTACATAGTAGCACGAATAATCAAAATTATTCTTCTCCCTGTTTTTCTCAAAACGACATTTTGCAATCTTCAGTGTTCCTTTTCTCAGAAACTACAAGTCTAATGCCATTCAAATTTTGCACAGATGCTTATTATACTGTATTACATCAAGTAACGAACAATCATATTGTTACGTTTTAAGACTTCTTCATACTGCATGTTAAATATTCTGAAAACCTTTTTTTTTTTCGATTGGGAAAGTTAAACATTACAAATAATTCTTTATATGATGGTAATGAAGATATGAGATTCTCTATTCCTCAAATGGCTCCAAACATGTGTGAAAAAATATTCACATTTTTGCCTACGATATTTTTTCCTGAAAAGGTATATTAAAGATCAATGTTTTAGCTATCGAAAAAAAACATAATTTAAAAGGACTCTAATATATCTGAACAATTCATCCAATCAAAATGAAATTCATGTGACGTACTGTATACAAGACAAACATAATAGTACATTATGTAACGAGCCTATAATGATAGTAATTAAGACGCGAGTATGTTTGTTTATGAAACGAGCGCAAGCGAGTTTCATAATTTTCATACGAGCGTCTTAGTTACCATTATAGGCAAGTTTCATACGACTTTTTATGCTCGACCATATTTCTAACTTGAAATTATTCAGAAGTATTCATTTTATTCGTATCTAACTGGAGAGCGGAAGTGACCTTGTGCATAGCTCGTAAATTGTGATATGTGCGCAGACGCGAAAGTATTGATATTTTTCGAGGAACAATAATGTCATTGACCTTGATACAATCTAGAGAATGACATGAACTAATTTTGATATAACCTGGAAATTGATTTAGAATTGAGAAACGAGATGACAAATTGAATTTATTTGAATATTATTTACAATTAATGCTAATTATTATAATAACAGAACATAACCTTCTGCGACAGTATTGGATTTCCGGCCTCCGTGACGTTTCCCTCGTTGTCTTTCGATTGCATATCGGAGAATAATCGAAAACCTGAATTTTAATGAAGAGGTGTACTTTAATGACATGCATTAAAGGACTGCTACCAGATGTATAATTACTACATTTCGGCATGGTCGAGCATAAACATATTTACAGACCGAAAGAGAAAGGAAGAAATACGTCATGAACGACATATTAATAAACACATCTAGCACCGGACAAATTGGCCGGACCATCTGAATGGAATGGACGACATAGTCCTACGCATTCCCAAACATTTTTACAATACGAACCAGAAGGAAGAAAACATTTAGGATGTCTACGGAAGCCCTACGGATACCAATAATTTTAGATAGTACGAAATCGGAACAGACCAACTATAGTTTAATCCTTCAAATGGAAGGTGAAATATCATGTGTAAAGCCGTTATAGTTATAGAGCAAAATATACCTTATTACCTACAAATATTAATTCTTTCTGGAGAATTGTTGATACTTTTCCAGAAATATTACTTTACGTAGGCTAATTAAGTTAACTCTAAAGTGGAAAAATTCAAATACCTTGGAGCAACAGTAACAAATATAAATGACACTCGAGAGGAAATTAAACGCAGAATAAATATGGAAAATGCCTGTCAGTTTGCTCTCAAAAAGGCTGAAAGTTAGAAATTATAAAACACTTACATTGCCGGTTGTTCTGTATGGTTGTGAAACTTGGACTCAAGTGGAAAAATTCAAATACCTTGGAGCAAGAGTAACAAATATAAATGACACTCGAGAGGAAATTAAACGCAGAATAAATCTGGAAAATGCCTGTCAGTTTGCTCTCAAGAAGGCTGAAAGTTAGACATTATAAAACACTTACATTGCCGGTTGTTCTGTATGGTTGTGAAACTTTGACTCTCACTTTAAGAGAAGAATAGAGGTTAAGGGTGTTCGAGAATAAGATGTTTAGGAAAATATTTGGGCTGGATGAAGTTACAGGAGAATAGAGAAAGTTATACAACGCAGAACTGCACCCATTGTATTCTTCACTTAACATAATTAGGAACATTATATCCAGGTGTTTGAGATGGGCAGGCATGTAGCACGTATAAGTGAATCCAGGAATGCATATACAGTGTTAGTTGGAAGACCTGAGGGGGAAAAAAAACCTTTGGGGGAGGCCGAGCATAATATTAAAATGAATTTGAGGGAGATGGGATATGATGATAGGGAGTGGATTAATCTTGTTCAGGATAGGGACCGATGGCGGGCTTATGTGAGGACGACAATGAACCTCCTGGTTCTCTAAAAGCCATTTGTAAGTAAGTAAGAGACTGTGGAAACTTAACTTCTGTACGCGAAGTTAAAATACTCTAGGAAGTAGTTTCTTGCCAAATTACGAATAAGTTAAAAACTAGATGATAGGACAACAGAAAAATTGGCAATCGGAATCTGTTATAGGATTAGCCATCACTAGTTGTGAAGAGTCCTTTGTATATCTGACCTGTCTGAGCCGTCTTCTCGTCCTGGATGCGCGGGTCGATCTTGGTGGGGGTGTTGATGCTCTGCAGCCTGGCCCTCACACGTGTGATCATGCCCATGCTTCAGCAACTGTAACAAAGAAAGGTTTGCCACTAAAACATCATCACCAACACTAATGAATAAACTTCGTTGAATTGCCACACGCAGCATGCAATCAGGTTGCCGATGTACGGTAGTATAGAGGAGGTGAGCGACCGCCCGGTCTCGTAGTATAAGCATTGTGGCCGGTCCAAATAGAGCAGCTACAGCTAATGTATACCTAAGTAAGCACTTGTTTTTGCATTACTATGGTTGGAATAGTCAAAGCTCAACATTTGTTCAGTGCAGACAAGAATTCAAACATACTACAGTGAGTGTGTTGCTGTTCCAAACAATTGCCCCTGGAATGCCCTTACCCCCGCAGCCAGTCTTGACCCGTTGGGGAACGTGGTTGGATGCTGTTAATTATTATGCAGAACATTACGGCAAAATAATGGACGTAATTTACGCATTGGATAGCACAGACAGTTCCGCTGTTGCAGCTGTAAAATCATTGCCTTCTGAGCAGCTATTAGAAGATATTCTGTTCATTGATTCTAATTTTTAAATCGTGTCCAAAAGCATCACCCTGTTAGAATCGTCTAAACTACGTCTCTCAGAAGCCCTTAATATAGTGTATAAAGTATCATAAACCGTTATCCAAAATAACAATTCACTAATTTCAGGAAAAGTGAAATGTAAATTGAGAAACATTATTGCTAAAAATTCTGCCTATTCACAACTTCGTATTATAAATGATGTACTATCAGGTCACGACAAGACGTCTGAAGTTGGTGTACTAAAAAGTAGTGAATTCCCGTTCTTCAAATATGCACGTATTACATCGTGTGATGTTGAACGTACATTTTCCCAAAATAAAAACTGTTTAAGTGACCATCAGAGGAGGTTACTTTGCAGTCGCTCAAAATGTACGTAACTCTTCACAGCAATGCACATATTCAAGGATGATGTGAGTATATTACATTAAATTTTAAGAGTTAATATATCTCACTACAAAATAATTGTGTATTTACATGTTTAGACATTTCCTACTTCAATGATCATTCATTATATTTCTTGAATGCAGGATACAGATTTTATTGTAACCGCAGTATACCGCTCAGTGTTTACATCAGAGGCATACTCCATCCTTTGCACGTCCCCTTCTCATACAGTCTATACCGCGTGCGCAGTAAACCTTGCGATTCTCGTGGCAATTCCACGAAGTCTACTAATGAACAACGTGTTCATAATTCTTGTGTTCGCCTCGTCTGCGATGTCCGTCGCGCTGACCACATTACCCCATCCTTCCAAACTCTAAACTGGCTACGGCTTAACGAACGAAGACATTTTCATTCTCTGTTCTCCTTTTCCAAGTCCTTCACACTTCTACACCTACCTACCTTGCCTCCCGTTTCAGTTACCTGTCATCATATCATAATCTCTTCACTCGCACGCAAAATAGCCGCATACTAACCATACCAACACATAAGACATCATCGTATTCATCATCATACACAATCTCGCTCTCGCGCTTGTGGAATACCCTACCCAGTGACATCAGAGACTGTCGGAATTTAGTTAGCGTTCAAAAGCAAACTTATTAAGCATTTTCTTACTGCGTAGAGTAGGTTTAATTTTTACTTAATTAATAAAAAAAATGTTTCTCTCTTCTTAACTTTTACAATAAATTGTCTAGCTTTTATTAATCAGTTAATTTTTCAGTACTTTGATTTTTATTGTATTTGTAAATTTAATATTAATTGTAATTATAATTGTAATTGTATTCTTAATATTGCAGTTATAATCCCCTGCTAGAGGGGAAGAGAAGGCCTGATGGCCTTATCTCTACCAAGTTAAATAAATAAATAAATATAATATTATTATCTGCAATGGCTGCATGGTCTAGATTTGTTTGTTTACTTGATTATTTAATGACGCTCTATCAACTACGAGGTTATTTAACGTCGATGGAATTGGTGATAGCGAAATGATATTTGGCGAGATGAAGTCGAAGATTCGCCATAGATTACCTGACATTTGCCTTACGGAAAAAACCCAACCAGGTAATCAGCCCAAGCGGGAATTGAACCCGCTCCCGTGCGCAACTCCGGATCGGCAGGCAAGCGCCTTAGCCGACTGGGCTATGCCGGTGGCGCGTGGTCTAGACCATTAGCCTCAAGACAGTTGATCAAATTCGAGTTCCTGTCAGGACTGAATTCATTTTAAAAGTCCATAGTGGCATTTGTGGCGAACAAACCTAAGTAGACCACGTAAAGGCATGAAAATCTACATTAATTATTTTGTTCTGACAGCCGAACTACTCTGGGTGCATTAAGCCTGCATAAAGTAGACTCCACGCTGGTCGAAGAATGTCGATTCACCTTGCAAACTCTATCCAGGTATAATAAAGTACAGTAATGGCAAAAAAAAAAAAAAACCGGACCGACTCTTGTAGCTGATTTCAGAGCCTTGTTCACTCCAATAGTAAGTTAATTAAGTAGTAAAATATCGCTGCAATCGAAAAGTATTGGGAATAAATTTGAATTATCTTAAGTTCTTTGTTCCCTTATATTAAGGGGTTAGGTACAGCTTACAGCAGTAAAAGTTTGGAAATATTCAACATTTTTTTCGAATAATTTCGAGGGAAAAAATGTTCCGGGTTCGATACCCGGCCCCGGAACAATTTTTCCCTCGAAATTATTCAAATTAACTTTACAGGGAGTTATTCCTGAAAGCTTGATTTGCAACATTTTTTTCCTCCATTACTGTATATTGTACAATAATGAAAATTGGTATGTTTAAAACACTGTCCTTCTGCTATATGAAAAAAAAAGTATTTTTACGACTTAAAAAATTATTTACATATTTTTTTTTTCAAAATTCATAATGGTGGTAGTTCACTGTGCAATGATGAAACGTTTCCCTCATAACTCATAAACCTGTTAACTTTTTCATGTCCTCTCTCTTTTTTATTTTATTGCTGAAACTCATATTTACAGTATCATGCTCTTTCAATTACATTCCTTAATAAATTATATTATATTATATATATTTTATTTTGTGATAGAAGAAAATACTGATATTTGACCAATTTTAAATGGATTTGTTTTTTATCAGACAATCTATCAAAGGTAGAGAAGTGATCTTGCATCACATTGTAGACATAACACGCATAAATACACACAAAAAATTTCATCACAGAATGTTGAATAGTTTTTGAGTTATGTGGGAAACGCTTCATTACTGTACAGTGAACTGAATTTTTGAAGAAAAAAAATGTAAATAATTTTTTTAAATCATAAAAATATTTTTCTCGTATAACAGAAGGACAGTGTTTTACTCATACTAATTTTCATTATTGTACAAAACACAGTAGTAGAGAAAAAATGTTCAATATTTCCAAAATTTTACTGCTGTAAGCTGTACCGAATCCCTTAAGAAATAGTTCTAGTTATATTTATAAATGGTACCTAATAAAGGTATAATAATAATAATAATAATAATAATAATAATAATAATAATAATAATAATAATAATAATAATAATAATCATCATCATCATCATCATCATCATCAGTCAGTCCTATGTTAAAATGTTATGTTTTATTTAACGACGCTCGCAACTGCAGAGGTTATATCAGCGTCGCGGGATGTGCCGGAATTTTGTACCGCAGGAGTTCTCTTACATGCCAGTAAATCTACCGACATGAGCCTGTCGCATTTAAGCACACTTAAATGCAATCGACCTGGCCCGGGATCGAACCTGCAACCTTGGGCATAGAAGGCCAGCGCTATACGAACTCGCCAACCAGGTCGACGTCAGTCCTATGTGTCATCCGCCCCTTTACCCAAAAGAAAATACACCTAGTACTTATCTCATTTCTTTTAAACTATTAGGGTGCTATGCATAGACATTTCGATAGCCCACGCTACGAGCGTGCTAAACTAGCCCCGGCTATCGATTGATTATTTGTACAGATTAATATCATATAATCATTATAGCTAACACTGGTTTATGAATATGAAAAACGTTAGTTCGCTGATCATCCACCGGAAGCTCGCGCTACGAATGTCTATGAATATGCCCTTAGAGACTTAGTAAGCTCCAGACCGAAGTACAATGGAGAATATTGGGTGTTCATTTCAAAGTGTGTCATGACGTCACTGTTGTTGGGTCACCGATTTCAAGCGAGTTTCAGCTTATATGTTAGAGAAGTTGCCTATTATTTAAGGCGTTCTTCAATCTGAACTTGAGAACGTGTACGGTATAACTTGAACGTCGTAGCAACAGATGGCGGTCTGTACGGTCTGTGTGCTACCATAACCTCTTTCGAACTGTGTTTTGCGCCGGCAAGTCGTACGCAGGGTATTTGTTATCATCGGTTGCGTACGGTAACATTCCACAACACAAATCAAATGCTCCGTGTCCATGTTGACCGTCGAAGTTAATGTCAACAAATACGTAAGTAATCGTCTTAACCCTCTCCCCATATCCCGACAGTACGTATTTCCAAACAGTTCACATTCCTGCCACTACCGGAGTTACCGTACGTATCGGTACGTACTCTTCAGAATGAACGCCGTACTTGCCAGGCAACTTCTCTGGCAGATAAGTAATACACCTCTGCGGAAGTGTAGGAAGATTGAATTCTCTAGGCTCATCGGCTAGCCACATGACGGCATACAGCGAGCCATGACACATTTTGAACTGAACACCCAGTATTTATGGCACCATCTGGAATCGAAACCACAACTTTCCGGCTTACAGTGTTACGCCATAGCCGCGACGCTACAGCGCGTCGCAAAGAAAGTAGGCCTGCATGCTACATATTATATTTTTATTACATTAATGCGAGTATCTACAGACTTTTCACGCAGTCATTGGGATTTCTTTAAATCCTCCGCGCTTGAAATTTACAACGCACTCTGCTCTGCATCATACGCCATTCATATTGTAGTTATTAATTTCTACCGTCGTCTGTAATTTCAGTAATATCAGATATCCCGTTCTGTCTATTAGTCCTCCTTGAGCACGGGCTAAATATCCCATTACATCATTTATTTCTCGTCACGCAGTGTAACGCAAAACACAGATCTAAATTACGCTAATATGTTTTCGCGGGATATCAGCCGAGTTAAGATTTTGGAATGCTCCAAGCTTTCGACTGCTATCATAGTCGAAAGCTTGGAGCATTCCAAAATCTTAACTCGGCTGATATCCCGCGAAAACATATTAGCGAACCAACGCCGAGAAAGCCTCAAATCATACATAGATCTAAATTAGTTTGAGCAGATTGAGATCCTTTCTTGTTTGTTTCTTTAGTGTCCAACTGCCATTGACGTGGAGTCGTCTACAATAATATTTTCCTTGCTCTTGAGGAGTCTTGGCTCACGCGCCAGGTTATTCTAGGTTCTTTGAAGGTTGAGTATCACCTGGCCGCTAACAAGGTGTGACGCGCGACCCATACAACCGCAGTTCATTCAATACCTCGCATCAGACGTACGCTGATTGGATTCAAATGAAATTCGTGGTGTACGAAGACTGTGTTGGGGCAGGTTTGCTACAATCGCTGTCGTCATTTTACTTTCTTCACAATTGATGTCATTCACGAGTTAGATCTTGATAGACTGCTTCGGTCTTTTCATACGTCTTTCTTTTCGTCCCTTAACTTTCGGTTGTCGACAATCTGTATTTGCATACCCTCAAACCTTGCATTTCGTATATTCTGATTCTGATAATGGCTTATAAAATTTATACATTTCTCTACTGATCCAAAAATGCTGCCTTTTCTTTTTCCTTAAAATTTTAGTTTCAACTGTATTCAGTCTTTTTCTCTGTTTTTGGTTTAGGTAACTTGCCAGTTTATAAATTGATTTAAAATGAATAAAGAGATATAGCCTACATTATTGAGCCATCTCAGAAATTGTGATAGAAAACTTTTAATATACACTACTAAGCCATCTCAGAAATTGTGATAGAAAACTTTTAATATAAACTACTGAGCCATCTCAGATATTTCGATACAAGACTTTTAATATACACTACTCAGCCATCTCAGATATTGTGATACGAAACTTTGAATATAGGCTACTGAGCCATCTCAGAAATTGTGATACAGATCTTTGAATATACACTACTAAGCCATCTCAGAAATTGTGATACAAAACTTTTAATATACACTACTCAGCCATCTCAGAAATTGTGATACAAAACTTTTAATTTACACTACTAAGCCATCTTAGAAATTGTGATACAAAACTTTGAATATATGCCACTGATCCATCTTAGAAATTGTGATACAAAACTTCCAATATACACTATCCAGCCATCTCAGAAATTGTGATAAAAAAACTTTGAATATATACCACTGATCCATCTTAGAAATTGTGATACAAAACTTTGAATATACACTACTGATTCATCTCAGAAATTGTGATACAAAACTATGAATATACACTACAGATCCATCTTAGAAATTGTGATACAAAACTTTGAATATATACCACTGATCCATCTTAGAAATTGTGATACAAAACTTTGAATATACACTACAGATCCATCTTAGAAATTGTGATACAAAACTTCGAATATACACTACTGATTCATCTCAGAAATTGTGATACAAGACTATGAATATACACCACAGATCCATCTTAGAAATTGTGATACAAAACTTTGAATATACATCACTGATCCATCTTAGAAATTGTGATACAAAACTTCGAATATACACAACTCAGCCATCTCAGAAATTGTGATACAAAACTTTGAATATACACCATTGATTCATCTCAGAAATTGTGATACAAAACTTTGAATATACACCACTGATCCATTTTAGAAATCGTGATATAAAAGTTCGAATATACACTACTCAGCCATCTCAGAAATTGTGTTACAAATCTTTGAATATACACTACTGATTCATCTTAGAAATTGTGATACAAAACTTCGAATATACACTACTCAGCCTTCTCAGAAATTGTGATACAAAACTTTGAATATACATCACTGATCCATCTTAGAAATTGTGATACAAAACTTTGAATATACACTTCTGATCCATCTTAGAAATTGTGATACAAAACTTCGAATATACACTACTCAGTCATCTCAGAAATTGTGATACAAAACTTTGAATATACATCACTGATCCATCTTAGAAATTGTGATACAAAACTTTTAATATACACTACTCATTCATCTCAGAACTTCTGATACAAAACTTTGAATATAGACCTACATCACTGATTCATCTCAAAAATTGTGATACAAAACTTTGTTAACCACTCCATTTGTGTACGAATATTAGTGAATGATATCACAATCATTTATTTTCCATGTATGTTTTATCACGGCTGGCTGAATTCAAAATACATAATAAATTCAGTCATTCAGGGCCAACTGTAACTGACATCAACTTATTTTGAAAGTATCACTAGATTTATCGAATATCAAGAGCATAAACGTTTCCCTTTTAAAAAGAAAAGATGACTTGGAATATTAATTGTGTGCTTTTAAAAGGTTTGAAAAACAGATCAGTTTGTGATTTATCTTGAAAGACGGGCGCCGAAGTTGATCCTGTAATATCTGCAGTTGGTTTTCTTCGGTCATTGTTTGGAGATAGAATTAAATTTATTCATAGTCGTTGGAATGTACGCTCACACCTGTACTGAATGCTACATAATGCTGTCTGTGTAGTTTTTGACTAGACAGCCATAAATAGCACGCGCATCAGCTGATTGACCCTGTACATCGCGCGACGACCCGCCCGGTGCAATGTAAGATGGCGTCCCGAGTACGAATAGAAGTTAGGTACTTGTCAATTTGGCTACGGCAGTGTTTCAGATTTGTACCTTATATTCAAGATAGTTTTGGCATCGTTGAAAATTGGTTATAAACGACTCGTATGCTTACATACAAATAAAAAAACTGTTACATTCACAAGAGCATGGTGTTTATTCTTGTAAGAATTTCAGGCATGACCACCATTTTGTTCTTCTGTCATTAATATCTCTATGCTGCGTTCAAAAGAATATTGTGTTTTGTTACCTTAATTAATTCCAAAACCTCGTAAATAACTCGGATATAAATTTTTTTCTTTTTGCGCGTTTTTGAAAGTTTCTAGTGCTGAAATGTGGTTTACCGAGATTACGTACCTAAACATATCTATTAATTGTGGTAAAAATACGGCAAGTTTAGCCCTGCTCCTAGAGAATTTTCGTCAACTGTCAACAGCGACGTAATACGTAATAGTGTTTGTAATCGTAAATTTATTTATCTGATTTTATAAACTTTACAAATGAATAAGGACGTATTATGTAACAGTTTACAAGCATTTGTAATCTTTTATTTATGATTTGTGAAGTGTTAATTTGTAATTTATTAACATTATAAATCGGACTCATAGATCGCGCCCATAGCAATGAAACCGTTGTTTAGAGAAGTACCCATCCAACAAGTTCAACAAAGAGAGGGTTGGGAAAAAGGGTAGGTTTATAAACTGCAGAGAGGGCTGCATCATATAGGAATGGATGGGTGTGGGATAGAGGTGATAATAACAGGAGGAATATATGGCGTAATGTGAAGATATCTTTAATTGATATCGAGAGGCAAGAGATTGAGCTCTAATGTTCGGAAAATTCCTCACTACATTTACAATCAGATCTCATGCTTAACTGGGGGAGGTGTGACTACATAAATTCTTGTAACAAAGACAGCAGAGCAGGTTTAGCTTGGCTAAGATTGGGGGCATGGAAGGATAATAAAATTGTCAACGAAGGAGAGCGCCTTTGTCCCCTTTGCAGAGAAAAGGACTCCTACAGACATATTTTATTACAGTGTGTCGAATTGGAACAAGTTCGGAGAAAATATCTACCACCCTCGATGCTAAGTCAGAATAGGAGTTCGCTTGCATGTCTTGACCTCATGGGGAATATAGAATACGAACAAAAGACTGGATTGTTCCTCTTGAAGGCGAGAAAGATTAGAAGTGCAGCTGTTGAAGTTTGTGATACGAACTGATGAAGGGATAATGGTATCTACCCAATTATATACTTTCATGTCTGTTTTAGGTTAGGATATGTTATATAATGTGTTTTGTTGTGCCGTGTTCTTTTAGAGAGTGGTTGGATATAATCATAGGTGAGGGGAGTGAAACCTACAAAGTAGGACTTGTTTTGGGTACAAAGCACGTACTGTCAGAAGACCCGTGCACTGGATTTTAGAGAAAATTATGATAATATAACATCTGTATGTATAATATTACTCAATAAATCCATCTATCTATCTAGAGAAATACATCTGAGGGGGAAGAAAACACAAAAAGATTTTGACTTATCACATTTTGAAACAAACGTCTTGTGTGTAGACTTTCCTTATCTGTGAACTGCAAGTGCATTATCTATTTTAAAAGAAGATGAAAGTAACAATTGGAGACAGTTTTATAATTATGTACGCAGGAGAAAAGGAAAAAACGAAGGAGTAGTGCTTTTACGAAATCAGAACGGAGAAAGTATAACTGATGACAAAGAAAAGGCCGACTTATTAAATTCCTATTTCATTTCGGTTTTCCATAATAATAATAATAATAATAATAATAATAATAATAATAATAATAATAATAATAATAATAATAATAATAATAATCCCGCTGATAGGAGTGGTTGTGTCACAGACCATGAATCTGAACCAAATTCGACTTTCAAAATAACTTCCAAAGGGGTTAGAGAGAGAATAACGAAATTAAAAAATCGGAAGTCTCGAGGACCAGATAGTATTGCTACAGAGATTCTTAAATTAGGTTCCGAGGCCATAATTCCATACTTAATGCGTATATTTCATGTTTCCATAAACAATGCTGCTATTCCATGTGACTGGAAATCAGCTATAGTGGTACCCATACATAAAGGTGGAAATAAATTAGATGTCGGAAACTACAGACCGATTAGCCTTACATCTGTCGTATGTAAAGTCATGGAGCATTTGATATCGGATTATATTCGTCATGTTCTAAATGCGAAAGACTGGTTTTACAACCGCCAGCATGGTTTTAGGGAAGGCTTCTCATGTGATAGTCAAATTACGTCGCTGGTTCAGGATCTAGCTGAAGAGGTAGATAGAGGCGGAAGAATTGATGCAGTTGTGATTGATTTTTCGAAAGCATTTGATTTGGTGCCACACGACATATTAATAGTAAAGTTAAGTAGGCTAGGAATAGATAAAATAGTTGTGCTATGGATCCAAGAATTCTTAAACGGTAGAACCCAGAGAGTTAGAGTAGGTCATGAAATATCGGAAATTGGAAATATAAGTTCAGGGGTGCCACAGGGCAGCGTTCTGGGTCCATTACTCTTTATAATATACGTAAATGACCTATGCCAGAATATTACATCAAATATGAGGCTATTTGCAGACGACTGCATTATCTATAGAAAGATTAGAAATAATTCAGATGTAGATGCTATTCAAACAGACTTGAATAAAATTTATAACTGGGCGTTAAAGCATAGGATGAAAATAAATGGTTCTAAAAGTAAATGTATAACATTTTGTAAAACCCGAGAGGAAACTAGTCTTAATTACGAATTCAGTGGTGTTGTAATTCCGCAAGAACAATGTTGTAAATACCTAGGAGTGTATTTAAACTCCAAACTTTCTTGGGGAGAGCATGTTGATAATGTTACGGGTAAAGCATGGAGGGCACTTCACTTTATTATGAGAATCTTGAGAAAGGCTAGCCCCAAATCGAGGGAAATAGCATATCTAAGGTTAGTGCGACCGTTAATGGAATACGGAACTACATGTTGGGATCCCTATAGAATATACCAGATAAATTCCTTAGAAAGAATCCAGTATAGGGCAGCTAAATTTGTTAAAGGTAAAAGAGAAGATGGAAACGATACGATAAAAGAACTTAAATGGGAAACTTTGGAAAACAGACGTAGGAAAACTAGAATAACATCATTGTATAGAGCACATCTAGGTCAGAAAGCATGGGTAGACATAACGGCTCGGTTAGAAAAGCCAACGTACTATGGTAGGAACAATCATGATTTTAAAATCAAATGTAGGAAACAGAAAACGGATGTAGGTAAATTCTCATTTTTAAATAGAACTATAAATGATTGGAATGACCTACCTGCAGCGATCTTTGAGGGCTGTCCTTCCTTAAGGAGATTCAAGAATAATTTAAAAAGTTGTATATAAAGTGAAAATTAAAATTAAGGTGACATTCAACATTTAATTTTTTTAAGGTGACATGTATTTATCTAGGCTGACGAGTTTACTTCCTAGGTTTGAATTGTAAATTATTTAAAACTAGCGTGTAAGAGGGCCTTAGACTAGAAATGTTTAGTTTAAATGTAGTTCTGTTTATAAGTATGCATAAGGGTGTAATTATTTGACTTATTTGAACTGTTGTATCAGTGAAGCGAGGTGAGTCAGTGAAGTTATGGTTTTACAGTGCAGTGAATAGTTCCGATCAGTGATAATTTATAGCGTCAATGAAATGTGTTCTATAGTGTCAGTGAAATGTGTTATATAGTGTCAGGGAAATGTGTGCTAAAGTGTCAGTGAAATGCGTCATAGTGCCACTACAGGGAATGAGATGAGAGTAAAGTGAAAGACTATTGAAACTTATGTAGGACCTATAGATAATTATGTAGGTTGTATTGTAAAATGAGGTATTTTATTTTATGTTTTTATTATTATTGTGTTAAATTGTATTATGTATTATTATTGTATTGTGTGTAAAATTGTATATGTGTTGTAAAATTGTATTGTGTATTGTAAATTTTATTGTGTATTGTTAATATTGTATATACCACTGCCACCGGGTGCTTGCCCACTTGCAGTGTAAATAAATACATACATACATACAATCTCTTAAGTTTTACAAGCTCTTCCAGATCGCCACTTTCTTTTTGAAAATCCTCAGATGACGTTTAGGCTGTGATAAGACAGAGTTGCACTATGGACGCTTAATTTGTCATGTGATGGTCTTAAATTAGTGAACCCTTGGTGTGTTTTGTTTTTGCTACGGCAGTCACTTGTTTATTTAGCGCATCACGCGCTCCTCAGCCGTCAGGTGACGAGAAGGAATCTCAAGTTCACAGTGAGGAACGAAGGTAGCATACAGTCGGCTCTTCCTCTGTTTTTTCCGTTTTTCTTTTGTTCTGTCTTTCTTCCTTCCCTTTTCTATTCCTTCTTTATTCTTCTTTTTTAATTCTTCCTTCGCTTCTTCTTTTGTTTCTTTGTTTCCTCTATTTTTAGTTCTTTTTGCTTCTCTCTGTATTCGCCCTCCCCCTTTTTCTTTTTCCTTCGTTTTGTTTCTTTCTCTCAATTTCAAAACAGAAAGAGCTATCTGCTCTGTCTAAACCAGGGAAAAAATATACTTCATCCTCGAAACCTACGCCCTATAACTTGTATTTCAGTTAGAATTAGAGTCTGGCTGTGCGGCAGAGAAGGCCTACTGACCTTAGCTCTGCCAGATTAAATAACTAAATTAAATTAAATTATAACCTTACTGAATTCCATGCCTAATACTGGGCTTTCATTTTCAAACTTCCCAGTCTAAATAACTGTTTATTTCAATTAAATAAATATGATTTAAACAAAACAAAAACAGGTAAATTTCGATATTGTGAGGAAAAAAACCAGTGTTAATTTTAATTTAGGTTTCACCACCTCTTTCAGTCCATCTCCCTTTGAAATTTCAAATGATAATCCTATATTTTGATACTTAAATTTGAAAAACTATTTAATTGTTTATACTCATACATCTGATTAATTTGTATCACATAATTTGTTTTCTGTCCTCCCTGGAAACCTAGATTGTTAACGTTGATTAGAGCTGAAAAGAATAAAACTACAAAGAGTTTTGTTGAGTTTACAGGTTGTTTCAGCTAGTAACGCAATATGATATTAAGGAATATTATGGTTGTGTATTATAAATCTATTCTTTAAAAATTTAAATCAGGATAGAGGATAATGAAAGCCGAAATTTGGATATACGTTATGTATGGTTTTGATACTATGGCAGTGCTGTGCAGAAGAGTTCCGAAATAGGCTGTATTACTGTCTAGCAAACAATGGAGCACTTTTGAATTTAGGAAATTACCCAAAATTAATTTCGATTTCATTCTACTACCAACTGACATAACAACAATCAACGTTGCCAGGCGAAAATAGAAAACAAAAGAATGAGATGTATAAACAATTTAATACTCTTTCAAATTTAAGTATCAAAATATACGGTACCATTTGAAATTGGGGTTGGGGAGGGGTGAAACCTAAAATGCAATGAACACTTGTTTTAAACTTCCCCCTCAGTATCTAAATCGACATGTTTTTTGTTTAAATTTAATCGAAATAGTTACTTAGACTGGGAAATTTTGAAATGAAAGCCCTTAAAACGTATGATACAAGTGATACCAGCTGTTCTTCTAAGGGATTGTGTTATTCCGAACGATTTGGCTTCCGAGCTCAACATAGTTTTACACTTTGCTCTGAAATTACCTCTGCCATGCCATATTCCATGTATACAGTGTACGTATTCTTCGATATAGAAAAAGCTTTCGATTTTGTCTGGATTTGAGGCATTCTTACGAAACTAATAACGACTAATTTACCACATATTTACAGTCACACATTAAAGATTTTTTTAACTGATCGTAATAATTATATTTCAAGTTAAAATCAACACTTCTTGCTCAGCATGACAATAATTCATCGAAGCTGTTGCCTTCCTCAGAGAGACATTTTTTTTAACATATTCACGGTTGAATTTCCAAGACATATTAATTGTGGTTTCAGTATGTTGCTGTCATACATCAGATTATGACATACAAAGAGCGTACTATATATATATATATATATATATATATATATATATATATATATTAAAACAACAGAAGCATGGTTAACTAACTGGAAAATAAAAATAAATACAATGAAATCATACCCAGGAAATCAACAACTACGTATTTAGTCATTACATTAGATCAGCGCTCGACATTCCAAAATAAAAAAAACTGCAAAAATCAAAGTACACTCAGATTTTCTTAAATTATATCCGTTATTCATATCACCGTCTTTGAGCATTTGTTCTAAAAATAAGTTAATCAGAGTCAAACTTCTCTTATTCGGCATAGGCAATGGTAAACAAATCGCCGCCTTACAGCCTTCGAGGTGTTCAAAGATCAGTCCTCTGTACTATAACCGGCGCAGACTATAAAACAAGAAACAAATTCTTACATTAAATTCTCAGCAAAGTATCCATAGATGATATCTTGAACAAACATCAACAGTTTCTACAGACATTACAAAATCACCCAAATCCGTCAGTGAGGAAATCTTTTTAACTTCTTGGCCACATCAAAGCAGCCTCATTTTAACAGCAACTCTGAAGAAAGAATTCATAATTCATCTCAGTCTTTAATAAACTCAAATATAAATGAACCCAAGGTTCATAATTCATCTAGGAATCAAAAGTAAAATCTTGGTCTCTGTATTGCGTTCAATGAATTAGGTTGCTGGCCGGATGCAAATCTTACAGTTACTTGTACATGGCCAAAAGCATGTGCTATGTTTAAAATTTGTCATCTGAAGTAGCGTCACTGTATATTTAAAGGATTGGTCTCTGCTATGAATGCTTCGAAGTAACGGATGACGCAATATCAATCATTTAAGCTGAACTTTGAAATGAATAGTAAAGCTGTTTACGTCACTAGCAAGAAAGTATGAATTAACTCTCAGAGTAAAGGTTGATTCACACTATTCCTCTCCTTTCTCTTCTGTATCATCGCATAGCTAACATGACACCGCTTTCGTTGTAATAATTTTGTATTACAAATTACATGACAAGCAGAACTCCACTTAACCCTTAAATTCGCAAAGTATCCTATAGGATACAACAGGTTAATGGGCTATATGCCATGATTTTAATAGTACAATAGAAAAATAGTATTAGTTGCAAACTCGGAAGACAATTTACAGATGGGTATATTTAAACTAAATAAAATCATAGAAGAACATGGTGAAGATTTCACCAGAAAAAAACAAAATAATGGCATTTGAAGGTACAAACCCAATCCGAAGCAAAATTGTTGTTGAAAATGTGATTTTAGAACAGATAAATTCCTTTTCATATCATACGAAGGAGAGAATGATGTAAGCAGAAAAATTAACAAATTTTTACAAATATTAGGACTGCTAACCATGCTCTCAAACCAAGTTTAGTACAGAAACATTCCAGAATAAAGCTATATAAAACCCTTGCACTACCAACTCTCCTCTATGGAAGCGAAATTTGGGTTCTGAAACAAAGAGATATCAGCAGATTAAGAGCAGCTGAAATGAAATATCTGCGACGAACTGCAGGATACACACTTCTGGACCACAAGAGGAACGAGGATATACTGCAGGAACTCAATGTGCAACCATTAGAAGAAAAAATTACAGAATAGAGAAATAGATGGCTTGAACACATTTCTCGTATGGAAGCTGGCCGGACACCCCAAGAAATGCTAAAATACCCCTCAAGGACTATGACCTGGACGTCCACAGAAACGTCTATTGGATCCTGTATAGCTGGAACCGAAACAGGCCAACAATGGCCTAATTTCGTGCCTGGAATATGATGATGATGATGATGATGATGATGATGATGATGATAGAAAAAAATGGTAGGAAAATTAAAATTTCATAATAGTATAATATTGTACCACAAACATTGCTCTTTTATTATTTTATAAATGCACTGTTAAAATTATTATTTCAGATAATAGTATAAATTAATCTAATAATGATAATATTATGCTTTTATGCTTTATAAATAATATTAACTGGCACTTTTATAATAATGCTGATATGTTTTAGTTAAATTTGATATATCTTCAGATTTTATCTTATACAAATCACAAAATATAATATAAAATATGGACATTGCGATAGTTGTTTTCTTTACAGTCCGACACGGTTTAATAAACTAGTGTGAGAAATGAAGTTTTGCTAATTAAACAACTTCCTAACAGTAAAACAATCACCATAGCCTATTACATATCCGAAGCCGTGAAATCTATCTCTCTCCATACGAATACATTACTCTTTCGTCTTTAACATCAGGAGTTCGTCATTGCGAGAGGACTGATCAACAATTTTATTCTCTTTAAAATATATACATCAGGGATTCTCGAGCGACTGTCTAAAAAAATCTTGTATGAAACACGTGCGAAACTAGCGTTTTAGGCACTCGCCGTGTTGTCGGGAGGTGGACAATCTTCACTTCTCGTGCTTAAAACGCTATCATTTCGCAACTTGTTGCATAAATAGCTATTTCGCGTTTACACATCTATGGCTATAAACATACCCTTCATAAATATATTATTTCGTGCTCTGTGAACTAACATAACGCAAATTTTACTATCTCAATACGAAGTGTAAAAATACTGTTGAAATATCGCAAACATATAATATTTCGAGGTCTTCACGGAAATACTCGGTTTCAGCATTCACACAAAAAAGTGATACCATTTTTTTTAGACTGAAATACGCAAAAAGTATTGCGTACCTTAAGAAAGAACTTTTAACATTTTTTTACTGTAAACACATACTTGCGATTTATTGAACCAGTCTATCACGAGCATTTTATGTACCGTATTACTTTTTTTTTAAATATAATTTTATTGCAGAGTTGTGTTTGTGAATAGCACTCGCCTAATGTGGATTTTTACTGAAAATGACCACAAGCAAAACGACGTTTCGAAGGTTCCTTGCTTGATCCAGTCTTCGAAACGTCGTGTTAGCGAACGAGTGGGTTATATATAAACAAAATGTGTGATATCTACCACACTGCCAAGGTTAGGTTTCAGATACAAGATCCCAAGTCCATGTTTGTTGTCTATAAAAATTGCAAGCCGTTATCTGTGACTCGAATTTTCAGTCAGACTATCGGTACTGTTACTCAACCGTAGTCGTGAATGTAAGTGGTGTCACATGCATCGGTGTCGTTGCCAATCCTGAACTATCGTGTTTTATGCTTTCTATTCGCACCAAGTTTATGGAGAGGAAATATACGAAAAAATGCTGCAAAAGTAATTTTCGAAATGTTTATGAAAATACACAACTTCAGCATTTCTGATATTAGTAGGCCTATTTTTATTTATTTATCCTGGTAGAGATAAGGCCATCAGACCTTCACTTCCCCTCTATCAGGCTTCTCTTCCCATCGTCTCTCTGCGTATAGAGATTTCTGATAACTTTCATATTCAGTAGGCCTGTCTATAAGCAATTCAATCTGTAATGCACACATAAAATACAATGTTGTAGTTCAGTCATTTGTCCGAAGACAGGTCTGAATCTCACAAGTGATACCAACAAGGCACGAATTAGGCAACTAGGCCAGGAGATAATGTCGTAGGGCGGCCAGTTCCTTTCCCCCTCCATTACATACATCATTGACTAGCTACATATATTACACTAGTCAGACTTCAGATGCATACAAACAATATTGTTCTTCCTCTGACTCATATCAAGTGAGATGTACTGCCTCATAATAGATGTATATATCAGCCAGAACCTCAATCAGAGGACATGAAATACAATCATTGTGTCTAATTGAAAATTAATATAAAATAGAAACTGCGAAGATTTTCTTCGTTATTCAGTTCTTATATAAGAATACATCTTATGTACTCAAGTAAGTTTATGTTATTATTTACATAACTGTACTTCTTCAAAGGAAATAACACAAGTAGGGTTTAGACCAGTTAATGATCTGTTCTAGCACCGAATTAGGCTACAGTTGTTGGATCCATCTTTCAACAGGTCGTTCTTGTTGGAAAAATAGTTCTGTATTCTGTAGAGTATTTTATCTTCATTCTTTCTACAAACTTGGTCATACCAAATTCTTCTATAGTCTTCAATTTTATTTATTATTTTAAATATTTCTAATTCTTCGCGAATATCTTCTTCTTCGTTTATCCACCAGTGTATATCCTGTCATAAGTCTCAAGAATGTCATGTCTGCCATTTCTAGTCTTTTTCTTGAGTATTCAGAGTCCAAAATTTGAATTCATATAGCAGCACAGGTACAGCTGAAACCTTATAAAATTTAAGTAATGTTTTTTACGTACTTTGCTTGCTGTTATTCCCTTTTTGTGCCACATACGTGTTGGAATAAGTTTATTTTTATATTTATATCCATATTTTTATCATATTTCCACAAACTGCCTTCAATTTTATCAGAGTACGATATGTTTGAATCTTAGAATACGTATTTGTACAAATTAATTTACAAAATTAGCTTAACCATAGCCTTTAATACGAAACTAGAGTGCATTTTTCTATAAAGACTTTATTTTTCTGTTGGCGAAGTCGAACATGTGCTCTAAGAAATATATATATATATATATATATATATATATATATATATATATATTTTGCAGAAGTTACCTTAAAAGCCAGATAGAACAATTCGCAGTCGCTCTTCTTAAAGGATTAATCTAACTAGTTCTGAAGGTACTGTTGTACAAGTTTTTCAACTGTCTCATTTCACAGTACTACTGCTTATTTGATAAGTTTTATTATAAATTTTAAATTAGTGTCAGACATAGCGATAATAGAAGAATGATATGGATTTGTATAGAATTAATGACAAGCAGCATGTGCAATTTATAAATGAAATCTTACTTTTTTCATTAACTTGCACAGAAATGAGTTTTTTTTATATGATCCATGAAACGAAAGTTTGTCATCTGCACAGTAATTGATTGAATTTGTTGCATGTCTTTTGAATAATAGTTCTATAGAATTAACAGGAATATCGTTAATAGTAGAACTACATTGTTGCCAGTCGGGTGAGACGTACATTGGACGAAAATATCTAATCATCTCCATGACCATTTCATTCTGTCAGCTCCGGTTACACTGCAGCCTGTTTGCTTATTATGTCCGCCCATATACAGAACATACGTTTTATATTTCAACGCTCACATATGTACAGATGTGTTATACACTTCCGTTTCCGCTATCCACGAGCGTGGAAAGATAAAATGTATGCACTATTTCCGTCTATGGTAACCAGAGGTCATTGCTACTGCTGTATCAATGAAGACAATGACACTCAGGGACGTCTACAAAGAAGATACTTATGGGGCGTCTAATTTTGCCTGGAAATATTTCAGTCATGGAAACACAAACCTACGACATTAACCTCAGCTTTATTTCCCTTCCGAAGGTAGTCATATAGAAGAGTTCAATGCGTCATAGTCATAAAAATCTATTGTTTCCGTTTGTTTGAAACTAGGAACTTGGGATCGCGTAGACCGCCAGGACGAAATTTCCACTTTCTCAGGGAACCCTTGAAGTTTTTACCGGGAAGACATGCAGTACTATAAATTCTTGCCCGTTCTACTGCACCAATCATCAGGACAGCTTTAATTGTGAAATACTCGTTTTGTAAATGGCTGTACCGCTATATAACCTATCCAACATTGCCTCTGTCCACCACAAATTGCGCTTGGTCTCGGCTGGTTTTGAACTCGGTCCTCTAGCCGTTAGGTTAATGCTGCGTTCCCCGGATGTTTTTTATCTGCCTCTGCAAGATGTTGTCGAAGCACGTGTCGCAACTTTGGATTGTGGCCAAAGAGAACAATTAAATGCTGTTTATTGTAGAATTTGGCAGCGTTTAATAAAGCATAATAGTCTTTCGACATCATGAATCACTATAATTGTTTCAAACAAAGAAGTCTTAATATGAACGAGTGCTGAAATAAGCCCTTTGATATCCGAAAATGCTGCCACGTTGCAAGTATATGTTTATTCAAAAGTGAAATTTTCAAAACTTTATTGAAAGTAAGTTGATGATGCTATTAAAATCAGACAGATTTGCTTATAATATACTGAAAGGACATTGGATGTTAGCCTCTCTCTCTCTCTCTCTGCATACCCGTAGCCAGGGAAGAGTGCTGTCATCGAAGAAACAAGCAATGAACTAACACATTGGTTAAGATAGTTCACTATTCAACGAGCCACTTTTCATAATGATTAATGATGTATGACTGGAAACATCGATTAGTCTGCTGTGTAACGTATTATCAGCTGGTTGTTTTAATATGCATGTACAAAGTTTACATCTTTCGAAAAGTTATTACACTACCACCCGGTTTCACCAACATGATCGAGAAAGGTTCAAGAACGTTAAACGTTTTTAATAATTGCCAGAGAACTTATTTTCTTTCCATCAACTTTCGTAATCTTCGACATTCGTCACATTTGAAAGTTGAATTTTGGTTCATCAAGTGAGTCGACAACGGTCAAGTCGTTGAAGAAGTAGTACACAATTGGCCATCTTCAATAAACTGGACGAATATAAACTGTGTTGTTAACCTTTTATGGAGATTTCTTGTATCTTTTTAGTAAATGAAAGATAATTGAAGATTGTAAAGAACGAAAGTTGTAAGAGTCATTTTTGTCATTTTTAAGTGGTTGTCAAAATAGGTTGTAGGTCTATGTGTGAAACCGGATAACCTTTAACAGCCATATGTTGAAATTCGAAGTGGAAGTAGACACTAATTAATGTATGCAATCACAGTTGTCACCAGTGGCATATGGCTTGGATGGAGATCTCTTCTGAAAAACATTTTTACTGTACACATACAACCTTTGTTGTTTACACTCTTCGATTTTATTTTGATGAATTTAAAAATCGTCTGACGGATCGTCAGTTATCTTTATCGAAGATATTATAATTATTTTTAGTTTAGTACGTTATTTTACGACGCTTTAACAACATCTTAGGTTATTTAGCGTCTGAATGAGATGAAAGTGATAATGCGGTGAGTCCACCACCGATAGTTACCCAGTACTTGCTTATATTTGGTTGAAGGAAAACCCCAGAAAGAACTTAAACCAGGTAACTTGCCCCAACCGGGAATCGAACCCGGGCCACCTGATTTCGCGGCCAGACGCGCCATACTCCACAAGTGTGGACTATATTTTATATTTTAATGGACGGTTAGAAAATTGACGGCTGTTAATTAGGCCCTAGACGTTAATCAAGCAATCTGGTGACTATTGATGAAACCAGCGCCTTTATATATATATATATATATCAGCTCTGACTCCATTCTGGTCACAAGAAACCATTTATTATGAATAAACACTCATAATGAATAACACGAGGCTTTGGCCTAGAAGAGCATAATAAGTGATTTAAACCATTTCTTGTAGATCAAAGCGCGGAATGTACTGTACGGTAAGAGGAAGTGTGGTTGTTAGGGGAGAGTCGGGTAGTATCGGACATCGGGTAATATCGGACAGTGAGTTTTTTTCATCTACCACACGATGATAGTACCTGATTGACATGGTTACGTTTCTGTGATGTCGCATAGAGAAACGTAACCATGTCATTCAGGTACTACCATATGGTGGCACTGTCCGATACTACCTGATGTCCGATACTACCCGACTCTCCCCTATAAAAAAAAGTCGCGACGCTGTTATTCCCGGCGTGACTCCTCCTCTTTGCTTACGTCATAGAAAGTGACGGCTCTATAAAGTCTAGGTAGGTAGTATCGTTCGCCATTTTTGTTCTTTCGTTGCCGAGCTACCATACGAGGGATCTATTTGCCATACCGTTAAACATTATCATGTCGTAGCTCCTATGATAATAAATCAAACGCACTGTAATTGACCAAATAATTGAGCGGCAAGTAACGTCCTCGTATGCTTTCTGCGAAAGCCAACGAACGAGCCAAAATGGCGGGCGATTATATTAATTATTTATCGAGCCTTCTTTATCTTCATCAGCGAATCACAAGACGCACACGTTTAAATGTAGCCGACTTGCAACGTGATTGGCTGCCGGAAATAAGAGCGACGGGACTATTGCAACGATAACAGAGACTCATATTCGCGCTACAGTGACGAAAAAAAAAACAACTTCCGTAATTATTCGGAATATGACTCATGGTTATTCAGAATGATACTAGGAGGAGCCAGTATAACTTCATGAATCATCCTTTATATGCTAGAGATGTAATAGGCCTATTTAGTAGCATCATGTTTGGGAGCTGCAGTCGTGGGTTGAATCCCTATCCACACATGGATGTCTGACTTTTATCAGAGTGATGTCCAGTGGTAGTCGAAAATATCTTTATAAGTGCTTAGAGCAAACCTCAAACTTTGGATAATTTTTTTTGTACATCACCATTATGAACAGTCTTTATCGTTAGTGAAAATCGTGCATAATATGCCGCATTATTGTACCAATATCGTAAAATATTACCATGCCAACTAAAACGTCATGACAGTATAACTTGTGCCATAAAGTTAATATATTGAAACGATTTGCCATGCAATAATACAGTGTGTCCCAAAAGTCATGGTGGGGTTTCTTAGGATTATATTTTTTTTAATGAATAGAGGTAGAAAAGTAATATTGGTGCCAGATGAAAATAAAACTCTCTAAGTTTTTCGTGTGTAAGTTTGAGGCACTGAAGGAAATAAAAGACTGTAACAATCGAAAAAATGCAGTAATTTTCATTGTTACAATTAATTATATAAGATGGATGTCCAAAGAAAAGGTGGCATGTGTTTTGTGGCTGGAAAAATTTGAATCTGTGACTCATTAATCATATCTTTTGTGGTAATCATCTGGATGAATGAAGTTTATAAGGAGTCAGATGAAGACGTTTCTTTAAAGCTCTATGAATTGTTTTCGGAAGTCTTCTGAACAAATGCTCTTCGGATAGCTTTTACAGTTTCATTTGTTAATGTTCTCCACTAGGCTTCCAGTCTCTTTTAACTTTCTACTTCAACGACGAATGTTATTCTCGTGTGATGGTTCTTCGTTAAATACGCTACGAAATTCACGTCATACACGAGTCACAGATTCAAATTTTGCCAGCCACAAAACACATTGCACCTTTCTTTGGACATCCATCTCGTATAATTAATCGTAACAATGAAAATTATTGCATTTGTTCGATTGTTACCGTCTTTTGTTTCCTTCAGCGCCTCAAACTAACAGACGATAAATTTTGAGAGCTTTATTTTCGTCTGGCACCAATAATACATTTATACCTTTATTCATGAAACAAATATGAGCCATTGGGAGCAGAAGTGGTGTAAGTCAGAAATGGGTAATGAGGGTTAAAGTAAACATTCTGCAAAATATAGCGCAAAGTAGCAATTAATATTCAATTTATTTAAACTATTAGTAGTCAATGGATAGCACGAAAGACATATTAATTGCTACTTTGCGCTGTATTTTACAGAATTTTACTTTAAACCTTATTACCCAATTTTGACTTACACTTCTGCTCTGAAAGGCTCATATAATCCTATGACACCATGACTTTTGGGACACAGTGTATTTAATACCTACATTATTGTTGTCATAGCAACCACTTTCTTCATAGACCACAATATAAAACTACCCATTATTAGAGATTTAATGTTATTTACTTATTTATTGTTTTATAATGCTGAAGTACAAAAAAGTAACGTTTTCGCACAATCGTGTTTTTTGTTGTATTTACAGCTATTGTTGTTAGGCCTTGAAAGTTAGAATTCCCACACAGAAACTTGTTGCTAGGGAACCATTTGTTGTTACTTAGTTACCATTACAGTGCAGTTTTGCGAAGGCTTTGGAATAATATTGCTCTAAATTTTCAATGCAAAATATTGTATTTGTAGTTTTAAAAATATGATCGTGAAAAAAATGTTGTACAATACACGTTTGTAAAAAGCACATCTCTCCCTTGTATCGTAATATAATAATGGAAGACATTTATAATGTTATACAGTTAATACATTCATAAAAATTAGGAAACTAGCTTTGCACGTTCCCTAAACATTGACTCGTGCCAGTGTTATACTTGTTTCATGATATACTCTTACTAGTGCTCACGGCAAACCTCAAACCTTGGATATTAAAATGTTTTAGGTATTTAGATAAAGAGTCAAGACATTTCATTAAATTGTTGTAACTGCTGGAAGGAGAAATGTTACAATGAAACAACGCACTGGAAAAAGAAAATATTCCCTAAAATTCACTAGACGTTAGATAAAGGAAAGCTGACCAGTGCACATAATGATCTATTGATAAAGCAATAATTCAATCGCAGTAGCGGGGAAATATAGATGTTCAGTTTATTTATGAACGTTATTAATTTTATTGGAAATTGAACCTTAGAGTCAGTCTTCTACATGTGGTGTTAACACAAATTGTGTTAGCTGCCGGTATTTTGGTTCTGGAATATGAAATCGAGTTATTACTAAGAATAATAGAAGAAAATTGTTACGTTGATGATTCGCGCATTCTTAACTGCTTGGAAGAAATTTTCTATGTCGTTCTATTCGCGCAGATTTAACTGACACCTCTCTGTTGTAAGTCTCGGCTAGTTATCTCAGATAATATTTTTTAATGTTGCAGTAAGACTTAATGAAGTTGTACTCACGGTTCATTGAGCACTAAAAGCGGTTGCTTAGGAACAAAGTCACAGCACAAACTGAGCACACTGTTGCGCGTCCACTGTCCGATTTGAGTTTGGTTTGTTTGGGAGAGCGTCGCGCATTCAAGACGCCAAAAATAACAGGTGAGGAAGAGGAACCACCGCGCGTCGCTCAGGACGGTTCTGGGAATTGCGGCGATTCCCGTGCTTCCTCTGATTACGTCACGGGATAGAGGCGCTGGCATCCCGACTGCCAACTCAGCAGGTCGGGCACATGACAGTGGGAAGCATCCAGAAGTCCGCATCACGCTCCAGTGTCTCACACCCCCGCCGCCAACACTAGATAGGGTTGCCAGAGCTCGTTCACCGCCAGGAGTGGCGGCTTTTCGAAAGTATTCATTCCGAAGGACGAAATTGTGATAGAGCTCGGATTTCTATGATATGAAAATTATCTTTACTCATAGTATATCTTAAGTAGGCCTGCCTATCTTTTAATGGATCCGTTTATTGCATTATATTTTTGTATGTTATTTTCTAGGTATTTATATCTCACATAGGTCTACTTAAATCATTTATTCAATAATTTGGTTATATATTAACCACTTACACCTGTCTTATAAATTTATCTTTCATAACCATTCTTTTAGTCTTATTGGTTGATATTTTCATGTTATATTTTTTATGATTGTATTATTATTATTATTATTATTATTATTATTATTATTATTATTATTATTATTATTATTATTACTTACTTACTTACTTACTTACTTACAAATAGCTTTTAAGGAACCCGAAGGTTCATTGCCGCCCTCACATAAGCCCGCCATCGGTCCCTATTCTGTGCAAGATTAATCCAGTCTCTATCATCATATCCCACCTCCCTCAAATCCATTTTAATATTATCCTCCCATCTACGTCTCGGCCTCCCCAAAGGTCTTTTTCCCTCCGGTCTCCCAACTAACATTCTATATGCATTTCTGGATTCGCCCATACGTGCTACATGCCCTGCCCATCTCAAACGTCTGGATTTAATGTTCCTAATTATGTCAGGTGAAGAATACAATGCGTGCAGTTCTGCGTTGTGTAACTTTCTCCATTCTCCTGTAACTTCATCCCTCTTAGCTCCAAATATTTTCCTAAGCACCTTATTCTCAAACACCCTTAACCTATGTTCCTCTCTCAGAGTGAGAGTCCAAGTTTCACAACCATACAGAACAATAAAAATAGGTACAATTATGAACTCCTTCTATTGTTCTGGTACAATTTCCTTTTCCCAAATAGCAAGTACAAATTATTATTATTATTATTATTATTATTATTATTATTATTATTATTATTATTATTATTATTATTATTATTATGCGTTTCCAATTCGCTATGGGCTAAAGGAAGGAGATGCACTATCACCTTTACTTTTTAACTGTATGCCATTGGGAAAGTTCAGGATAACAGAGAGGGTTTGGAATTGAACGGGTTACATCAGCGGCTTGTCTATGCGGATAACGTGAATATGTTAGGAGAAAATCCACAAACGATTAGGGAAAATACGGGAATTTTACTTGAAGCAAGTAAAGAGATAGGTTTGGAAGTAAATCCCGAAAAGATAGAGTATATGATTATGTCTCGTGACGAGAATATTGTACGAAATGGAAATATAAAAATTGGAAATTTTTCCTTTGAACAGGTGGAAAAATTCAAATACCTGGGAGCAACAGTAACAAATATAAATGACACTCTGGGGGAAATTAAACACAGAATAAAAATGACTGTTATTATTCAGTTGAGAAGGTTTTATCATCCAGTCTGCTGTAAAAAATCTAAAAGTTAGAATTTATAAACCAGTTATATTACCGGTTGTTCTTTATGGTTGTGAAACTTGGACTCTCACTTTGAGAGAGGAACATAGATTAAGGGTGTTTGAGAATAAGGTGCTTAGGAGAGGGATGAAGTTACAGGAGAATGGAGAAAGTTACACACCGCAGAACTGCACGCATTGTATTCTTCACCTGGCATAATTAATAACATTAAATGCAGACGTTTGAGATGGGCAGGGCATGTAGCACGTACGTACGAAGCGAGAAATGCATATAGTGTTAGTTGGGAGACCGGAGGGAAAAATACCTTTGGAGAGGCCGAGACGTAGATGGAAGGATAATATTAAAATGACTTTGAGGGAGGTGGGATATGATGATAGAGAGTGGACTAATCTTGCACAGGATAGGGACCGATGGCGGGCTTATGTGAGGGCTGCAATGAATCTCCGGGTTCCTTAAAATCCATTTGTAAGTAAGTATTAAATTTGTTAATACACTGTGGCGCAAAAGTCAGCTTCTACTTACGCATTAATTACTAAAGAGAGAAAACATGCTTAGAATTAGGTTTAATTCGGTAATAATCATTAAGATAAAGTCTCGTTGACTTACAAGGAGTTGCTACAAATGCTTACGCAACCAAAGCATTTTTTTCATTAACGACAGTACGTGGCCGACCGGATCTTGATGCATCTCCAATGTTTCTCGTCCTTTCAAATTTTAGGTTAAGTTTTCGCAAATGTTGCAGAGTTGCATCAGGAAACCTCGTATTGAAATCGTTATTAATTATGTCAGTTTCTTTGTCATACCTCCACTATATGAAGCGTGTAAATGGGATGTTCTTATGTAAACTTATGTGCCATTGCAAGGAACGTTATACAACACAGAGCATAACACAGATTCCACAACAATACCTGACTCACGACTGACGACGGACAAATAAATGTGTTTATGTAGTGCTGCCAACTGTTACCGAATTAAACCTAAATCTAAGCGTGTCTAGTCTCCTTATTAATTACTGTGTAAGGGGAAACTGACTTTTGTGCCACTTTGTATTTGGTAATCTGCAAATAATATCTTCTGGATGTACTTGCTATTTCGCAACTCGATGTTATGTGTATTCATTTTTTCCATTCTGCAATTAATTATGTTATTTTTATGTAAATTAAACTAAACCGGATATAGGCTGCATTCTTGTCGTAGACCATTGTTGACTTTTAGTGGAGTTACGGAATTCTCACCGATGACTGTACTAGTACTGTCATACATGGATTTAATCGCATTTGTTTGGTTCTTATGTCCATATTCCTGTAAAATTTTCAATAATTTTAGTCGAATAACTCTGTCATATGCCTTTTTGTAGTCTATAAATAAGAGACAAGGGGTAATCCGAAGTTTTAAGTTACGGTACATATTTTTATGTATATTAATAGTATATTACGGTACAAGGTTGGGAAGTGCTTTTACAAAGCCGAGGAAAAGTTTGAAAAACGAGGAAAGCTAGTTTTTTAATTTTCGAGATTTTGTAATGCACTTCACAAACGTTTATTGTACAACGGTCATATTTTTTAAATTGAAAATACAATATATTTTGCGTTGAAAATTTAGAGCAATACTGTTACAAAGCCTTCGCAAAGCTATATTGTAATAATAACTAAGTAACCTTAAGTACAGTAGTGGGAAAAACAAAAAAAAAACCCGGACCGACCCTTGTAGCTGATTTCAGAGCCTTGTTTACTCCACAGCAAGATAAACTGGTAACTAAGACTTTCGTGGTTCGAATCCTGTCTGGGAAGGAAACTTTTTTTGTTCCTTATTCAAATGTATTCCCAATACTTTTTCGATTAAAGCGATATGTTACTACTTAATTGACTTATTATTCCCAGAACATGGATTTTACCAGCAATGGAAAAGTATTGGGAATAAATTTGAATAAGGAACAAAAAAAGTTTCCTTCCCAGGCAGGATTCGAACCTCGAAAGTCTTAGTTACCAGTATATCGTGCTCTGGAATGAACAAGGCTCTGAAATCAGCTACAAGGGTCAGTCCGTTTTTTTTGCCACTAATGTACACTGTAATGGGTCTATTCAGATAGTTTTAAGTTATGAAGAATGGTTTTCCTAGCAACAAGTTTCTGTGTGGGAATTATAACTTTCAAGACCTAACAACAATAGCTGTAAATACAGCAAAAAAACACGATCGTAAAAAAATAATTCGATATTTTGAAGTACGTTGATGATTTGAAAAAAACAATAACATAAATAAATACAAATTATTTTACCATTTTAACCTCAATCTCCTAATTCGTGTGCGTTTGTGACTTGTTTATACCGTCTGTCCTCTGTCTTCCATACATGCATCAAACATCGATATTATTTTTGCGCCAGAGTAGATTCAGGCTTTGTCAATAAATCGTGAAATATATCCCAAATGGAAGAAGAAAGCAGAATCGACCAGTGGAGAAACTCAGGGATGAATTCTGCAGTGCTCGGGAAAAGTGACACACGTCAGTTTCCACAAACCTTTTTTGATAATTTATTCACAACTTACGGAAGATCTGCTCGCTTGGAAAAAAAATACATAAGTATTTCTCACATTACAATAATTAATACAGAAAAAAATCAAATTGACATAAACCAGTGTAAGTTGTCAATAAATTATCAAAAAAGGTTTGTGAAAACAGACTTATGTCACTTTTCCCAAGCACTGAAGAATTCTAAAGTCAACAGTGGGCTGTATCCTTAAAAGCTTAATGATGATGATGATGATGATGATGATGATGATAATAATAATAATAATAATAATAATAATAATAATAATAATAATGAACATTAAGAACAATATTAGGCTTACATGTACTTCCATGTTATTTCTCATAGGTCTGTCATTCATTTCTATAACTACCCACGTCAGAGACTGTGAATCCGTCCACGCGGAGCGTACTAGGAACTGTCACATGGTGCCACGTAAAGCCCACGTGGACACGTGACTGTCGCTTACTGTGAAATCCACTTCTCTGTCTAATTGTGAAGTCGTGACACAACATGCAAGAATGGCACACGAGTATGGCCGCTTATAACATCTGAATAAGTGCTTTCCCACGCAACAAGCAACGCATCTTTGTCACTGTTACTATTTTGATACTACTAGCGCTGTAACAAATATCAAAATATGGAGAAATTTGTAGAGAAGAACGAGCTGAGCTGGTAAAGTGACTACAAATCACAGTCTACTATATACAGTCACGAAGCTTGAGTTTTGAGGGCGCTAGAAACAATAGACTGTGACGGTACTATTTTGCATTGCCTGTAATGAGGCGATATTAGCGATCCTAGTGGTGAGCAACTATCTAATGTTTGCATATTACTACGTATTGAGCTTCGCGACTGTATATACTAGACTGTGCTACAAATGAATTAACATACACGCGGTAGGCAACTCATATTGTGAAATCTTACATTTAGTTTAATGAGTAAAATAAATGTTACAAATTTCACTCGGTTTTATTAATCGTGGAGTATGTTCAACATACACAGCAAATTATTAAAATCTTTGATAAAACACAGTAATCGGAAATTTATTTTTCATACATGTACACTTAAAGATAGCATATTTTGATTTGTAGTATTACAAAATAGAAGCAATGCAATTTGGAAGAGTGCCTTAGTTTTACTTTCAGATACTGTCTTGTAGTCGAGCACAGAAACATGGAGTGACGTCACGTGACATGTTGTGATTGATGGTTTCAGTCAGTATCAATTTAAATACTTTGCCATCACTATAGATGCCCATTTTCCCTCTCTTTCAATTCGATTCAATTCGCAGATGCCCTCAGACCAAAATACTCCTTTGGCGTGGCTCTGTTTACATTGCTAACCGTTTAGCATCAGCAGGCCTACAATGATATTACTGTCAGTTTAATGTGTATGTATAGACCTAACAGAGATTTGCATGACACGGCCCTAAGCCCGGTCCCGTAGGCCGTGTTCGGGCTGAAATCATTAAGGGTTTCTGGGGTTCAGGCAATTAGAATGAGAATAAAAAATATGGGCCGTTTCTCGGGTCGTGGTAGCGTTTTTTCTTTTTAATGTAAAACGTGCTAATAATAAAATTGTTCATCACAAAAAAAAAAAAAAAAACATGTGGGAAATCTTTCTTCTAGACCCCCACGCGGCAAATAATCATAGACTGAATGAATGAATGAATGAATGAATGAATGAATGAATGAATGAATGAATGAATGAATGAATGAATGAATGAATGAATTAATGAATGCTAGCCATGATGTCCCATGTTGGGCACAGGCCTCCTGTGATGGGGTTAGAACCCCCTCGACAGGGATGGCTAAAGTGTATTCGCTTGGTAAGCCAATCGCTTGTCGTGTGTACTACTTTTGTGCGAGATCGTGCGTATTTGTTTGGTTTCCGCACAAAACTAATCCGCGGAAAGTCTAAAATTCCATATTCAGTATTCCCAACCTAACACACATAACAATTTCCCTCTTCTTATCGCTTAAGTGACATATTGATTTTTACCGCTTTAGGCTTTTAACATATTATTTTTAGAGACGTTCAATATAGTAATAATTATAAATTGGAAACTTACCACTGCAATTTCACCTAAATTGCACTGTTAATTATTGTTTTTAAATATTTGCAAAAATTAAGTAAACTCTACAACTCCACTAAAGTTACTGCATCCGTGATGCAAGTAACATTAAGGAAGCCGTGAAAAAATCAACAAGATTCCAGACTCATTACGTAACCTCACCGTTTGTTTTAAGTTCGCATTTATAGACTGGGGGGGGGGGGAGACAGACCTATATCACGGCCTGCTGGAGTATAGTAAACACAGAAAACATTTTAAAGCAGCAATGTTGAAGATAGATATTTTTTTTTGCAAATTTGCCGTCATTGAACAGAAACCAAGATGGAGATTTCATTGCAACTAATTAGAAATTCCTCTTTTAGGTATGTAATAAACGATCTTCGCACAAAATAATGTACGATACACGAGCGGTATGTTTTCTTTCAATTCTCGAAAATTAAAAAAGCTCAATTACGTTTCGCTTTTTCAAACTTTTCCTGGAATATGAAAACTCTACATACCGCTCTTGTAACGCATATTACTATTGTGACATGGTTAATAACCCTGTTAAACTTTAATTAGTCTGAGCACTCTGTTCTTTGTTCATTTTTTTGCACTATCCACATAATACTAACACCAGCACTTTGACAAACACTGATTGCTATTTACACTATTTAACTGACACTTTCTCAACACGACTTTACTATTTACAAAATTTATCTCACACTTTCACTAACACTGACTTTACTATTTACAATATCTTAACACTGATTACGTTATCTATTTACAATGACCTTCCCTAGTTCTTTCCACAAAACTCTGTTCTTTGCTGTTCTCGACCACTGTTTCCCCGCCTCTTTGGCAAACATGTCAGACTATCTGAGCCGTGGTCTTCCCTGTCCTCTCTTTCCGACGTAGGGGTCCCACTACATAGATTAAAAGCTGCAATTTTTAATTTAATGATGGATCCAGAGTAACAATACATTGCACTATATCGTAAGTTGATTATTATTATTATTGTTATTATTATTATTATTATTATTATTATTATTATTATTATTATTATTTATCCGTTAATTATGCGTGAGTATTTATAGTTTTTTTTGTCATGTAGCCTTAAACTCTTAACCCTTTAAGAAAAAATATTCATAACATAACAAGACACATAGACTACTTCTCTTTCATCGATTCTAATATCATGTCAACTGTTAAAAAAAGTTACTGACGTGCACCAGATTCAAGTGTAACTCTTTTAGTGAAGGTATGCTATGTTATCGGTGGCGGACATCTCTGAAAGCAATTTGCTCTCTTGTTTGTTTATTTAAAATAGTATTAGTCAATGGCGTGCATAGTCTTTGGAGATTTTATGACATAACAACATAACATGGAAATCTGAATTCATAGATCGTGAGTTCCATATCTCAAGTTGGTTCTCTAGGACTCCTCTACTGTACACTAGGTGAAAATTTTGCGACGTTGTTCTTTAACATTCTGTATATTAAGAGTTAGGGAAATGTTTAACTTTTTATTCAGATTCGACTGTGATGATAGGGAATGTTATAAGCAAAGCTCGGAACTTGGGGACTTGTGTGTCGTGCGCATGAGTAAGGTTACAGGTACAACGTACACAAAGCTCCCCCTGCAAGTGCTCAGGGACAGTCGTGTGTACTAAGAAAGTGGTCACATCGAATGACAGGAAGACGGACGAGGAAACTGTGTCATGTCGAAGCAAATGACATTCAGAGAATTACAGGTAAACGGTCTGTTAGAGGAATGAGAAAATACGTGGTATTCGAATGGGTATTATAGGAGTTTGAAAATATATTTCTTAAATTTTAGGTACAGAATTTCGTGGAGGAATTCTGAGGAGATACATTATTTTCTTCGAATGAAGAGTTTATATTTTGTAAGTTGTGCCACACATAAACTAGAGACTGGAAACGGGCATTCATTGAAAGACATTGCAGTCTCTTAAATCGGTGGAAAATTTGTCAATAGCCATGGATCAAGTCGTAGTGGAACCTTCCCTAGTAGTGACATAGAAATTGAAAACTATTTTCGAGAAAAATTTAGAATACGAGTACTTATCTTTCTCAGATACGAGATCAGCTAGCAACTGCTGAAAATCGAACAGGAAACAGTGACAGTGAAAACATTCAGTATTTTAAGTTTGCTCCCGTCACTTCATGTGACGTGGAAATAAGTTTCTTTCGTTTCAAATCATGTTTAACTAACAGACGAAGAAGTTATGGGTTCGAAAATCTTCGAATGCATGTAGTCATACACTGTAATAAAATGTACAGAGCAGAACTGTAAATTTGATATATTTTGCATGTTTATATATATATATATATATATATATATATATATATATATATATATATATATATGCCATAAAATTACGTGTTTCAACCTACCATAATATTATCAATATGTTGTCCCAGCCAGGAACCACCTTCATAGCAGTCCTGACAGTACCTCTGTGCTGGAAGAGGGAGTTTGTTGACATTGAAGTCCGGTCGCTTAGCCACGTTCAAAGACACAAGTCCCCAAGTTCCGAGCTTTGGTTATAAGGTTACAAATTTCACCACGTTATCTTCAATCTTCCACGTAGGCCGGTATTGCATGCACTGCGATCGACTTCCATTCAGAAGTCGGCTCTTTGGCACAGTTCGAGTTGCATAGTCCAACATCCGTAGATTGGGCAACAACTGCGATGCGTGTGGGATTCCCCTTTCACTAATTACGTCGCTATCAACGGCATTTTTAATTTTAGTAACGGGTCCATCATTAGTGCTTCGCTTCGCGTTGCAAACGCTTTGATCACGTAGTCTGAATCACAAAGAGAATTCACAATGATTTTTATTCCAGATTATACTTACGTAGTCAAGCCTACTTACTGAGCTACAGCAGTAAATAGCTTAAATCGGTAGCAACTGTTTCCGAAATACTTTTCTATGCATAATATTTCTTATAAATAATTAATTTGATAAATTAAATTAAATAAATTAATATTTAAATAAATAAATGAAAATAAATAAATGAGCGAACGAATGAATGAAAACTACTTCTAAATTCAACTATAACTTGAATAATAATTAAATTGACATAACATATTGTGTTAAGTCCACATTGTGGAGTAATGGTTGACGCGAAACCGGGCGGCCCGGGTTCGAATCCCGGTCGGGGCAAGTTACCTGGTTGAGGTTTTTTCCAGGGTTTTCCCTTAACCCAATTTGAGCAAATGCTGGGTAACTTTCGGTGCTGGACCTTGGACTCATTTCACCGGCATTATCACCTTCATCTCATTCATACGCTAAATAACCTAAGATGTTGATATAGCATCGTAAAATAACTTACTTAAAAAATATTGTGTTAAAGCCTTGAAGTATTCTT
Source organism: Periplaneta americana (assembly GCF_040183065.1). Lineage (NCBI taxonomy): Eukaryota > Metazoa > Arthropoda > Insecta > Blattodea > Blattidae > Periplaneta > Periplaneta americana. Next base: position 51,999,643 of record NC_091121.1, on the reverse strand, counting down.
TTCACAGTAAACATTATTTTCATAAGTATGTAGATTTAATAAATAATCATGTAATTATAATGTTGATTCTAATAGGTCAGTAACATTCTTTGTGTACTACTGATGTAATACGGTACTTTACTTTAGTGAGAGAGATTTTTGAATATGGATCTTTAGTCTGGAATTATGTTATGGTCTGAATAGAAAGTAGCCTACCCAATGAAAATTCGTATCGTCATGTTCGTATAGATTTCTGTCCAGTGACCCCGCGAATAGTTATGAGAAAATTGTGATTATTTCAGATATCACATTTTATATTCCAGACTCCAAGTTCTTGATTTCCTATTTTATTTGAGGCTCTTAAATCCGTTTTCCCCCATATTAGCCATGTACATCATTCCGTCACCATTTCTCCATTTCGCCATCATTTCATATCATTCCCCGATCACCGGCTGGCGATGCACGAAGGGGGCTGGCCTAGGGACAAGGGGGGTTGCCTGCTCGAAACCTGGGTACGCAGCGAATTTTAGCATAGTCAGCCGGTGTGGGTTTGGGAGTGCACTTAGCTTGAGGGTTAGCGCAATAGATCGTAACAGGTCGCAGTACTGGGCCATAGTGTTCCTCTCCCGTAAATTCCATTCTATAAGATTCTTAAAAGTGATACAAGTTGTAAGTCTTTTGTAAACAACGTTAGCTTTCATGTTCCTATAAAAATTATGAGCACTAATACAGTATAGTTTTCTACACAGAAATTCTGAATATCTTTCCCCTGTCTCCAGTTACAACGGAAAAATTGTATGAGTAGTAAATTTGATCCATTTAATTTATAAGCTTAGGATTTGTATAATTTTAAATTATTTACCATAAATCCAATTGCTGTTATTAATATTATCAACAGTAATCGCACTAGGGCTTTTGATTTATCTAGAGAAAATCAAAACTCGAGTGGGATTTAATTGATTAGTATACGATTAGAAGAAAGTATATAAAGATTAGAAGGAAAAAAGTACTCTAATACAATAAAATAGATATTAATTGATTTACTAAAATTCTATTTCACTAATGTTACCTTCACCAAACGTTTGAACGGAGCCGCCATTTTCACTCGACTATCTATGCGGGAAACAAATGACGATTGCAAAGCATGTTAAATAGTAACGTAAAGAATTTGCAGTTTGAAATGTTGGAAAACAAATAAACAAATGCTAGGGAAGTGATAAAAATAAACAAATGTTAGTGAAGTGATAAAATTGTAGCGATAAACTGCCATGATTGATTGGAACACGACCTTTCGTACCGTTTTATTGGTCAAAAGTAGTATGACGTAGTAAAAGTGTATTAGTCATAATTTTCATTAAAATTGTATTGTTATTGCAACATTGTGTTATTCTATTATTTGCTAATAAGTTTTCACGTATGATGTTCCAACCTGTCTTCGGACAGATGACTAAACAACAAATAATAGGACACAGACTCATGCGTTTGGCAGACGTCTCATCAGGGTTGTTTTATTTTGCAAACAAGCCTTAAAATGTTCTATGTTAACTTCCATCATATTGAATTCTGGTATTTGTCCCTGTTATTATGAGAAAGAAGGTCATATAAATTTATTAATTTATTTTTGAGAGCATAATTGGGTTAAATGTTGCATAATGTCTTATTTTATGGATACATACTTGTCTGGAATATAAATTGTTACAATTTTTTTAACAATCTTCGCTGGCCTGCTCTGGGACAATCATTTTTATCTTTTGACCCATTTAGACATCTTCTCGCTTCGACTTTATGCCCGTGTTAACACGAAGTCCTACAGATCTGGGACGGCCGCAGTATGTCAAATTATTTTCGTCACCAACATTTCGACACGTGACTGGCTTCCGACCAACATCGCGAGTGGACCAAATCGAATTGTCAAATCAGACTTAGGATCGATCGAATGGTCGCAGTATGGCATATTTTTTTTTTTAAGATAGGAAAAGATCAGAGTTCGACGCCGACTAAATTCTCTGATATTATGACTGATAAAACTGCTAATGAACAGGTCTTTCCAAGTACACCATGTCCAACTTAAAACATTAATGACAGAAACGTTATAATTTATAACTGAAAATGTATACGGCAAACTAAAATAAATCTACTGCACTTTTTGTAATCTATGTAAGGTGGGTGCTCCTGTTGTGGGCATGTTCCTGATATGGCCACCCCCCTTTTGTGAGTTAGTTAACCAAAAAATCCGATAAATTGCAGCAGCATCCAGTGAAAGGGCATCCTGGTATGTCCCTTTATCGTTTTCCATCCAGTCAGGTTGAGCAATATGGCGTCAGTTGCCTGTTTTGCGATTTTCATGTGACCTCTTCTTATTTTTCTCTGGTAAGTCTCCTTTGTTTTATGCATGTTTTTCAAAGACTTGTTTCATAAAAACAATCGTACTCCATTCAGCTTTTAATGTTCTGTTGATTGGTGTTGTAGTTGATGGCGTATCTTTTACGAGTTGTTCATAATCAAACGATTTTCGTGAAAGCTTACCTGCTCCTGATATGGCCATATCAAATGCACCATGGCCATATCAAATGCACCATGGCCATATCAAGTTCATTTCACTTTTATTTTTTCACCTGACAAATTTACATGTCTTATAGCTGGGATTACGCAAAAATTTTGTATTTTAAGAAAAATAACTTAATTTTTTATGGAAAAACCTGCTTTGACTACACTTTTGAATTATAAAAAAACACTCACGATTTGTAGAACATGGAACAAGGGTGGCCATATCATGTGCACATGTTCCTGATATGGCCACTAGGTAGAATTTTGGAATTTGGGACTTTTTGGACAATTAAAGCTATTTTTATGGGGAAAGGAAATTGTTTTAAGAAAGTCCATTAGACTGAGAACGAGTAAGAAAAAAGTGGGTTAGGCCTACATATTTTTTCAAAATGGTGGCTAGAAAAATTCTTAAACCTTAGCATGGCCATATCAGGGACACCTACCTTAACAATAATGTGGTTGTCATGGAGTCGTAACTATACTGAAAAAGAAACAAACTGTTAATTTTATTTTATAAAGCTACTACCATGTGGCATTATACAAAACTCCATTGTCACGTGTACTTTGCCATAATATTAACACTGATTAACACAAAAGCGTTGCCGAATATCATTTTTTGATATGATAAAATTTTGAAATTTTGCAAAGAAGCCTAAATGAGAGAAAATTGCCCAGATTAAAAAAAAATTCCCGAAAATTCACTACAATTGAAAATATCTACTCCTTTGGTCATTGTGCTAGATTTATTTCAATGTTCGGCTTGACATATGAGCAATTTTTTTCAAAAATGAAACCCGTTAAATGTAAAGCGCGCACCCGATTGACGGACCAACATTCAAATATTCTAATAATAGTTTTGTGCGAATCTGTACAAGAATTTATTACATACATCTTCTCAAAACACATATTTACTTTTACTGAGTTAGGTATCTTTTTTTTTTTTTTGGACTCATACAAAAAAGTGCCTTTTGTGTGGATTTCAGAAAACGAAAGTGTATATGTATAAGAAAGATATTTTTTTTTATATATGTCTTTTGTATGATAGTTAAAAAAATAAGCTATAGGCTACATGGGAATATCGTTTGAAAAATGATTAGGGCATTGGATCGCTACGGAACGCTTAAAGTGTATAGGCCTATAAGGAGAAAGTGTGAAAGTGAAACAGGCAGAAAAACCCAAGCCTTGATGAACGCATAGTTTCTTCTGGCATCCGTCAATGTTTCGTCCTGCAACGCATATCCTCCCTCATCTTATATGGGGGTGTGGCGTATTTAATATTTACTCCTAGTTTTAATTTTAGGTTCCAAGCAGTATTTATACAGACGCGATGCGTCGCGACGCCTTTCTGACGTCATGCAGTCTTCGCACATCCGGCGCCTTTTTGCGTATCACCACTTTACACTCTCCCCTATTTTTAAATACATTGACCCTTGTGAAACAACGGATTTCGTGAACATCTAAACTTCACGGAACGATTGTAGTTAGTGGTCGCGGCGATTTCTGAACTTACCCCACACATTGAGACTTTTAGCTAGTCCATTTATGGTGGTGTACACTGAAAATCCTCCCAAGATCAGATAATAATGCAAACGGATTTCAGGTTTTCGTATCTATGTATAATTAGAGAGAGCATAATAACGAAAACGAACTTCAGATGTTCGTATTTGAGTATGGAGAGAACGTAATAGTAATATACGTTACAAGAGCGGTATGTTGACGTTTCCATGGCCGAGGAAAAGATTGAAAAAGCGAAACGTAGTTGAGCTTTTTTAATTTCCGAGAACATGAAAACAAACATACCCGCTCGTGTATCGTACATTATTTTGTGCGAAGATCGTTTATTACATACCTGAAAGAGGAATTTCTAATTAGTTGCAATGAAATCTCCATCTTGGTTTCTGTTTAATGACGGCAACTTCGGAACACCAAAATATCTTTCTTCAACATTGTTGCTATAAAATGTTTTCTGTGTTTTCTGTACTCCAGCAGGCCGTGATATACGTCTGTCTTCTTCCCCCCCCCCCCAGTCTATAAATGCGAACTTAAAACAAACCGTAAGGTTATGTAATGATTTATTTTTCATTTTAATATTTTAACACTTATTTATATAACATATTGCAGTAATAACATCGGCATCTGGAATCTTGTTGATTTTTTCACGGCTTCCTTAATGTTACTTGTATCAGGAATGCAAGTGGAGTAGTAGACTTTACTTAATTTTTGCAAATATTTAAAAACAATAATTAACATTGCAATTTAGGTGAAATTGCAGTGGTAAGTTTCCAATTTATAATTATTACTATGTTAAACGTCTCTAAAAATAATATGTTAAAAGCCTAAAGCAGTAAAATGAATGTCGCGCTTAAGCGGTAAGAAGAGGGAAATTGTTATGTGTGTTACGTTGGGAATACTGAATGTGGTATTTCACACTTACCGCGTATTGGTTCTGTGCGGAAAACAAGCAAATATGCACGATCTCGCACAAAAATATTAACGGATATCACATTTTGCAATTTTTGTTTATAAAGAGCGTAATAAGGTGAATGGATATCAGTTTTAATATTTACATATGGGGAGAACGTAATGACGCAAACGGATTTCAGATTTTAATATTTGTGTATGAAAAAAGCGCAATAACGCAAATGAATATCAGAGTTTCATATTTTTGTATGGAGAGAACGTAATGACGCAAACGTATATCAGATTTTTAAATTTTTGTTTAGAGAGATCGTAATAACGCAAACGGATATCAGATTTTCATTTCTGTATATGAAGGGAGCGTAAAAACTCAAACGGATATCACATTTTCATATTTATGTATGGATAGAATGTAATAACGCAAACGGATTTCAGATTTTAATATTTGTGTATGGAGAGAGCGCAATAACGAAAACGAATAACATATGTTCATTTTTGTGTATGTAAGTAGCTTATTAGCGCAAACGGATATCAGATGTTCATTTTTTTCTATGAAGAGAGCGTAATAGCGCAAACGGATATCATATTTTCATTTTTATATATGCAGAGAGCGTAATAACGCAAACTGATATCAGATTTTCATTTTTGTAATTGCAGAGAGCGTAATAAATAACGCAAACGAATATCAGATTTTCATTTTTGTGCACGCAGAGAATGTAATACCGCAAACGGATATTAGACTTTCATTTTTGTGTATAAAGAGAGCGTAATAACACAAACGGATGTCAGTATTACATAATTTATTTGGAGAAAACGTAATAACGAATACTTCTAACGTGTCACAAACGAAGAATTGTAAATAAATTCCATTATTTGGTTTTCAGTAAGTGGAACACTTTACTGATTCCTCTTAACTAATATTGACGTAATTGTGCACGTCGTTTGTGTACATCAGTGGACATCTTTACATAGAAATGAATGCACTACTGAGATTTTGAATCGGTATTATTATCTACACTTTTTCTAGCGCTATTCTACACATCTGTAGTGTTGCCGCTGTTGCTAAACCGAGCACACATAGCTGGCTCGCGAACTGCATATTGTCCAGACTTACGTAACTCGTAATTAGTGCTAAGCTATTAGTAACAAACTGGGATTAATATCTGGCACGAAGTCCGTGCTATAAAACAGTTATTCTTTATCAAGAGATGGACGTGTTTGGATATTCTCAAACTAAAGATCGGTGCTTAACATCAGTCAGACTTCTAGATATAACCGGGTTTCTGGTTTATTTTCATGGAGTATGTTTAGCGAGGCGATTAAATTGATACTTCAATTTTCAGACTTTGAGTGAATACAGCGGACATCGTAGGTTGTTAGAAGGGGTAATAACCAATCATCTCCGGAAGTTAAATTCCACCCTTCTTTCTTGTGATGCAAACTTGGTGGTGACCTTAAAGAATATTGTTCTGTGACTATTATCTTCTAACATCTAACCAGTCACATTTTGTGTAGCCTACTTACTAGATTGAAAATGTCTTGTGAAAGTTTTCGAAGTTCGGTTTAGGTTTGGAACATCCGGCATTTTTCAGTAACATTCCACCACAAAAATGGATACTGTAAAAGATATTTTACAATACAAAATGTCACGCAGTGAACAGGGATTGCTCTTGAGGAACTCTAGACATCATCTTGTAAGATCCAAAATTGCTGCCGCATTAAGAAATAAGGGCTGGATAGTAGAAGAAGAAATCTCCTGTCTAGCTGAAAATGGGTCAACGAGGCGAGTAGATATTTTAGCGTACAATGCTGACACTAAACAGGGCATCATTGTGGACCCCACGATACTTTTGAAGTAGAATGTCATCAGTCAGCCCAGGTCCACCTTGAGAAGAAATCGATCTATGAGCCTACAGTCAACTATTTCAAGCTGAAATATGCCTTAATCCACGTTGAGGTATTCGGCTTGCTCATAGGTGCTCATAGGTGCTCGAGGGACTATACCAGCTTTTTTCGAATAATTTCTCTGAGGGATGACATTGTGATAATTGTGTTAAAAGATCCTTTCATATCCTAATTAATCACATGGTGCCACATTAATAGCAATTGTAATTTTTCACGCCCATTTCTTTGTTTCCCTTCTTTAAAATTTAATATCTATGTTTACATATGTATAATAATTTTTTGAGGATATAGGGGAGAGTCGGGTAGTATCGGACATCGGGTAATATCGGACAGTGAGTTTCTTTCATCTACCACACGATGATAGTACTTGATTGACATGGTTACGTTTCTGTGATGTCGCAAAGAGAAACGTAACCATGTCATTCAGGTACTACCATATGATGGTAGGTGGTAGATGAAAGAAACGCACTGTCCGATACTACCCGATGTCCGATACTACCCGACTATCCCCTACTGAGTCCGTAAGGGCTACCCTCATTGGGGGCAGTTTATTATTATTATTATTATTATTATTATTATTATTATTATTATTATTATTATTATTATTATTATTATTATTATTATTATTTCCTATCGGAAATAAAACACATGGAATAAAAAAATAAAGTATTCCTAAAATCAGTTACCAGCAAACACTATAACATGTAAAAAATAATTCTGGGCTGTGTTCTTGGTCAAATACCACATATTAAAACTAAAAACTCATTTTTATTCTGTGACTCAGATGATCATATGTTCTTTGTTGAACCTGGAATTCCGTTCTACGTATACATTGTGCTGTTGAAGAGTCTGTTAGCGTGTCAAATATTTGTCCTTTGGCACTTCCGTTGACTAGCAGGTGTACAGACTCCTGCGTTTAAATAGACGCAAGCCTCAGTTTAACTCTTGAAGACTCCAACATCTCTGTTCCGTATTTACTTCTGGGTTTATTTATCAACCTTGAAAGCTTCCTAGCCTAAGATCAGAGAAAGAATGAATTTGTAAGAGACGAAGGTTGTACATTTGCATTCTTTCAAGCTATTTGTAAATATTTATCTCTACTACAAATTAAAATTCCCTATGATTTATTTCTGCCATAGAAATGCTTATTACCTCCTTATCTATATTTAGGCCTAATGTAAACTTATTGTTCCTTGAGTTGATACCCGTAATAAAGCCACACGCTTATCTCTTTATCAGATTTGAAGCCTACCTACTATAAACTCAGATAAGCTTATTCTGGGATTTATTTTTGTAATAGAGGCGCATATTTACCACCTTGTCAACACTCAGGCCTGCTGTAAACTTAGTGATCCAAGGATTGATTCCTGTATTGAAGCAACACGCTTATCTCTTTATCAGATTTGAAGCCTACCTACTATAAACTCAGATAGGCTTATTCTGGTTTTTTTTTGTAATAGAGGCGCATATTTACCACCTTGTCAACACTCAGGCCTGCTGTAAACTTAGTGGGCCAAGGATTGATTCCTGTAATGAAGCCACACGCTTATCTCTTTATCAAATTTGAAGCCTACCTACTATAAACTCAGATAGGCTTATTCTGGGATTTATTTTTGTAATAGAGGCGCATATTTACCACCTTGTCAACACTCAGGCCTGCTGTAAACTTAGTGGGCCAAGGATTGATTCCTGTAATGAAGCCACACGCTTATCTCTTTATCAAATTTGAAGCCTACCTACTATAAACTCAGATAGGCTCATTCTGGGATTTATTTTTGTAATAGAGGCGCATATTTACCACCTTGTCAACACTCAGGCCTGCTGTAAACTTAGTGGGCCAAGGATTGATTCCTGTAATGAAGCCACACGCTTATCTCTTTATCAAATTTGAAGCCTACCTACTATAAACTCAGATAGGCTTATTCTGGGATTTATTTTTGTAATAGAGGCACATATTTACCATTTTGTCAACACTCAGGCCTGCTGTAAACTTAGTGGGCCAAGGATTGATTCCTGTAATGAAGCTACACGCTTATCTCTTTATCAAATTTGAAGCCTACCTACTATAAACTCAGATAGGCTTATGCAGGGATTTATTTTTGTAATAGAGGCGCATATTTACCACCTTATCAACACTCAGGCCTGCTGTAAAATTAGTGGTCCAAGGATTGATTCCTGTAATGAAGCCACACGCTTATCTGTCTATCAGATTTGAAGCCTACCTACTATAAACTCAAATAGGCTTATTCAGGGATTTATTTTTGTAATAAAGGCGCATATTTACCACCTTGTCAACACTCAGGCCTGCTGTAAAATTAGTGGCTCAAGGATTGATTCCTTTAATGAAGCCACACGCTTATCTCTTTATCAAATTCGAAGCCTACCTACTATAAACTCAGATAGGCCTATTCTGGGATTTATTTTTATAATAGAGGCGCATATTTACCACCTTATCAACACTCAGGGCTGCTGTAAACTTAGTGGCCCAAGGATTGATTCCTTTAATGAAGCCACACGCTTATCTCTTTATCAAATTTGAAGCCTACCTACTATAAACTCAGATAGGCTTATGCAGGGATTTATTTTTGTAATAGAGGCGCATATTTACCACCTTGTCAACACTCAGGCCTGCTGTAACCTTAGTGGCCCAAGGATTGATTCCTTTAATGAAGCCACACGCTTATCTCTTTATCAAATTTGAAGCCTACCTACTATAAACTCAGATAGGCTTATTCTGGGATTTATTTTTGTAATAGAGGCGCATATTTACCACCTTGTCAACACTCAGGCCTGCTGTAAACTTAGTGGGCCAAGGATTGATTCCTGTAATGAAGCCACACGCTTATCTCTTTATCAAATTTGAAGCCTACCTACTATAAACTCAGATAGGCTTATTCTGGGATTTATTTTTGTAATAGAGGCGCATATTTACCACTTTGTCAACACTCAGGCCTGCTGTAAACTTAGTGGGCCAAGGATTGATTCCTGTAATGAAGCCACACGCTTATCTATTTATCAAATTTGAAGCCTACCTACTATAAACTCAGATAGGCTTATGCAGGGATTTATTTTTGTAATAGAGGCGCATATTTACCACCTTATCAACACTCAGGCCTGCTGTAAAATTAGTGGTCCAAGGATTGATTCCTGTAATGAAGCCACACGCTTATCTGTCTATCAGATTTGAAGCCTACCTACTATAAACTCAAATAGGTTTATTCAGGGATTTATTTTTGTAATAGAGGCGCATATTTACCACCTTATCAACACTCAGGCCTGCTGTAACCTTAGTGTCCCAAGGATTGATTCCTTTAATGAAGCCACACGCTTATCTATTTATCAAATTTGAAGCCTACCTACTATAAACTCAGATAGGCTTATTCTGGGATTTATTTTTGTAATAGAGGCGCATATTTACCACCTTATCAACACTCAGGCCTGCTGTAAACTTAATGGCCCAAGGATTGATTCCTTTAATGAAGCCACACGCTTATCCCTTTATCAAATTTGAAGTCTACCTACTATAAACTAATATAGGCTTATTCGGGGATTTATTTTTGTAATAGAGGCGCATATTTACCACCTTGTCAACACTCAGGCCTGCTGTAAACTTAGTGGTCCAAGGATTGATTCCTGTAATGAAGCCACACGCTTATCTCTTTATCAAAATTGAAGCCTACCTACTATAAACTCAGATAGGCTTATTCTGGGAATTATTTTTGTAATATAGGCGCATATTTACCACCTTATCAACATTCAGGCCTGTTGTAAACTTAGTGGTCCAAGGATTGATTCCTGTAATGAAGCCACACGCTTATCTCTTTATCACATTTGAAGCCTACCTTACTATAAACTCAAATAGGCTTATTCTGGGAATTATTTTTGTAATATAGGCGCATATTTACCACCTTATCAACATTCAGGTCTGTTGTAAACTTAGTGGTCCAAGATTGATTCCTGTAATGAAGCCACACGCTTATCTCTTTATCAAATTTGAAGCCTACCTACTATAAACTCAGATAGGCTTATTCTGGGATTTATTTTTGTAATAGAGGCGCATATTTACCACCTTATCAACACTCAGACCTGCTGTAAACTTAGTGATCCAAGGATTGATTCCTGTAATGAAGCCACACGCTTATCTCTTTATCAAATTTTAAGCCTATATTTTATAAACTCAGATATCCTGGGATTTATTTCTGTAACAGAAGTGTGTATTTACCTCCTTATCTACATTCAGGCTTACTGTAAACTTACTGGTCCTTAGATGAATTCTGGATCATTTCGACATATCTCTCAGGATTTACAGTGACTGCATCTCCTGGAAAAGGTGTGGACCAACAATGCCTTTTGCGCCGATAGCGCACCAGACATTTTTTTTAATGCAATGGCCGTTCATGGATGGACCTATAACGAAAGTTCTCCTTGCTTACAAACTCAGAAACGTAGAAATGAGCTTCGTCAAGCATCCAGTAGCAACGGATGTTGCTGAATTAATTCTTGCACTTGTCGTCAGAAATGTAAACGATTTAATTTGTTGTAAGCTCTTAGTTCTTGGACAACTTGTAGGCTATTTTATAGGATGTGTGCATTTTGTGTTATATTGTACTATATTGCACTACTCCGAGCGCATGAATAAGGGATCCAGCTGTTTTTTACTCTTCAAACTGGCAATCATTAAATGGCAAACCGAAGCAAAAGTGAAAGGTCAGTTAGCCGCGTGAACATCAATGATGGTTTGAGAGGCAGAGAAGTTGATCTGCAAACCTCAACACAACGCTATAACAGCTTTTCTCTCCGTGAAAAATGTATTTAATTAAGGATGTCATCTCCGCCAGTTCGTAGACGTGGCATTATAATGGAAACGCGACTAATGTTTTTATAATTTATTATATTGTATTAATAAAATTCATACATAAAAATCGAAATAATTTTGAATTGTATTCTCATAGTTATGAAACAAAAGGTATGAATTCTTTAAGATTGTTTGAACCAAAATGCAACACTGCTACAGTATTTAATCATAGTAGTAATTTAGGCCCAAGAATATATAACAAATTTATATTTAAATATCTTAATCTTGTCATTCTAATAGTTCTAGTGTTAAATTAAAAAAATTATGTATGGATTATATAAATAATGAAAAATTGTATATATTTTATTGTGTAGTAGACATAAGACAAATTGTATTATACACTTCATAATTTCAATTCGGGAATCCGCTCCTGAGCACGAGTTCTACTCTACTTTCAGGGGTGAGCTAAAGTTTTATCTGTTTATATTATATTTTATGTTACAATTATTAGCAAAAGAAATACATAAACATAAAAAACATAAACATATAAGCATGTATGTGCGCTGTCTTTTCTATGAAACTAAATATGTCAAGAGTTATAAATGCTTTTGTTGCCATAGCAATGTTTTTCCGCATGGCAACTATTTCTCTTGTAGACGAACTGTCTGCGTTTGATGCTAAGAGTAAAACGGACTTTTCCACAAGTATAAAAAACAGATCCATTCAACAACTTCGTGATCAAGACAGACCATGACATCAAATTGCTGGAGTGGTAAGAAAAAACCGCAGTGTTTAATTGATCATTTAATTGACCAGCTGGCTTAATTCTTAACTCATTATAAACTTGTTTAAAACTTGCTTGATTAATCAAGTGTTTGAAGGCATTAATTTATTTTTAAAGTTGCAGTTCATTATTTTATGTTTCTTCTCTTTTTAATCTAGACAAAAGTCATAAATTGTTCCTTGTTAGCTCTTTAAATTCGAACACATTTTGAAACGGAACTTGGTCCGAGAAAGTGCATGAATAAAAGCTACCAAACAGGCTATTGTTCCGCATAGTCTACAGTGGTGAATATTTGGATCATTGGCTTCAAATGGGATTAAACTTTAAAGAGAAACGAATACTTATTGAAAGCTGCACCGCAGAAACACAGAAATAAATATAGAATTGAATTGAAAAAGAAAGACTTTGTGATAGCTGATTCTAGATTGCACAACAAATTCTAAATTACATGGCTGGTTGAAGCCGTAGCGCCTAGTGAAAGGTGGGATAAGAGATACTAAGACAGAGTTCTACGTACGATGCAGCGTAGTCTATAACGAATACTTTTTTCAGCTCTATTCATTACACATATGAGTCTAGGACTAAACAAATTGTGGCTTGATATAAATCAGTTTCGGGCATTTTTAGCTGATTTTTTAACGACGCTATGTTATTTAGCTTAGTTAGAATTGATGATAGCGAGGCAATATTTGGCGAGGTGAGAATCAGGATTCGTCCTGTTATTACCTGACATTCGCCTTACAGTTGGGAAATCTTCGGAAGAAACTGAACCAGATAAAATCAGGCGGTTCGGTAATCGAACACACGCTCTCTGTTACAGAAGTTGAAAACAGAGTGATGGCGGATTTGACATAGGCTATAAATTCGCCGTCGCGTACAAAGGGATCTTTGAAATCTGTTACATGGAGCCACTAGCTTTATTTCCTCTCTGATGAAATGCACACAGGATTTTTCCGCCTGAAATTCTGTCGCCCTCGACATCAACTAACAAAAATATTTACGCAACAGAAGCTTCAATAAAATGAAACACAGACACGAGTTCCAGTTTTTGATGTCCAAAAATGTAATGTCCATTTTCTTATGCCCAGTGAGCGAAGTGGGGAAAAAACCAGAGGCGGTATGCAACCCCAAGATTTTCCTCTGGCATACCTCGATTTAAAAATGTCATATCCCCTCCCTTACAACATAGCCATAAATGATGTATACAATAAATTGTTTCGTGCAGTCAGTAACGCGAATCTTTGAAGC